>NC_086236.1:26975000-27575000 GCF_036321145.2 Pelmatolapia mariae
ACATTCCGCAAGATCCTGAGCCCCTTTACATGCAAAAAGGAGAAGTCCCTCAGCTCCAATGGCAGCAAACGCAACAAAGACCAAATCAACATGACCATCGACCCTCTGCTATAGGGAACCGTACAGAAGGAGTATTATCTGTGTCAACTGTTGTTTTAGTCTTGATTTTCCCAGAGTTTTCTAATGTTTACAGAACAATGGTATGATATGGAAAGATGTCAAACGCGCCTTGAATGTGGACATTTATTTATGAACAGTGCAAAGTATCAGGGGCCAAGCAATGATATGTTTCATAGCAAGTCTTACAAATCTTTTCTATTGTGAAGGATATATGTACACATATACATATACACACACACATATATATATATATATATATACACACACACACACACACACACACACACACACACACACACATATACATATATATATATATATATATATATATATATATATACATATACATACATACATACATACATACATACATATATATATGTGTGTGTGTGTGTGTGTGTGTACACACACACACATATATATATATATGTGTGTGTGTGTACACACACACACACACACACACACACACACACACACACACACACATATATATATATATATATATATACATACACACACACATACATACATATACACACACACACACACACACACACATATACATATATATATATATATATATATATATATATACACACACACACACACACACACGGGGGTGCACATAAGTGGTCCGCAGGTGCGCATTCGCTGTCAAAATAGAAGACGCGCACCACATAAGAAGTTGCAACGCGCGTTTGCGTACATATAAAAGGCACACTTTTTGTCCCCTAGAGTGGGATTTTCACGGCATATTCTGCACCACATCTCTGTGCGTTCATCATTTGTTTGAAGCCAGCTCACCTCCTGCAACCACTTTTCCGAGAATACGCGCATCTTTTGCGGTTCGGACTCCTGACATTTCTTTGGAGGTGGAGGAACACCAAAGTAATTGCTTAAAGGAGCTTGCTTCTTCGACATCTTTAAGAGTTCTAAACAAATGTCTGTCCTCCTCCAGAAAATCTTATGTACGCAAACATGCGTTGCAACTTCTTATCTGGTGCGCAACTTTTATTTTGACAGCAAAATGCGCACCTGCGGACCACTTATGTGCACCCCTATATATGTGTATACATATATGTGAAGATGTTAAAGCTAACTGGATTTGTTGGACTGTGAATGGGATCCAAACTAAGAAAAATTACTGCTTATCATCTTGAATCCAACATAATGTTACAACTGCAAACACTCCTCTTTACTGATATTATATTTTATATTGTCAACATTCAGTGCCACTGTTTATTAACTTATTTATTACAAAAAAATATATCTTTGAGAATGTAAAGATAAAAAAACAAAACAAAAAAACCCAAAAAAACTTGTGTGGCTACATCTGTACTTGTGGACCTAAAAGGTACAGTATGTCCGTGGTTACTTTTGGCTTGTGAACCTTTAAAAGTTGAACTCACACTCTTACTTATCACACCTTAGTATGCAGACAGATTGTTTTTATAGTTTTTATTTAATTATAGGAGGAGCTAATGTAACTTTCATATCAATTCAAAATTAGAGTCAGATAACAAATGTAACACCTGTATGAAGCAGAAATGTTCTCAATGTTGTCTGCTGCTTTACAACTCAACTAAGTGCCAGTGTTTGCAGGTGTTCCTGTGAGTGAGAGTGAGTGTGTGTGTGTGCGCAAGCAGAAGAGCTCAGCAGTGCAGAGATGGAAGAAAAATGCACTTTTCTGCTTTGTGGAAGTTATGGTAACTGATTTAAAAAACAAAAAAACAGGGAGAAATGGAAAAATTAAAACAAAATTTTTTCTTCCACATGAATCACGTTTCATAGCCACAGGGTCTTTTTGGGGGGAGGGGCAAAAATTAGCTCGACTCCAGTAGCTATTATACTGAGTAAGCACTTTCTAGAAGTAGTAGTTAGGGGACCACTTGGAATTACCAGGATTTCTGCATTGATTACTTGTGGGGTTTAGTTTCTGTAGCCAAAGTGAAAATTCCAGATAAACACAGATGTTAATAATGTCCATAGACCCTTGGCCCATAAGTGTTATTGGATACCCAAGTTGTCTAGTGTTTGATATCCATTATCATTCTTACTCAATGTTTTTTTGCTATAGTGATACATGAAGAAATGTTTTAGAAACTTTGATTTGGTGTTACTCCCAGTTTCTTCATTTTTTTTTCTGCAGGGAAGAGACGAGCAACACTTTGGAATTTCCTGTGCGTATCTGAGACTTTTTTTTGATTGAAAATCCCCCCCCCCCAAAAAACAAAAAACAAAAAAAAGAGATTCAAAGTCCTATAACCCACACCCTCTCATCTCCTTAACTGGACAAAGATCAGACCATGTTTCATGGAGAATCGATATAGAAATCCTTGTAATTCCAAAGGATTCACCAACTTTGTCTTGCAGCTGCAGAAAAATAGCACAATTTGATTTGAGGCAGACCCATTAATATGATGCAGTTCAGCACAACACATGTGTGGTTGTGCGCCGCATGATTTACATTTTCAAATGCTCAGGAAGAGGAAAAACTGATTGCACCCTTCATGGAAACATTGCATCTGTGCAAAGCTGCTTTCTATTGAGCCACATGATGACATACTGTAGATACTGTAGCATTCCTGAAAGCCAAGTCAAACTTGATTCTTCAGATCATTGCAATTTGATTTATTATTCTGTATCCAAGCACTTAAAGGCATAAAGCATCACTGCTTTGATTTATTTGGGAATAAATGAATGTGACTCGCCTCAGGAGTACAGCTGACAATGCCCTCCCCCACATAGACAGTCTCAGCTGGAATCCCGAGGCCCTGTTAGTGAAGCCAGTCGTCAAGACTGCACCGACATTAGCTTTTTAATTTAAGTAAACATGGCCATTTTAACTGAGCTCTCAAACCGATGACTGAGTCTAACTGAAGTCAAAAAAAAGAATAAAGGATAGGGTAACACTAGAGAAATAATTTGTTACACACTCTCAGTGGTGCTCATAGTGCAGCAAACCTCACAGAAGTGTTGCTGTAACTTTCAAAGCTCAGCATATGCAAGAGCATGTAAGATTAACCAGAGCACAGCGGTTTTATTTGAATTCTCACACCTTGTGTGAAAATCAGCAGGTGTTTTGGTCAACAGAGACCCATCACTACACAAATGAGAGCTTTGCACTGACATTTCTGATCATTTCCTGTTAGCTGTGCTTCACTGGTGGTGTCGAACCACGTTGTGTTGATGTTAAAACAAGCGCAGCGTCTGCCTCCAGTGCTTCATTATCTCCCCCACTTCATTTGCTTTTGTGTGCAGTGATCCACCTCTGACTAAATTCAAGGGCTAAAATACAGGAGTGTGCAGCGTTTAGTACATTCCAATGGAGACATCTACACTGTAAATGCACTGTAACGTTGTATTACTGTCTATGTTGACTGATGTGTGTTTAAAAAAAAAAAAAAGTACTGTAGGTGTTCAGCTTTTCTCAGCCAGCTATCAATGTCAAACTATTGCCTTCTTTTTCAATTTCAACAGTAAGTCGAAATAAGTTGACTGAATTCAACATTCCTGCCTTTCATTTCGAAGTACCTGTCTGTCAGTGTGCTCTAGAGTTGCTACTAATCAGGAAAAACTTCCTCTGTGGTCAAGCTGATGTTCAAGTTTTCCAGAGGCCATTCTTTGGTTTCTCCAACAAAACTGCTAACTGATATTGCTATTTAACATGATAAAATCTGTATGTATGGTGAACTATTTTGTTAATAAAGGCAATGTTTATATTGTTAAACGCCAGCTTTTTTTCCCCCTGAGGTTAAAATTGCAAACCATGTGACAGTCTAAATTTCCCACACTGGAAAGCTTCTTAAGTGCTTTCAGTATGAAGATGCTGCCTCATGAACTGACAGTTTCAGATAAAAGGAGACCAAATATAGAGCAGTCCATATTCAGCGAACAGATGTTATTTCCTTGAAAACAGATTAAGAACTCTTCCAAAAGAAAAGATGAATAGAACAACATCTGTGGTCTTTCAGAGAGACATAACAGTGTTCCCTGCTGTGTCATGAATGTCACTACACTGGCTTCTATCCAGGATGCTCGGCGCTCCGGTGCATGCCTCTGCAGGGCCAGGTGTGTCGATCTACCTGCAGTCACGGGTCCATCGTCCCACTGAGCAGCAGGGACATCTGCTGATCAGATACGTTTTCCTGCTGAGTCGCAGCCATGGCCTGACTCAGGTACACAGCCAGGATATGTTTGCACTGAAAGAAAAGATCGCAGACACAGATTCATTAGATTAATAGCAGAGCCGGTGTGATTAATGAGACGGATATGAAGCTGTAATGACATGCCAGTAATTTAAATTCAAACATCTCATATAAACACCAGAATTGAAAGGAGCAGTTTGGCTCTAACCGGTTGGAAATATTCCAATGAATTATTGTAAAATACACTGAGCGTATTAGTCAGTAACTTAGAATATCTATATCTAATTAAAAATGTTCATAAATGGAGACACATGGAGAGCAGTTATGATAAAGAGGATTTTGTTTGTGTGTGGACGTTTGTGTACAAAATAAGCAGTAATTCCAGTAGCATAATGTTTGCTGAATAATAAGAAGCTCTGCAGCTCGCAGGATCTGTGAACATGTTCATTAGCCCCTCTTATTATCAGTATAAGTTACTCATTGATTTGTTTTCCTCTTCATCCTACTGCGTAGGGCTGGGCCATATCATACCTTTCACGGTAATACCAGTATAATGTTGGACAACGATAAGAAAATGAAATATCGCGATAGAATATGGGTAAAACGCGCATGCGCAATGCCTTTGTTTTCATACGCACATGGCGGAAAAAGCATGGCGGCGACGGAGAATGAGAAGGGCGAAGGCGGAACGTTGAATGAAATGGATGAATCAGAATTGGTTTGTAAAAATGCTGCAACTTCAGGTTGCTGGTTTGGCTTTCGTCCGTCAGACACACAACAAAGCACTATTTTTGGTAGAGCATGCTAGCAGGCCGTCGTTATTACTGTGTTTTTTAGAAAATACGGCACGCTTAAAATCAATCCTTTGATTTTTTCTGAAAATCAACAGTGCCCCTTATAATCCCGTGTGCCTTATGTATGAATTCTGGTTGTGTTTACTGACCTCGAAACGATTTTATGTCATACACGGTGCTCGAAAATCTGTCAAATGATTTAGTACGACTTTGCTAAGCTACGAACCGCACCGCTTGATGGATTGTCGGAGCATTACGACTACCGTAGGCAGGAGCCTCGCGGTGTGATACGTACTGTGCTTCAACATAATATTACCGTATTGTGTACGTATAACTTCTTTTTAAGTTTTGTGGATATTATACATGGTTATGCTCAGTGTTGGGGAGTAACGGAATACATGTACCGCCGTTACGTATTTAGAATACAAAATACGAGTAACTGTATTCCGTTACAGTTACCGTTTAAAAAGGTGGTATTCAGAATACAGTTACTTTGTTGAAATAAATGGATTACACGGCGGTACTTTCCTGTTTCATATTGTCGCGGGTCAGGACTGTTTGGGTTTTGTTTGACAGCTATGTTCTGTTGTTCCAGGCGGCAGCGTTACGGTTGCCATGGTTACAGGGTGACGCTCTCTCTCTCTGCGTGTTTCCTGGGTGAGAGAGCGCTTTTTTGTTGTTGTTGTTGTGCTAAGCTAAAAGGCAGAATGCTACAGACATGGCCCTAAAGAATGTAGCCTAATGGGCAGTGTAGTCCGTGCTGCAGCGAGAATGGACTACTTAAATGGACGTTATGTGTCTGTGAGCGAGGGAGGGAGAGAAAGGAAAAGTCCGAGCTGTCACGGAGCAAAAACGGGAGCTTGAAGCATGTAAATATAATAATAACCACTGCAGCCAAGAAGAGTGCCTGACGAGCCCATTTGTAAGTAAGATATTAAGACTCAACTGTACACTGTGTTCGTGTTTTCCTCCGGAAAAAATAAGTTCCGTTGGAGCAGCCTTTCAATGCCTCTCTCTGTCTCTAGCAAAGTTGACCCAGACAACAAAGTAAAGCTAGTTTTCAGCTACGAGCCCGACACGAACCCGACGTATTAGCCAGAGGTCCCTTTACTACGGTTCGGAGCCGCGGACCTTCAGTAACAGTAATAAATCACAGCAATAGTACATTCACGTAGTTGTAAACAGCATGATAATATATTAAGTAATCCAAAGTATTCAGAATACGTTACCCTCATTGAGTAACGTAACGGAATACGTTACAGAATACATTTTGGGGCATGTATTCGGTATTCTGTAATGGAATACATTTTAAAAGTAACCTTCCCAACACTGGTTATGCTGAGGATATGTCGGCCAATTTCCACTGGAAATGCCTTTTGGTTAAACTGTCAGCAAGGAATTTGCATTTCCACTGTTACATTTTTATATAACTTTAATGCACATAAAAAACAGCTGCTTGTTTAAGTGAAAATACATTGATGGGTTTTTTTTTTTTGCACTAATAAAGTTGTGGAGTTGTAAAGTATTTTGTCTAGTGTCAATTATATCGTCAGTTATATCGTTATCGCAAATTTTCAAATGTATATCGTGATAAATACTTTTGGTCATATCGCCCTGCTCTACTACTGCGTGCACTGCACATCAGCTTCACCTGCACATTAGTCTGTCTGTGGATATTTTTTCCATTCATTTCCTTAAAAAAAGGAGGTTAAAAATGACCTCAAATTCTAAATCTGCAAAAGCAGAGAAGTTTATTTGGTAGCCTCTCCTGTGAACTGTTTACTAGCACGTGGCTATGGCAGGTGAGCTCCTTTATATGTCCACCGACCTATACTTGTCAGAGCAGTAGTACCTCATCTGTCTTCTTGTGGTCATGCTGGAATCTGCAGAGCACGGGAATGAATGAAATAGCTCTAGTGAGACAGGACTACACCCTGCATGCATCTCATTTTTGACTTTGGGATTGTGAGAGTTCTTTAAAATGAACTCGTCCACCATTTTGCTTCACATTTGGACCGACACAAACTCGTCTCCGCCGTCATCTAACTGGACGAAGAGTTTGATGAGCATTTGCAGTTTTTCAGGAGGAAAGATATCAATGGCGCTGACGTGCTCATGAGGAGTCTCTATGGTCTGTTGCAGCTCTCTGTTTCTTACACCGATTTTAGCAGCGTCCTCCAGGGAACGGCCTAATGGTCAGAGGACGAGCGAAGATCGTTTACTTGCAGATATTTGGAGCCAAAACAGCTAGCTGGAGCGATGGGAGGTAGACGCCCATCAGTGACCAGACAAAAACAAGTCCTGACCACATCTGTCACACACTATTCAACATGGGCTTTGTCTTGCTTGAGTTGGCAAAGATTTTACACTTAGATCATGCTTGAATGACAAGACAACTGTGTGTGTGTGTGTGTGTGTGTGTGTGTGTGTGTGTGTGTAAATATACTAATTTATACAATGGAAATGTCCCCCTCATGTTCCAAAATATGTAAAGGTTTGGTGTGGTTAGCCACTGCTCTGGGGGTTTCACCTCTGGGGCTATAAATACTACTACTACTACTCAAGCCCCTGACAGCTGGAGGAGTACCATTTGAAGACTGCAAGGAGCAACCAGGTCGGGAAAATACAAACTCCTATGAGTGCTTTTCAGAAAACAAAACACAACAACCTAGGCAATCAAATACAAAGCATTAGAACCCTTTGTAGTGAAGACACCAATTAGGTGCAAAGCAAAAAAACCTCAATAGCAACATGTCGTATAGCTTCCTCTTGTTATTGATATAATAGCAGCAAGTATCAACACTCTTAATAAAACATGTCATCCAAGTGCTCTTAGGCAATTCCCATGTTAACTTGACTTGGTGGTGTTTCTGAAATGGATATGAGAAGGTGAAGAGGAAATAACAGAGAAGAAAATAAGGAAGCAAATAAATTATCTAAAATGACATACAATTAAAAACTACTAACATAAACAGCACGCACCAACAACACTGGACTACAAATAAACATAACTATTTTTCTTCTTCATCATTTATAGGAATACTGTGATGTAAAGAGCTCAGCTGATCGTTGGTTTGTGAAAGCATCCTTATCACAGGCAGTGTAATCTTTATCTGAAAAATAAAACAAACACTAAATGCAGCTACAAAAAGAAAATGTACTTTAATCAGCTTTTTTTAGCTTTAAAACTATCATTGGCAAGTACACAGATACATTTGTGTAGCACTTATATTTAAATGATATTCCCTCTCCACTCCCCACATCTACCCAACTAAAAACCTTTAGTGCAACACAACATATGGTCTGTATGAGACTTACCACCAGGCCTTCATTTCTACGTAGCACACTGTAGGCAAAGGCTGGACATGGGCAGTAGTGGCAGGACAAGAAGCAAGTGTACAAACGTCCCGAGCCTCCCGTTACCTGAAAGATATTAATGCAAAACATACTTAAATATGTGACAAAGTTTGTGTTTACTGACCTCAAACTGACCTCAAATGAAATAAATGTCACTTGCAGAGGTGTCATTTGTTGTTTATGAGGGAGATTCTGAAATTAAATCTGACTACATTACTGCAGAGGCAGTTGTGTAGATGAGAAGTGGAGATAAAAAGCATGCAATGGAATGAAGGAAAACAAGTTATTTCCCCAAATGATTCTCAATGAGTTCAGGCATAGCTGGCCGAGTTGTGGATATTACAGACGTGATCTTGTTCCATATAGATATTTCCCCCTTTTTTATATCTATCTATCTATATTTAAGATTGAGAAATATTTTGTTCTAAAACCTTAAAAAAACAAAACAAATGTAGCTATGATGTAGACCAGCAAACAAACAAACAAACCGTCTTTCCTAGTGTTCATACGATTACCTCAACCAAGGAGGTTATGCTTTTGGTGCTGTGCATGGTGTGAGTGTGTCCTTAAAACCTTTGAGACTACTGAACCAGTGGAGGAGAGAAGAAGAGATTGCTACAACAGATGAACAGTACCTGAAAGTCATGTCCTTAAGAAATAGGAAAAACAAAAAACAGCAAAGACCTGACACAGAACCTGAGAGATGCATCTGGACCTTTTGTTTGACCCATCTACCCTCTTAGACAAGGCCTCATCAGAAATGGTCTTAGTGGAAGAGTGGCTATCGAGAAGCCATTGCTAAGGAAGGAAAACTGAGAGAAAGGGCTGAGATATGACAAAGTACACAAGAGCTGGACTAAAAATCAGTGGCAGTGGGTCTGATGGAGCCCTTTGAGTACTCTATATAAGAACCAGTCCACGTACCATTGTGGCCCAGCGTATATAAAGAGCTGACCTGTTTTTCATCTCTCTCACATTATGGTAAGCAAGCTCCCGGACTTACAGATTTCTAATGTTCTGCTCACTCACCCAAGCACACACCTCGCCACAGATTTACTGACCAGTTTTCACCTCTTGTAAACAACATAGTTGATGCATATCTTACTTGTGTGGAAGCTAGAGCCACTTGTAACGCTGAAGACTAGTTACAGAAATCATAGGAAAGCTTGCCTTTAAGGCTCTGTTGAAGAATAGAGGTGATCAAAACACATATTTACCTTCAAGCAGGTTAAGACTGTACAAACTGTTTTGCCTTGTATACTGTATTTCTATGTATGTTTGCACATGTTTCTTTTTTTTTTTTTTTTGTCTGTCCCATTTGGTTCTTTAGCCGTCAGAATTGTTGTCTGAAGACCAACAAGGATACCAAATGGATTTATTTTGCCAAATGGATCATCATGGCATTGCCGTATTGGTCCATTTGACCAACCTTTGTTGTTATTATTTATTTTATTTTCAGTTGTTACAGATGGGACAGACATGACTGGGGGATAGGAAAGAGAGGAAGGAAAAGAAAAACAGAAGGGAAGAGGGACAGTGAGAAAGGGCACTTACAAAGACAAAGAGAAAAAGAAAAAAAAAAAAATCTCCTGGATCACCTGTTGAGAGAAAAAGAAGAGAAAACAAGCAAAAAAACAAAACAAAGCAACATACTAAACACAACACCATCCCGTTAATCTAGCTAAGTGTGAACAGCAGTAAATACTAAATATTGAATGTTGTTGTGCAGCACACAGGACAGACAGCGCACAATGTGCTTTGAAGTAGCAGCTAAGAAAGGTGTAGTTTATGTCTACGAACAGTGAACACCCGTGTGCACACCTGTGTGGATCAGCGCACTTGTATACAAAAGGTTTCTCCATGTAACGGTCTGCTAGAGGGTGTGGGGGGCCATAGCCCCGTCCCCCAGGGCATGAAGCAGGCATGGAGGAGATCCAGGCTCCAGACATTTGCACATGTTTCAATAAATTTCTGTATTTCCCATTTTGCTAGCAAAACATAAAGAAATGAAGGGGGGGGGGCTCAACACTTTTGCGGAGCATTGCACTTCGTAGACCGCATGCCGGCACATGCCGACTTTACCCTCCAAATTTAGAGGAATATAATGGTGTAAACTATTCTTTAGCTTCTACCAACTACATGATTTCTCATTAGTTATTTAGATAAGTAATAAATAATGCATTTTTAAAAAACCTGGGTGGGATGTCTAATGGCCTTGGCTGACTGAAGCTGCTCATGATGTCAGCACTCGCTCCCAGCTACAGACAGTGATTTAGGTGCCGTCCTCATACACATGACACACGAGGACATTAAGTTGGTGGATTAGCTTGACACTTCACAATAACTAATGCTTGCCAAGATGGCAGAGCAGGCTCCATTATTCTCCAAAGCTTCAATGAATTACCTTTGCCTCTGACCTACAAAAGTAAAAACACCTCATTTATTCAATGTGACACTTCATTATTGAAAAAAAAAAAAGGCACAAAAGAGACAATTACATAGACACACAACACCTCACTAAAGATGTACTTTCCACACCAAGATGAGGACAGAAGCTGTAAAACTGTGACCACATGGACAAGGACCACTACAGTTTCTAAAGAGCCAAGTTTAAAATCAGCTCACACCAGCTTTTTTTGTTTTCATGAGGCTCTGCTGCAGTTCTCACCACAAAGCTAGTGGCAAGTATCATCAAAAGACACCAAACTGCGCTTGCACTGCTTGGCAGGCATCGAAGTTTCTTCAAAAAAGAAAAAACGCTATACATCAGCGTCTCTCTGTTACTCACTGCAGTTGGACTCAGCAGAGTTCTGGCTTCATCTCTTCTACAAGCAGTGGCTCCCATGAGAGTACTTGCCATTAACGTGAGCCAGAGGAGCAGGAACTAGGGCAGCTCTCTGTTCCACGCCACAAACATGGCTTTGGGGAAATTTATAGTGGGAAGTCATTAAGATACGCTGCCCCTGTGTCTGTATGCCAACATGCTTTATATGTGCATTATCAGTCAACCCTGACTGGGTGCATTTATTCTGACTTACAAAACACAGACCTTGAGATTCTCATGTGTAACGATGAATTACTTTAAGAACCAAAAAGCCTTCATGTTAATGCTACAAAGACCTTTGTTTTACATTCCATTAAGAAGAATGGTTTAGCTAATAACTAATGGCACTTCAGAGAGGATTAAATAAACCCTCCTTACAGCTAGTCACACATGATCTCAGCAGGCCCTGTCACCACCACCACTAGTGCTGGGCGATATGACGATATATATCGTGTGGACGATAGAAAAGTGTCTATCGTGCCATTTGTCTTCTATCGTTTCTATCGTTTCTAACCCGAATTTTACAAATTATTACATAAAATATATCATTAACCCTTTACAACCGGTCAGAGCAGGCACACTCCGTTTTCCCTAACTATTTTTAAATCCCTGTAGAACTGTAACCACGTAAGGTAGCGCAATAATGTTTTTTTTTTTTGCATATGAAACCGTAGGGGTTGTACTTACATCTTATTCCATTAGCTTGTCCTAAGTCACGGTTTTCTTCCACATATAGCTTTGCAAAAATTGCATAAAAAGCACTTCCAGCAACAAAAACATAATATTCCAGACTTGCAGCAACAAAAACATAATATTCCAGAAACACGCTTTGCCGATCCGATCAGCTGTTCATAACACTTCCTAGTTGGAATATAAGTCAGCGCAACTATCGCATGTCCACCATTACCTGTCCGAAACCGGAAGTGACGTCACTTTCGCGGAAAATGTAGTTTTTTAAGCTTCAAAGTCTGTTGGTGTTTTTAAAAGTCATGTTTGACTTTATGCTCTTCTGTATCGTTTCTGGGATGCTTAGAAGTCAAATTACACTGTTGGAAATAGTTTATTTTGATGCACATGCTGTTTTTTTGCAAATTTGCATTTATTTATTTTCATTTATATATAAAAATTTGTGTATCTCAAAAATAAAACTATGAAGACACTCAAAATAAATAAATGTAAAGATAAGCTCTGGCGGACTTGGTTCTATGGTAGGTCTTAAAGGGTTAAATAGCCTGTGCAAATATATTAGTGTTGTCTTCTCACTATACATACTCTGAACTTTATGCAAGAGAAAATAAAGTATAAAAAAATGATATTTTTCGCAAAGAAACTGTCTTGTGGTTTTGCAACATGGTGCTGCTTTACATGCACCCGGATTTGCGACATACTTTACAGTAACTCAAAACAAAGACTGCACCCTCTCCACTCGCTGTTTACAGACTGCATACTTTCCAGATGACCACAGGTCAGGTGGTATATCGTGATATATATCGTTATCGTGATATAAAATAATTCATATCGTGATAAATATTTTTTCCATATCGCCCAGCACTAACCACCACCTTAAACTGAAACCTTAAAACATGACCTGAACCGGGGGAATGGATATTTGATGGATAATTAAATAACTTACAGACAACATTTCATATTGTCACCTTGAACTGTGGGAAGCTGTAATAACTTTCCATTTTCCCACTATATTAATGACAGTTGACTCAAAAACATATATTTTAAGTTTCATTACTTCTAAGACTTTGCCACTCACAAATTCTCTTTCCAAAAAAACAAAACGGTGGTACATTTCTTATCAAAAGGTCATTCGGCTTTAAGAATGAGATAAAACTGTAAAGAAAAATTGCACTGAAATGCCAAGTTCTCATGGGTTATTCATAAGGTGACAAAATAACCACCACAACATGAGAAACTCTGTCCAACAGAAACAAATTATTAGTAGGAAATGACAAAAATGGCCGAATCTGTTCATTTATCATCTTCTTTCCATTGAACACACGCATCACTGCACTTCCAGTAAATGCATTTCTTTCCAAAATAACATTATTTTTGTAATGTGGTGAGAGACGGCTGCTCCCTCCTCTTCCCGCCTTACAGGAAATTGGCATAAATGCTTGACATGTGGATGACTAATTGCAGAAAAGCCAGAAAATGAGCTAAAGCTCCAACTCCCAGTGGGGAGTGATGAAACCTTGAACATTATTTCATCACTTAACCTTTGATCCTCACAGCAGTAACTTCACCTCCTTTTTTATTTCTCATTAGAAATCAGGGACCTGCTTTGATTCATTTTAGCTGGAACCTAATATGTGTCTTCATGCACTTCTCACTATGTTCTGATGTGTTCAGGTATTTTTAAGGGGTTGGTTTGATTTTAAATGCTGCCTACTGACAAGTGAAGTCAGAGAGCAGTGTAAGCTAAATGTCTGAGCCATGCCTCTGAGAAATGATTTGAACAGACACTGTTCAATTAAAACTTTATATAAGTGCCACCTGGCTGGATTACAGGAGGAAACTCACAGCTGTCAAAATGAACTTATAAGATGCAAAAGCAAATTTGATGCTTTTGGATTAAAAAAAAAATCATCTAAAACTCTCAAGTGATTCAAGTTGCCAGAAATATTTAGAAATACTGATGTAAAATGGTCAGACATGAGGTAGCTGCGATGTGAATGATGTGGAAAAGTTAAGTCGTGCTGAAAATTTCACAACACGAACAAAATCCATGTCTTTATTTAGCTCATTGTGCTCTAACGCTCCTTTCATAAAACTATTTTTACAAGAGGCTAAAGGAGTTTACGGGAAATTCAGGACACAATGACCACAACCTTGGTGGACTGCTTTGTTTCTCCCACTACAAGTGATGCCTTGTCCCCCTGAGGTTAACTCATAAGCTTAAGGGCAGCATGACTCAGGACAAATTTCAGGAAAATAGTCCTTTTTCTTTCACATTAAGTAATTTCCTGTCTTATAAAAATGTTCTTCATGCGTAAAATGCTTTTGTAAATTTGTACTTTCAGGAAGGAATTTCTCACATGCAGTGAGAAACACCTTTTACGACCTTGGCAGGCACAGAGAAGTGAGACCCGGGCTTAAAAAAAAATGACAGACCTGAAAGGCCTTGCGTCCACTGGGAGATGTCAAACAGGTGACTGAGTGCTGGTCAACCAAATCCAAAGCCTGTAACGCACAAGACCCGAAGACAAACTTCAGCCTATGAGACAAGAAGAAGAAGAAGGAGTCGTCAAAACAACAACAGAAGCTTTGTGCTCAGATTTAAATGTGTATAAGAAAAGCAAAACAATTAATCACAGAAACCTGTCATTCCTTAATTAAAAATGCCAGATCGTGATGGATTTTAGGGGTTTGCTGATTTTTCTGTTGTTATATTATAGCAGTTTTCCCAAAATTTGAAAAAAAATGGGTTAGCCACCCACAGTTTGGATGAATTATTAACAATTAAAAAAGCATCTAACTTGAATTTTAATCGAATATTAATACTGGCACACTCGTTTGTTTTTCCTTCATAGAAACATAACACTTTGGCTTTGTTTGTTGTATGTGAACAAATATATCAACTATCAACGATAGGCTGAGCCTTTCGCCGATCGTTTTTACAAGAGCGATTTATTTCTTTATTTTTTTGCCCATGATTTGCTAATAATATTGGTTGAAGCTAAGAGAAGCAGTCAATGGAAAAAAATAGTAGCACTGTTTTGACGGCACCCTCCTCAGAGTGGTAGTGAAAGAACAGCAATAGTATGGGCAGAACATTGTGCCATCAGAAACTGAATTTGAATAAGTTAAATTCAAATTTGAATTGCTCAGATTTAATCTGAATTGCTCAACTTGAATAAAACCTTCTAAAGCTGAATTAGCCTAATTTGAAATCCAATGTATTGATTTGAAAATGATCGTCACTGAATTGAAACAGAATTTTATATTATGAAAATTAATTAATTTAATTTGAAATTGTATTCCATCCTTCTTTAAATTTAACTCTTGAATGCTTTCAGTTTCACTGCTCACCATTCAATTTCAGTTCTACAATTCAGTTTTTGGGGGCATACATCCAGGTCCTTTGTGAAAGCCGGAGAGTAATCGAGCACCGTTTGTACCTGCAGACCTACAGCATCTTGAGTTGGAGCGGGGCACAGATTTAAGTATTCAGAAGTCATTCGTCATGTCAAATGACCGGCAGATAAACTCTCAGGTTGGTAATAAATATATTACCTGTATAAGAAAAAGCATCATGTAAACAAATGATAGCTGATAACTGTTATGCTTATTGTAGCTGTTTGCTAAAAACGCTAATTTAGCTTAGTTTGCCCTGGGTTCAGCTTTGACAAATATGATCGACTGTTTCCAGTAGAATTCCACAGTTGTCATCTCGTACCCTCTCAGAGCCCTGTATTCTTGCAGAGACCCCCACAGTAGGGAAATGTGCAAAAGAATGTCCAAACCTTTGTATTTTAGGTTTATATATGTCTTACTCAGCATCCCAACTCTTTAGCTAACTTAATAACTTTAGCTAAAGTGAATAGTTAGTCTTATTCATTAGTGAAGCATTACTGGATCTCCCCTGTTTGAAATGATATGATATGATATAATATGATATACGACTATCACTGAAACAGCAAACTTTGTGGAAGAAACCCCCAACACTTCTCATGCTCTAAATGTTTGGCCACAGCTGTATATTACACTATAAGTGCTTGTTGACTCTTGTCAGTAATTACATTTCTAAGTTCTCTTTGTGCAGTTACAGGTAAACAATATCCAATATTTTATCTAAATGACTGCTTTGTCTTTGAAAAGGTGATGGTCCAGTTCTACTCTAAGTACATCCTTATGGTGGCTCACAGGACAAGGACTCAAGTTGAGCAATTCAGAATCAATCTGAGCAATTCAAATTTAACTTATTCAAATTCAGTTTCTGATAGCACAGAGTTCTGCCCATACAATAGCCTATGTTCAAAAAAAAAGAAAAAAAAAACCCTCAAAAACATTTAAATAAAAAACCACAATGGTGGAGAGGGAAACGAAGAGTAACTGGCTTCTTTTTTCCCCACTCTTACTGTGTTCACAGGCCGTTCCAGTGTTCATCTGTCTTATACACTCGATCAAACAACAAATATAAAGTTATATAAGTTAGAAATCAAAGTGTCTCTTCCAGCAAACATTAAAAAAAAATAAATAAATCTCCAACGTAAAGTTAAGTCTTTTGTGGAATTTAGCGCATCTAAAATAAATAAATAAATAATTCAAAAAGTAGCTATATTAATACTGAAAAAAACAAGAAGGTAAAATATTCCCTCCAAACAAAACTTATAAATTCTAAATTCGCAAATCAGTCTGTCCATGATTACATTGCGCTGCAATGTAGTCTGCGCCTGCGTGAATGTATCGTCTATCGTTGGTTATTGGACTGACGATTGTCGGTTGGAAAATTTTTACATATTGCCCAACCTTACTGGTCATAAGCCACACTCTCAAAGCAGTCCTAAAGGGGGGGGGGGGGAGAGAAGAGTTTTTTTTTTTTTTTACATCATTTTCGTCACTGCATGTCTCCTCAGGGTTAGTGTAGATAGTTAGTGCTTATTACTTCACATGTAATGTGAAGTAATAAGCATTATCTTTAACACAACACTCTATATGTGTCTAATTAGAGCACATGTTAAATGGTTTCAAACCAGACTTCTATTGGTTTAAAGGTCTATCCTATGAAAAAGGTCATTCAATCATGTTAGATAATCACGCTGAAGTTCAGTGCAATAAGAACAACATCCCTTTATCCATTACATCCCCATCACTCGGTTTGTTTTTATTAAAATTCTGACTGGAATCATTAATGTGGACAACTTAATTGTGATATGATAAATATGCTTCTACAAAGCCTGGGAGATTTAAAAAAAACAAAAAGTCTACTAGTGAATTGCCAGAGTGTGATGAGCCCCTAAACCAGAAGCTTCCTGTGTGACAAACAGGATGTGGTGACAGGGAGCACTCCTGTACTCTCAACATTTCGAGCCACTTTGCCAGGAAATCTCACATAGCACCATCGCAGTCCTATCAGTGTCTGTGTCACATGGGGAAACCCAGACTGCATGCATGCATGCATGCATCGTTGGTCATTGTCAGTGTGGTTTATCCGCATCACACCCACTCAGAACCAAATTTTTTCTTACTAAGAACATAACTCAGACAGGAGTGGATCACTACTTTTATTGACTGCGCCACCTGGCACTGAACCAGCAACCTTTCGCTTGCCAAGGCGCTTTGAGAGTCCTGCACAATAAAAATGAGTAAAAGCAAAAAAATTTGGAGCTTCTAATAAAAAAAAATAAAAAATAAAAAAAAAATGATGGAAGGGTTTTTTGTTTTTTATTATCAGCAGTAACCTAGGAAAAAAAAAACGCATGTACTGCTAAAGAACAAATTTCCTGTAGGCAGTCATGTCTCCCAGTGTTCCTGAATCCGAAACTCCTTGAAAGTTTGGTCTGGAAGACCCGTCTTCTAAACTTGGTAAGATACTGTAAAATGTGTCAAGTGTATCAAAGAGAACTTTATACTGATGACCTGATGCCTCTTGAAGTTGCAGGCATCTCTGCTGCTGCCTTAGCAATTCTTCAGTTTTCTATTAATGCAACATTTTTGTAACTGCGGACACCTCAATATGCTGCTTTGGATGGATCATAGCTATTGACCCATATAGTAAAGATGTCATGTCCAGTTGTACAACTTTTTTTTTTGTACTAAACATGAATAGTCTGTAATCAAATCCATTCAGGGCAGACTGGCAGGAAGAACTGCACACAGCAATTACTGGTGAAGTGTGAAAAACTTTGACACGACTCAAACTGTCCACCCATTCTCTATTTACATTAAATATTAATAAAGTACTTCACCTCTGAATGTGCAAGAGAGCAAGAAACTCTCATCACTTCTTTCAATTTAAGAAACCGCAAACCTTCTGAGACAGTCCATTTTATTTTTATGACAAGACTTTCAATAGCTAGTTTCATTGTGCACCTCTAACAGAGCTACTTGGGGTGATTCAAGTGAAGCATTGCTCCAGCCACACTGCTAGCAAGAAAAAATTGGTCCATAATCCTAGAAATCCAAGATGCCCCCAGTATTTGATAGGTGGATGAAAGAAATCAGAAGTACAGTACAAGCGTAGTGTGTAGTCATCAGAAGTTTAGTACAACTAAAGAAAATCAAATACATGCATGGAAAGACTATTTGTGTGTGTTTGAGTGATTTTTCTTTTCTGGTGTACTTTTATACTAGTTGAAAATTTTGATAACCAGATAATCAAAAAAAAGAAAGAAAATAATACTTACGCAATCAGCAGGTCATTGGGAACTGCAAGAAGAAAAAAAGTGAAGGTGTAAACAATTTATCAGCTGTTGCAGGGCTTGTAAGATAACACTTGGCTATTGTGTTGATGTTGAGGTAAAGATGAACTATGTAGGCATACAGAATGTTTACTTTTTGTTTACACTTATTTAACTTGCCTGCTACTTCATTAGCCAGTGGAAAACTCTTCCCAGCAATTGAATGTCTGGAAGTCATTAAACTGCAAAAACACCTCATTATGCTTTATTATAATCACTGTTTTACAGTTCATTTTATTTGTCACACTATTTTTTATGATGGTGAAAAAATCCAGGAGCACTCCACCACCATACTTTTGTATTCTATCACATATTTCTAAACTGGGATAGCTCTGGCACTTGAAGTCCAATAAAAACTTTAGTACACCCTCACTGCTTCCACAGGAATTAAGAAGGTAAGAAGCAGTCAGGTTTTGCTAATCAAATGCATGTAAATAACTGATGATCAGCAAGAGTGAGGACCACATCTCACTCCAACTTCCAAAACAGCACATGTTTTGGAAGTTTGCTAGTATGGAGCATTAAGGTATGTGTTAACACCCCAGGAGTGGACGGCCCAGCAAATTCCCTCCAAAGTCAAAACATAAAAAAAACAAACAAACAAACAAAAAACCCCCCAAAAAAACCCAAACAAACCCCCCCCCAAAAAACCCCTAAAAACTCCAAGAGTTACCTCTCAGACTCTCCTTTGTTAAATGTTGAGCTCATTACAGTTATTGTAGAAATCTGAAAAAAAGTGAGGTGCAGATAACCAGGCTGTTGTTACCTTTGCAAAGGGGTACAGGCAAACAGTACAGATAGCCTGACAGCAGTCTGCATGCTTTTTTATAAAAATGGACTGTAAGCATTGAATATATAGAGACATGTTATTTTGAGTTTATTCCCAGAATGGCCTCTTCATTTCAGGTTAGTTTTTACTGTTTGAAAATGTTCAGATTTAGTCTTTTTTACTATGATTGCATGGAGAGCAATCATTTTTAGGATCTTAGGAGAAATCAGTATAGGTATTACAATAAAAACAACTTTACTGAAAGCAGCTGTTTTTCACATCTAGTTTGACTTTTTAGTTTCATTTTATTTAACTATAAAACCTTGATCTGTGTTTGGGGTGTTTATTTCCCATCCTCCTTGAAAAGTAGGTCATTTATGTTACCTGACAGAAGCTGACCGTTTCCATTCATAAAAGCTGACCAGGGCTGTAAATGTGAGTTTTGGGCTCAACTACTTTCTTTCTGAGACCTTCAGAGGTTGAAATTAATCCAACACCCAAACAACACATTAGATCACAGCGCGATAAACTTACTGACAACAGACAGCAAAATTATATGTTTAAAGTTCAATTTTCCCCAAATCATAATTACACAAATGTTCACATAGGCTGTATACTATCACGTGTGTGGTACTGCAGCAGAGTAGCAGCACGTTGCTCTTGTGCCTTCTCTCCAGCCTCAGTCCACCTCGCAATGCTTCTCATCAGCAGTGTTGTTGCTGTTGAGGGACAACACTGCTCTGTGCCCTCTAAAAGCACTTTAAACTGATGTCCAGGTTGTGTCATCTTGCTCATTTTCTTCCTCTGGCAGGAGCTTCATACTTGTTTGTGGTCAGGGGACCTGGCAAATAGGCTGTAGCTTGGATAGATTAGCACATGTCAGGGCTGCCATGTGGAGCTCTTTGTCCATTTTCTTCTCTTTTCTCCTTCAGCTGTCATTATCATCCCAATCATAATGTGTATACATGTCTCACAATGGAAAATAAGAGAATTTAACAATTTTTTTCCCCCCAGTTATGAGTCATGATTTCTTTACTCTGAGCTTCTGATTAAGGTCAAAAGACTAGTAGGGACTGTCCATTGGCACATTTGTGGGGCAGCTGAAGGGTGTTGTAGCACGTTGCTACCCGTTGTGGCGAAAACTGTGACGTGGAGGTGGTTGTGCTTTCTGGTGAGCCTGCTTGTTGATTTGAAACCTGCAGATGTGGGCTGTGGTCAGTAATGAATCACTGGAACAGTCTGCTGGTGCCATGCATGGCGGAAGTGTAGGTAGAAGTTGAGTTGGTGGAGCCACTGAAAGGGCACAGTCGAGGTCATGGTCCACTCTGAAAGCTGAGGCTCTCAGGAGAGAGACTTACAAGACCTTCTTTGAGAAGATTTATTCAGCTTTCTCCCAGTCCCTGCATTCTGTGTCATATTTCCGCACATTTAAGCTATTTAGATGATTTTTAATTTCAACAAAATATTTTCCTTTATTTGTTGGGTTTTACTGTACTATCTATATTTTTTCCTTTTATCTATATCAGCTGTCTTATGCTCAATGTTCTCCCTCGCGGTTTCACCAAAGCATGGATAACGGTGATAGCTCCATCACCATATTTCACCCACACATAAACTGCATTTGGAGACATGAAATGGTGCTCACAAATACATAATTTTAATCAATATGGTGCATTAATCTCCCTTGTGTATACAATTGTCACTGCAAAGATAATTTTTCACTGCAACCTGGTAAAAGCAGTCGCAAAAGTGGTAAACCTTAGGAGGGCCGGGTCCTCAATTTACTTTGTCCCTGAGAAAATACTTCCTGTTTGTGGATCGCTATGTTAACTCAGCCCTGGAATGATGAATCTCTAGACCAGATGTGAACGTGGAGAAACAACCAATCTATTGGGGAGGGGTGGGGGGGTGGGGGTGTCCTCTTCATCTGTCAACTATCTGAGCTCGAGGGTGGAAATGCATTTTTCCAGGATGACCCGTCACTGTTCATCTTGGACCTCAGATCCAATCAGCTATGGGCTCACACTTCTGAAATCTGAAATAAACTGTGGTGCATACAACCAGGTGTCTCTGAGTTTTATTTACTTTTGCAAAAGGCATCAAACAACAATACAGACAGCCCGACAGAGGTGTGGATGGTTTTGATAAAGAGGGACTCTAAGCCTAAAATATTTATAGAGAAATGCTATCGCACATCTACACGTGGTATATGTGAAAGATTGCATGGAGACTGTCTCCATATTCTGACGCTGTTTCAAATAATTTCCATTACACAGTACAATTAGGAATAACAAAGCATGACAAACAGCCCATGTCAGCTGTTAAGCACGGTGGTGGAGGGGTGGTGATTTGGGCTTGTTCTGCAGCCACAAAACCTGAGCACCTTGTAGTTACTGAATCTACCCTGAACTCCTCTTTAGGGCTGCCACAAATGATTATTTTGATAGTCGACTAGTCACCGATTATTTTTGCGATTAGTCGACTAATCAGATCATGCATCCATTGGATGTAAAATGTACAGCTTATTGCACCAGCATGCATCTGCTCTTATATAACTGTCATTAGCTTACAGCTTTAAGTGTTTAAGGTATGTGCTAACTAAAAATAAAGACAAGATGATAGTTTATTAAATTTTAATGAAATTTGCAGATTGTTTCGGTGACGTTTAATAAACTCAACCGTCTGCTCCTTGCTATCTAAAATATAACAGGACACCGGAGTATATTCTCGAGCATCTCACACTTCTGATAATCAGTTGTCTGCTTGACGTTTATTCAGCTGTGCAAAAACTATAACTTTAACCAATTTACTCAGGAACAAATAATATACTGAAAAAAGCCAAACAATAACATTTTTATCTAAGTGACTTATATATCATGTTTAACCTGAGTAGCGAAAGGTGGCGGTGGGTTTGAAAACAATTTGCTGGGAGTCCGGTGTTCTCACTGGCTCTAGTGAGCCTTGAACCCCAGCTAGCTATCGAGCGACACGACCGACAGTGGCTGGTCATCCAGAGCAATAAAATGAGTCAGAGTCTCTGTTATTTTAACTGCCTGTGGATTTTCTCTTGACATTTTTCGTTGCTTTTCCAAAACCTGAGTTAAAGTTGGCTGTTCTGGTCCACACTGCTGACATTTTGTTTAGCCTAGCTACAGCAGCCTCCAGTTTCTCTTTTTTATCTGGAGCCGCCAGTCTCACTCGCCTAACCCTGTGCCTGTTTAGCGCGGCATGTCCCCCTAGTGGCCAATCTAAAAAATTACAACAGAAATGACAAGCCACCCTCTGACTAATGAAATAAGTTGGTATCTGTTCATGGTATCGGTTAACTTTTACGAGTATGAGTACACACACATTTTACAGTATCGGCCCCGATACCCGATACCAGTATCGGTATCGGTGCATCCCTAATTAAAACTAACTAGCTGCCGCCATTGTTGGAAACTGAGCAGGGCCGCGCTATGAATTCTGGGATAGGTTGGGCCACGAAGTATACACCCGACCCATCCTTCAAATCTGGGGAAATAAAGGACGCATTTGTAGGCGGCATTTGTCGGCGGCATTTGTCGGCATCTTCGAATTTGGACAGTCTTCGTCGTGTCGCTGTAACGTAATTGGCCTACAAATGCGGGCACAGGAGGATGCGGTTCCTGAATTTGGACACAGCTACGATACCGGACACTGCTTCTTCTTCTTCGGGGTTTAACGGCAGCTGGCATTCTTGTACATGCAGTGCTGCCATCTTCTGTTTCCATTATTACACTCTTAAATCCTACTACTTATTCCTGCATCTTTTGGGATCTTACAAAGCTTCAAATGACGCACCGACTATTAAATTAGTCCTCGACGATTTTGATAGTCGACGTAATCGTGACTAGTCGACTAATCATGGCAGCCCTACTCCTCTTTACACCAAAGTGTTCTAGAGTCAAATGTGCGGCCATCTGTCAGACAGCTAAGGTTTGGCCCAAACTGCATAATATAACACAACAATCACCCAACAGAAAGACTGAAAAAGAAAAGAATCAATGTGCTGACCCATCAAAGCCCCCCCAAAATAAACCTAATTGAAATAAGAAGTGAGACTACTAGAGCTGTACTTAAAGAAATGTATGCAAACCAGTGAAGCACTGTTGTGACAAAAAGTACAAAAATATTCCTCCACATCAATGTGAGAGACTAATAGTGTCATAGAGAAAACTATTACTTCAAGTTACTCCTGCTAAAGATGATTTTACAAGCTATCAAATCAAGGGTTGTAATTTTTTGCACTTAGAGCATTATCTGTGTTATGTTTTCTGGCTATGTTTTCTCCTGGAATAGAAAGATGAGCACGGAGGCAAGCTGTTGCCCATGTGGCTGTCTGTTCAAATGTAATGAACCTTAATGCAGGTAAAATGAAACAACTGTTGAGATGGCCTTGGGCAAGGCACTGCCTCAGATGGGCTTTGTGTCAACCTTCTAACTTGCATGGGCATGCCTTTAATAAAAAATAAACACACCAGCCAGTGCTTAAAATAGGAGTGCATGGTTCACTTTGTCCATTAATTTGGCTAAAGTACAACCCATAGTTACTAAATAACGTAATATAGTTTATGGAGGTCACCACATATTTCAAATACAACAAGGGTTTCTACAGACAAAAACATGGCTGTGCCATGGGCTCTCTGGTGTCACCTATTGCAGCTAACCTTTACATGGAGGAAGTGGAAAGAAAGGCTTTTGGCTCTTTTAAAGGGAAAGTACCTAGCCACTGGTACAGATATGTAGACGACACCTGGGTCAAAATCAAAACACAAGAAGTGGAATCCTTCACTGCTCACATTAACGCTGTGGATAAAAATACCAAGTTCACCAGGGAAGACACAAAGGATAACTGTTTGCCTTTCCTGGACTGTGCCGTGCGCATTGAAGAGAATGGAAACCTCAACATTGAAGTTTACCGGAAGCCCACACACACGGACCAGTACCTCCTCTTTGACTCCCACCACCCTCTGGAACACAAACTTGGAGTAATCAGGACCCTACATCACCGGGCAGAAAATGTTCCCTCTAAGCCTGGAGGGAAAAAGAAGGAACACACACATGTAAAGGAAGCTCTCAAAACATGCGGTTATCCTAATTGGGCTTTCATCAAGTCAGCAAAGATGCACAGGAAAGAAGATCAGACACCAGCTAGGGAGGATAAGAAAGACAAACGCAATAACATTGTCATCATTGTCATTGTCATGAAGCTGGTGTATCAGGAAAAACTCAGGAGAGTCTTCTCCAAGCATGGCATCTCAGTTTACTTCAGACCCAGCAACACACTCAGACAGAAACTGGTTCATCCCAAAGACAAAACTCCTAAACACAAACTTAATAATGTAGTGTATGCTGTACAGTGTAGCGAGGAATGCCCAGACCGCGACATTGGAGAGACCAAACAGCCACTTCATAAACGCATGGCATAGAAGAGCCACCTCCACGGGACAAGACTTGGCGGTCCATCTGCATCTAAAGGACAAAAGTCACTCTTTCGAGGATGCAAATGTTCACATTTTGGACAGAGAAAACAGATGTTTTGAAAGAGGAGTAAAAGAAGCCATTTATGTCCACTGTGAGCGACCATCTTTGAACAGAGGCGGTGGTTTACGACACCAACTGTCTGCCATCTATAATCCAGTTTTGAGATACCTTCCCAGACGACTTAATGCCCACTCACATCCTGGGCCATCTGACCTCAGGAAATCACATGATAGGGTGGGGCTAGGTTTCACCATGAGCTCACCCGAAACCTTGGCTGATTGTGACCTACACCCGTTTTCACACCTTTGCTCATGTGATTAGGTAGAGGATCATTAGGGGGTCCATTGTCCCTCGTGGGGGGATACTCCCACATGGCTTAAATCTGGGACTCTCCACCATTTGACCCTAGAACTGAAGAAGCTTCTCTGATGAGAGGTGAAACGTCTTCAAGCAAATTAAAGACTAGACACGTTTCTTTCCAAGCTCCTTAGACCATGTGAACAATATACACAAAACGTTGATACGGTTCACATATTGTTCATTTACAGCATATATGATAACATATATATGCTGTATATATGATAATTTCTATATAGCATCCTGGGCTAACAAAATCTATGATTACGTAAATTTCTCACAGTCCAATATAGCAACCTGTTTTGTTTAGTTAGAAATGGTAAGAAAGACCGATTTCTGTCAAATACGCAGACAAACAGACCATAATTGCATAGGTGCTTGGTGTTTTTGGCTGAAGGTCCATTTTGTGGTGGGAATAAAGTGTGTATTGCAACGCAGCTGCCTTTATCAAACTATGGCATGTCAAAAAGCTTCATGTAAATTTAAACCTGTAGCAGTTTATCTATGGAGGAAAGCCTGGGACTAAAGTTACGTGTGTGATAACAGCGCCTCCTACTGCCAAAATGTAAAAGTGCATCACTTTAAGTAGCAGGGCCATAATTATGAGGTTTCACAACAATTACCACATTGACATTGCTGTGAAGCACGGTAAAGCTCGCTACCAGCTGCGTTTCAGTTACTGGAAGTTAACTAGTCCTCACAGAAAAGGAGGAAATTATATGTGGAGCGCGCCTTGAATGAAAGTCGTGTCACATTCTGCTTTAACCAACAGTTAGCTAGCAATGCTAAATCTACGTTTAAATTAAACCTAAACAAGTCCAGACTTTTGTCTTCGTCATATTCATCTTACTTTGAGAAGCCTCCTGGTATGTTTTCTGTATGTCTCGGAAAAGTTGTTCGGCCACTGCAGGTAAAAACGAGCGCATTTTCGCACCACTTATTACAGGATGTCTTTGACTGCTCCAGCCAATAAGGTTCCACTAAAATATTACAACTTCCCGTGTTCCCTGCTGTGGTTTTGCTTTCCCTCCAAAATAAACTCCTACGTAGATCACGTTTTTCTGTTTCGAGGAGATTATTTGGAAGAAAAGGCTGCTTTTGAGGTCGTTATATGAATATCTGCGATGTCACACAGGCATTTTCTTTCTTTTTTTAAATACATTTTTTAAAACTTGTTTGGCGTATTAAAGGAAAATAAGTTCAACGCGTCCGCGTACATGAAACTTGAAACCCCTTTCCACTTCCTTTCTTCGTATGGGTTAAAACGCTAAAGTCATTTAGATATTCAATAAGAAAGCAGTGTGCTATTGGCAGACGATATAAGATCGGCAAAGCTTTTTTCGATAGAAGACATTTAGCTCTGGTATAAGCAGTAAGTAGTCAAACAGACCCATTTCACACCAGACACAGTGAAACACACACACACACACACACAGATTTATTGTGCCTACCCTAGTGTTTAACATGCTCTGTCACAATGGATTGCAAAAAATCTGTAAACAAATCTCATTAGACAACCTACACTTTTTCTGGTACGACAGGTCAAATAATCAGTGTGTGAATCACACATGAATAAAAAGAAGCCCTACTGCAAGAATAACCTGTTATACACTTCCACTGTGGCATCTCAGCTAAAGGTTTCAAACACACTGGGTCTATGACTGTCACCACAGGGACCTCCTTTAAGGCCATCAACTTTACTGAGTGCAATAATACACAGAAGCAGTCAGCCAATACATAACTTTTTCTACAGTCCATGTTAAGATGTGTAGATTAAAAGGTCAAACTGACAGGAGCTGATAAGAGAATGCTGCAGAATTATTAGGCAGCAGTAATTGAACAACATTCTTTTAACTGCACCACCAAAGTCTCAGGTGTGTTGGCGTCCGCTTTAATTACACATTTCATTTTTCAATTTGTAGGAATTCAATTAACATTTTTGCCTCCTCACCTTCAATTTACGTCTGAGAATCCTTAATAGCTGATATGTTTGTTGCATTTGCCCAACTTTTACCTACAAGGGATCACTGGCATTAATTTCCATTTCATACTGGATTACCTGACAAATAAATCATTGCAATATGCGTCAAAGAGCGCATGTAATTGCCAGTGCACAACCAGAGAGAAGGGAAAAAAACCAAACAAACAAACAAAAAAACTGCACACGTCTCAAGGATCGGCACATTTTTCAGTGGTGAACTGATCCACTTTATTTGATTGGTCTGAACTCTTGTAATAGCCTACTGAGAGACATTGTGCGATACAAACATTGCATTTCAACATCATAGGTTACACGGGTTTTCAAGTCTCAATTCCAAAAAAAAAACCAAAAAAACAAAGACCAAAAAAACCAAAACCAAAAAACACCACTGTGTGTTTGATAGAGAGCTGAAAAGATGCTCCAATATTTTTTCGGCTTCATGTCGGATTTCTTTAAGATTCAAGTTTGTAAACTTTTTTTTTCTTTTTGTCATTGCATTTGTAAACACATAACACCCCATCTAAACGGGATGAATTAGCAAAGATGTTGAAGAAAAAAAAATGACAGAAAATAAAAATCTGAACATGTGCTACGACAATTTTAAATCAAAAAAATGAAAGAAAAAGCAACAACAAAGGAAATATCAAGTTTAGAGCAGAATGGATTTGTTAACTGAGCAGAGTGAAAGCTGAAAAAGCCAAAATAATTTTTTTTCACATATCTAAAACAAAGTTTACTGCCGTGTATTATAGTTGACCTAGTATAATTCATATTCAAAGCTTTATGCCTGTTGTGTGACACAATGAAAGCAGAGATTAAGTGGTCATGGATTTGAATCTTCATGACATCAAATGCCTAAACATGTAATGGTACCATACAGTTCAAACTGCAATTGTGATGCAAGTGTGACACTAAACAAAAGATTCCTGTACCAGCTACAAGGAAGAAAAAAAATCGGGGCAAATTTCTGTGAGTAGTAGGAAAAGTTAAAGCACATTTTAGTATACTCCAGGGCTGGAGGATGAATAAGTTACACAGCAGGTAGTATGCTTTTTGTTGTCAAAAGCTACAAAGCAAGAAAAAAAAAAAAAGAAAAGGAAAGGAAAAAGTGCAACAATGGTGCAGACCATTTTTTAAGTTTGGTTAGTTTTGTTTTTGTGTGTAATAGAAAGACAATTTACAGAGTTCAGATTTTTGTCAGGACAGTATAATAAAAAAAAAAAAAAAAAGAGGGATTACAGAAACAAATACAAACATTAAACACAAACGTATATCTCTGAGAAAATTAGTTAAAGCTGCCTTCTTTCTCAAGTCACAAGGCATGGCAAAAGCATTAAAAAAAAAAACTTCCTGACATTTTTTTTTCTTTTTAAACCATGATGACATCGCAGAACAAATCATTCTGGACAGTTTGGAAACTGCAAAGAGACAGCTACATGTGACACATCACATAGCTCTTTTGAAGAAGAAGGAAAAAACAAAAAAAACATATTGGCTCACTTTCATTATTCAGTCGGGGTCCAGGAGTAGTCATAATGATATAATTTCTGGCAAAATTAAGCTTATATCAGACTTTTCACCTCTCTGCTATGACACCAGTGTTCTCAACTTGTTTTGAAGACATTTCTCTGTCTAGGGTGAGCGGTTATCACTACCATCCAACGCTTACAATCCATGCATCATCTCCGCTGTGTGATAAAGACAGTTATGAGATACCAATGCTGTTTGAAATGTTAGTCTGTTCTCCTCTAATGTCCGCAACGTTCAGGCTCTGGTGGTGCTTGGTGGATGGCGCGCAGGGTGGCACAGTCTCTGTGCTCTGCTCATGGTCAAGTATAAACCACAGGTCTGGTCTCTCTCTCTCTCTTACCGTTGCAATGGTAAAAATATTTGTTTGTGTGTGTGCTGGGTGACAGGGTTTGGAGGGGTGGGAGATGTTGGACTACACAAGACCAACTGTATTATTAAAGTACGCACCCACACTCTTTCCATTTAAAGTGGATCAATTTAAAAGCGACATTAAAATAAGAAATAATCAAGTTAAGAAAAACACTGCAAAAGGTTACTCTATTTACATACAATGATCTTCTTAAAGACAAGGTATATCTTTACAGAAATCAAACAAAATTCAGAAATAGTTTCTTCTGTTGTCTTATTTTACATATTAAGTTCTTTATCTTTCCTGCATCTCATGTCATCACCTCAAGCTGAGTTTTGTTTGTTTTTTCCCCCACCACAACAGGCTGGACGAGTGCTTCTGGACCAAAAGCAAGCGACGTCCAGGAGAACCCTTCCTGTCACAGGCTGCTGCTCGTACTCTCAGCCAACAGCCAGGGGGCGCCATAGCACCAAAAATAAAAAGGACAACACCCCATCTACATGTTGCACTCGCCAGTGAGCGAGGTTAGTTCCAGGAGAGGGGCGTGAACAGACAAGCCAAAGAGCAGGCCTCTCTTCTGGTTAATAAAGCTGCAAGCAAGCAGGGCTCAGTCGTCACTATCAGACAGGGTCTCGTATTGCTCCGACAGCAAAGACTGCCACTCTCGCCGCTGGCCAGGGGCTCCAGCTGGATTCTGCTGCAGCTGCTGGCTCTGTATGGAGGGTGACGCTATGGAAGTGGGTGGTGTGTTGCTCAGTATGCGCATAGTCAGCGGGTTGTATGGGAACTGGATGGGTCCTGTGGAAAAAGGAAAACAACACGAGTGGGCAAAATGTAGATGAAATGATGCCAGGGCCATATTCCAGGAAGCAGGTTCAACAAACTCCGAGTCAAACCATAAACCCTGAGCTGATGTCTGAGTTTCTGGTTCAGGAAAGGCTGACCAGAGCTGGCGTTTTACATTTAACACTTTAGTTACATAAACTTTACACGTAATTTTGGTAGGATGACACATTTTAAATAAGAAATACAGATCATGTCAGGACAAAATAAACCACTAAGAATTTATCAGTTTTAAATCCGGCCATGCTAGTTAACTGAAACCCAAACGTGGTCTACTGAGCTGCTTTGATCCATTATGGAATTTATGATATGGATCCAGTTCTCGGAGACCTGATTAAGGTGATTTTCAGATTAAGGTGAGTTTAAGTTTGGATTTCACACAGTGTACTTCAAAATGTTGTTTCACATCATGTAATGTGTCTGTGAACAAATTTCAACATGAAATGTAGTCAGAACACAATTACAGTGTCTGCAACTGCATTTAAAAAGTCACTTTAAAATACATTTAATGTTTCAGAAAAATTGCATGACACTCTTATAGCTGCATTTCTGTCCACACAGTTAGAAAAATTGAGACTACAGATTTTATTCTGAGCTGACCATACATCTGAGATGTAATCTTGGTCTCCATCTTTATAATAGTGACGACTAAATAACTGTGAACGCAGTTGTGTTACATACAAAAAATAGCAAATAAACAGGGACTTTAGTTTCTACCAAAAACTCAATTTCTGCAAATGAAACTTTTCAACTTGCACCTTTCACAGCAACTTTATGAATGAGGAAATGAAACTGAGCGTCAGTCAGCTGGTTTGGGCGCAGCAGGAAGCGAGGAGCCAGGGGAAGACTCAGAATTTGTTGAAGAACTCATTAACAGTGAATTAACAATTAATTCATTGTTCTGTTTTTTTCAGGGTGCACAAGAACTAGTTCTCCACCTGCTGCAGGTTCTGCTTAGATGTCTAGAGCAGTAAAAGGTTGTCACCAACTGGTGTCCAAGACTGTGGAGTCTATAAAGTCTATTAAAAAAAAAGTCTATAAAAAAAGACAGCCCACCACCTAGAGAAGCAGCTGAATGATACTGAGGGCCCTCACAATAACAAGCTAACTAACAATCTAGCCGGGAAGTAACCATCAGGAAGGAAAAGAAAAAATACGGTTGCTGCTTAATAGGTTGAGCTTACTCTGGAATAGAATCATTTAAGATCTATGAGTAGGAAACAGTAAAGTGACAGTAGAGACTGGACAGTGAACCTGTGGAAGAGGGTCGGTCATCCCAGCTCCACTGCGATTGGGCTTGTCTGTGATAATCTCCCTCCGAGTGGACGGAGGAGACTGATGAGGGGCGCTCCCCTCCACCGTAGACCTGACCCAGGTTAGGAGACTTGGATTTCCGGCTGTTGGCTTTTCCCTGCTTCTGCTTACCTGAATTCAAAGAGGTAGAGGTAAATCAACATGTTCCACATTAGAGTCCTTCAGAATGGGCACAAAGTTGACTACAATAGCGGGGATATTCCTGCTTACCCATGCTGGGAGATGGACTGGCCTCCTGCCGAGGGTCACTGCCAGTGTTGGATGTTACACCACCCTGTTGGTCCTCCTGTCTGTCCTCCAAATTGCCCATTAAGGCCTTGCGGATGATGTCTTCCAGACCCAGATTACTGGCTGGGTCACTAAAGGAGTGATTCCTGGGGTTGATGCTGCCTAAAATCATATATCACACACACACACACACACACACACGCACAATACAGTGAGAGAGAATCGGCATAAATACACAGTGTGTCTGAACAAAATATGCTGCTACTTACTGGAGCTGGTAACAGCAGGCAGGTTGAAAATCTCTGTTCCTGGTTGTGCGTTTCCTGCAAGACAATTAATATTGGTGAAAAAAAAGCTGGTTTAGAAGAAACCGAGTTCAAAACGCTTTAATAAGTCACATGCATAAAGAGCTAGAAGGATTTAGGTTAACAGAGGATAAGAGAATACCCACTTACCAACATCAGAATCACCAACACCAGAGGTGGAGTTCAACTTACGAAAGATCTCCTGCTTCTTCGATTTCACCATTGGTGAGGTGTTCTCCAGCTTGGTGAAGAAGGAAGGCAGATAGCTAACACTCCCTGGGGACCGCGAGTCACTCCTTGAACCAAAAAAAGACAAAAAGAGTCAGACAAAACAGTGACACAAACCTTCAAAAACATCAAAACTAAATCTGAATCATTATAAAATCAAATTATCAAACAAACAAGCTGAGCCGCCCTTGTACCTGATCTCTGAGCTGTCACCCTCTCGCCGCTGGGGTGGAGGTCCACCAGACTCCTGTTTGTCCATGCCTTGGTAGCTCTGTGGTGGAGAGATGGGTTCATAGTTCTCCATCGGCCTGCCTCCTCGCTCTGGAGACTTGCCAGGCCTGAAGAGGAGAAAGAGAGCAAATTTTTGTCAGATGGCAGAAAATAAATTGGTTTCATTCTAATTAATTCAGGCATTCAGTACCTGGCTCTGGGCTTGTCGGGGGCGTTCTCTGGGGAAACTCTGCTGGAGGGTCTCTGGTGGTGTTGGGCCTGCACCTGATTCTCAGGACTGTAGCGACTGGGCATTTTGCCTCGACCTGAAGAGGACACAGGTGGCACAACGCTCTGGAATGCAGCAGAGGCTGAAGAGGAGACTGGAGGAGGATCCTTATTCCGGGCAAAATCCTGTGTTATGATGTGCTGCATTACAGGGAGTGACCACAAAACCAAGTTAGCTAGCTGTGATTACCTGGTGCACATGGTAAATTCCTATGTGCTGCATTATTTTTGATGTTGCAGGCCATTGTGCTCTCCAGCATTTCTTACCGAAATGTGGTCTGCCAAGGTCATGACTCGATGAGTTTTGGGGACCTGTGAGTAGCTGTCAGCCTGGGAGGAGGAAGGTTGCTGGGAACTGGACTGTGGTGGCTCCCCTGATTGCCGGTATCGACTCATGTCATAAGATCGCATGCCAACTGCGAAAGGTTAACCAGGGACAGAGCAGAGTTGTTTTGGAGAGAGTCATGGTGAAGTGAGAAGTGATGAGATGGCAAGACGCCAAAAGACTATGCCAAAAGTAAATGATCCACATCTGCTTGCAGGTGACAAAAATAACTTTTGCGTGCAGTCTGGGGACTAGACTGACGCAGAGGAATGCTGTCTGACAGTCTCAAATCACAAGGTTAGTGGGTGAAGCCATTCAAGGTATGGCATGTTTACTCAACACAGCTAATTTTAGCCTTTCATGCCAAATCTTCAACAACCCCCCAACAAGTAATCAAGGATATCGTTCTCTAACCAGAAGATTAGTGGTCTGAGTTGAAGGGTTTTAGGATAAGATACTGTAAATTCCCCAATGCACCAGTTGGTATGTGATTCTGTGGCAGAGTTTAACTGCATTAAAAAAATCCATTGTATGAATATCTTTAATATAACTTGAATTATATTTGAATATTAGTAAAATCACTCTGGTTTACATAAAAAAAGGAATATCCCCAAAGTTAGGATGTTCATACCCGATGCCTGTTGTTGCACATCTTCTGGTTTGTCCTGCTGAGGCTGGACAGGGGAACTAGCTGGACTGATCACCTCAATTGCTCCACCACCAGTGTTGTCATAGCGACTGGATGTCACTGTGGGACAAGTATGGACAAAGAGTTACTGCTGACTGAGGCCAAACTGATAGCAGTATTTGGTGATTTAAAGAAAAAAAAAAACAATGAACATTAACATAACACAAACGTATGTGTCTTTTTGAGTCCTTAAGATAATATGACAATAAGGCTACTTTCAGCTGCTTACTAATCACAAGAGGTTGTTACAGTCGGTAGCGCTGCATGTTTGTAAACCTAAAGGGGATCTGTGTGTCTGGCTGGATTTGAACCAACAACGTTTTGCTTGCGAAGCAAATGTATTAAACCAGTACACTATGGAGGGGCCTAAGATGCTGTGACAATGATTGCTCTTCTACGCTCTGCTTGACTCTGCTTGGATCCGCTACTTGTGGTGTCTGTAGCATTCCAACAGTTGGAAAGTTCATTCTCATAAACTTTGCAACGCCAACACTCATAACACAGTGGAAGGGCATTTCTCCTATCTCTTTTTAAATTTTAATTTATCGGCTGCAGATACTGATATGTAGGAAATTAGCCAATATTTGCCTACATATCAGCCCTACCAATATATTGGTCAGGCTCTACTACACATGAGATGTACTGTTCTATGTACACCTATCCTTTCATGCAACTGCGGATGTTACGGTATCACAGAGCATTTATGTGAAGCTTGAATAGTTCTTATTTTTAATCCAGTACACTCACAGCTGCTAGATGAATCCGAGCTCTGAGAGCCTCGCTCTCGCGAGTCTTTGTCCGAGGCTATCTGACGTTTGATAATGACATCAATGAAATTGGCAGCTGTCATAGTCGTCTTTCCATGAGTCCGAAGCTCCTCTTCAATGCGGGACTTTGTTTGAGGTCCCTTATCCTTAACCCCAACACCAGCGCCTTCAGAATAAGCTGGATAGGATTTACTCCCTGGCAGAGACATAGCTCCATACGGTGAATGCAGAGATCGCCTTTCTGTCTCCTGTTGTTGCTGTTCAGACAGGCTGGATGCTCGCCGAGCTGAAGACATATCATCATCTCGTTCATGTTTGCTCTCCTTCACCTTGGCCACGTCCATCTGTGGAGCAGAAGCTGCGGCGTCCACCAAAGCAGCCAGAGCATCAGCTGCAGTACTGTGGCGGGCGGTACTCTGTGGTGCAGATATAGCTGCTGAAAGAGGCCTAAAAGAGAAAATAAGAACCCGATCACGTCAAAAATATTTGCAGAAACATGTGCTCATGTAAAATATTTTTCCATTCCATTGCATCAAATGAGTCTAATGAGGAGACTTTTTAGCATAAAGAAGTGGCTCACACAGTTATCATGTCATGCTGTTGCCCAAAACGTAATCATGTATAAAAAATATGCATGCACAAAAAATCTTTAGCGAGCTAGAGGAAAAGAGAGCCAGAGTAGCTTTAAGCTTACATCAGAGAGGTGATGACACTCTTTGGCTGGAAGATGCTTGGCCGCTGTGGAACTCCAACATCCTGTGGTCTGTGTGAGGGAGAAGGGGAGTGCAGATAACCTCGACTCCCTGGCCGGACTGGCTGCTCTGGTCCGCCTTGAGGACACACATAAATATTTTACTGTAACAGTGTTTCAAAATAAAAGCCCTAAGAGCACAGGTTCCTATACTGAAGGGACTAAAAACATCCGATTGAGATTTCCAAAACTGTACGAATTCTAAACTCAAAAATGACTCACCTGCACGCATGTATTCATTGGCTCGCTCTCGTTCTCGCTCTCTTAATTCCCGCTCACGCTCATGTTCCCTCTCCCTCTGCTCCCTTTCCTTTTCCCTTTCCTTCTCCTGCTGCTCCCGATCACGGTCACGCTCCCTCTCCCGTTCTCTCTCATTGGCAACAGCAAGGTGACCTGAAGAGAACAAGGACACCACAGACAAAATGTAAAGACTCGATTCACCTGCTAGAAAATTGCTGGAGCAGACTTCCTTTAGAAATGTTAGCTTTGCTGACAAGTTCTGAAATGGCCAGATGTACCATTTCAGATGAATCCACGAGTGCAAGAAACTGCGCTGCTGCTGCTTTAAAGCTGCTTTAAACTCTTAAACTTACCTGGACTGAAAAATAAGAACAACTACAGACCACATAACTCAACTCTTTAAGCTCATCACCAAGTTTTTGGAATCTACATATTAAAACAATCGGTTTAGGCGATAGGTTAAAATAAAAAAACAGAGTGCAGGCTATTTATGTTTTGTTTGTTTTTTTGTTTTTTCCTGTGCAACAGAAAACAAAAAAAACAAAAACAAAAGCAAAAACAAGGACATCAACTGCTCTGTGCAACGGTCAGGCAGTTTTATGGGAAATTACTCCCAGCATGACTTCAGTAAAACTTAACTTTTGTAACCAGACAAGCACAACTGACCTTTGCCACATCAGGCCAGCGCAGAGCTGCACTTTTACAGAAGCGGCGATCGTGGCAAGGAAGATAAAGGGCACATGGGGTGTAGGGATGGGGAAGGGAGGGGTCCTCACCTTGCGACATGGAGGTTGGGTTGAAAGCTCTAGGAGGGAAAGGGGGCTGAGGTCCAGTGAGGTAGGCGATGCGTTCCAAAGTGGGAGTACCTGTTCCCCCAGGGTGAGGCAACAGGATAGTTGGAGGCATCTGGGCTAGATCAATAATCCCTTTTACAGACAGAAGCAAAGGGCCAGCGGTGAACAACAAGAACCAATCCATCAATTTCTGAATGTATGAACACCGTATACACTTAGCTGTAACCCATCACCTTCATCTGTTAGTGCTTCCAAATACAAATTGATCAATAAGCAACAGGGCTGCAAAGAGAGTGGAATAGTGGTCAACTTGTAAGAGGCAACCACTCAGCAAATGGAGATTTGCATGACTATGCAAAATGTATAAATTGAGCTGTAGCCGAATCACTTGCAGCCCCAATATAAAGAACAAATCAGCAGAATTTGTCTAGGTCATTTGCTTCTGGGCGTCTGGAAAAGGTTGCCACTACTTCACAAGCACACAGTCTGCATACTACTACCCCTCCTGCCCACAGCTGTTAGTCAGCTATCGGAGGGCCATACCTCGAGATCCGGGTGCATAAGGGATAGCAACAGACTGTTCCCGCGGTGACAGTCCTCTGGGCATCTGCTGGGAAGTGATATAATCGTTCAGGATGGTCTGCCGTGTGTTCTCTATGGTGTACAGCTGGTAGTTGTTATGGTAGCCTGTTGGGGATGGCTGCCTGGGGAACATGAATGCTGTAGCAGAGGACAAAACAAAACAAAACAAAAAAGCCCATGAACAGAAGGCTCACTGATACAGATCACCACTGCTGACGTCAGCAGCTGTAAAAGATCCTGGACATGTTATGCTTATGAAATAGAAAGCCTGAGTTGCTTTCGTTAGTTTACTCAGAATCAAGGTTTTCATCATTCACATGGTGACGGTAGAAAGAATGAAAATGGATCCACTATACCAGGATCCAGCACTCTGTGGAAGGCCAGGGCGGGGTCAAGATGTGGAGGCAAATGGCCTCTGTACACTTCAGGCCGGTGATGGGGGTCGAAGGGGCTATGAGAGGCTACAGGGTCACCACTGCTCACTGGGGACTTGGCTGGGACACTGTCTCTCTGCGTCGGTGTCATGGTGCTCTTTCTTTCATGTGAAGCAGACTTTGCAGACCCCATCCCACCTTCAGGAGAGAGAGAGAGAGAGAGAGAGGGAGAGAGAGAGAGAGAGAGAGAGGGAGAGACGCACACGGCTTATCTAATTAGGTGATGCAACAACTTAATATCATGTAATTACTTTTCTCAGGAAAAAAAGAAAGAAAAACGAAAAGCTTATCCAGTGCCCTCAGCACTGGGTGCACATTGTGTATTAATTACTACTATAGTTTTTCGACAAAATAAGATCATCTGGTAAGGGAAAGATAAATGTCTACTTCAATTCTATCCAACTCCATAATTGTAAGAGTTATAATGTTTATTAATAAATAACTGAGAACCTGATGTTCTACTGTGAATAAAATGATTATGGAATATACCCTCTGAAGCTCGTCCCAGCATAGGTGATCCTCTAGACATGGGGTTGGTACTGTAACTAACAGGGGTCCTGCGAGCATTGGCGTCCTCATACAAGCCTGGGCTAAGCTGGGATTTGCTGGCCTCCTGGTGTGTGGAGCGTAGAACAGAGGTGGTGGAGTTGACCACAGAGGTGTGCCGTACTCCCTTACCCTCGTCGTATTTGGTTCGTTCCATGGCCTCCAGTTGGGGCATGTTGTGTGGCAGCTTAGTGGGACTGGGGATCAGAGACTTAACATTGTGTTTGATGGTTGGCTGGTTCAGATTGTGAATCTGGTAAAGGGTTTTAAAAACAACAGTTTAGTTATCAATTCATCACAAAAATCCGTTTTGTATTTTTGTGGAGTTCATATATTCAATTTCAAAAACATTAAAGTAAATTGTTTAAGAGTGGCTGGAATCACAGCTCTGTCTGACCTGTGACATGGAGCCCTCCAAAACCCTTCTGTCTGGCAAATCAGGAGTCTTGCACATATCCTGTCCAGAATCTTGTCGTGGGATTTCATGAATAGAACGACCCATCTCTTTAATCGTATTGACGCCCTCGTAGGGCTTGCCCTTGCCAATACCCCCTTCGAAGGAGCGGGCAGGCGGGCTCTCCTGCTTTAACTGTTTTCCATATTTCATAGTATCGTCATAAGTCTCTGCGGCAGTTCTTGGTGTCCCTGGAAAGATTTGAAGTTATTTCAGGTTTGCTTATTCTTTCATGTGACTTTGAGTGATGCATCAACTTTACAGTAAGCTACCTTGCATTATGGATCCAGTGATCACTGGTCTTTCCTTAGATTCTCCATGAATGCTTTCTCTGGGCAAAGCTCTGCTAATTAACCCTGAGGGGGGAAAAAAAAAACAGAAACAGACACCATGAGCCCCTGACACAGAAAAGACAAACAAGGACACAGTGTGTATATTCAGTGACACACAAGCAGTACCCTCCAACGGGGCTCCTTCTCTGCCCGTGTGTCCTCTGCCCATGGGTTCCTCCATCATGTTGAAGGTGCGTTTCAGCTCATGGCTTGTTCGGGGGCTGCGGGTGTTTTCCCTGGGGTTCTTGATGGCTACTGGACAATAAAACATATGATCACATGTGTGTGCCAAACAAAGAAAAATAGCTATTTGCAATATCGACAATAAAAGGCACTTACAACTATCATAGGACACGATATGCCCACTTTTGCCTTCATAGATGACGTGACCTTTAGCCAGCTGCTCCCCCCTAGCTTTGTCTGGGCTGCTTGGGTCTTCTGTGGCAAGCCTTGTGATGGTGCCCTTCAGAAGGTCAGCAGCAATGCTCGACTGGGCCAGAGCTGGCGTGCCCTGTTTAAGGGGAGAGCAAAGAAATGTTGTATAAATACAAAAAAACCCATGAAGTGTAAAAACAAAAAAACAAAGCCTCATTTCATCCATTGATTACCTGAGTGATAGAGCCTCTGAAAGGCAGACCTTCGCCAGCCTTTGCTGGGTTGCCTCTACAATCCTGTATGGATGGAACTGCAGCTCCTAAAGAGTTACAGAGAGAAACAAAATATAACTAGACTATAAGGCTTGAGAAAGTTTTCTACTAACAGGAACTCCAGTTCTGTATTTGCAGAATTCTGTGTGGTACAATAGTAAAACTGTCAGACCATGCCATAAAGTAGGTGTGTGCGATGCCTCAGATGTCAACTGTGACAGAATTTCTAAAGAGCAACGTCCTTTGATCTGGATGCTTTGCTTTCAGTGTCAGAAAGCAAAGCATTCATTTTCATGCCATGCTTGGTTTTCCAATGTTGCCAGCCCTATATGAACAGAAGAAGTGACAAACAGCTTAGTCACATGAAGCCTGTCATCCTACCAGGCTTGTTAAGATCCTGCTGCCGCGGCAGACCCAGAGAGATGGAGCCCACACTGCTCTTAGTTCCCTCTGGCCCATAGATAGCGTGGGATGGCAGGTATGTGCCAGGAGTTCCCTGGAAATTAAATCACAGAACATATTTCAAAGTCAGCTACCTACTGTCATGGACAAAAAGATTTAGAAAACCTACATATGTTAATCTTACATCAGAGCTCACATAAATTATTAAAGAATCTGATTTCTCCCCAGTGGTGTAAGAGAAGAGCTAGTCTACTGGTAAAGCACAAACATCATACCCCAGGTGCCTCACCTGGGAGATGGAGCCTCCTTGGATGAAGGAAGGCTTGTCTGTGGGTTTGGTAGTTGGAATGAGTGGAGGAGGAGAGGGAATGTTGGGAGGTCGAATGGTTCTGAACGTCATGCGGCCTCCATCTGGTATATTCTGGACCAGCTGGGTAGTTGCAGGGTGAAGGACTGGTGGAAATACAGAAAAGGAAATAAGATAACTGATTAAAACAGCTGGGTATAACATCAAAAAAGCAAACCAGTGCACCCAACATACTGTTTCTTTTAAGCTTTATTTCCCATTAAAGACTTCATGATAAAATATTAAGCTTTGTTCTGACAACGCTCCACTGAGTGGCGAAGTAAGCAGTGAAGACCTCATTTAACAGCCTGTCTTCAGCCTGTAGTATCTTTGGCCCATGCCCGCTGTCTGCTTGACTGTCTCCTGGGACAGCTGAACAGACAAAATGAATCATAACACACCTCAAACATGCACCCACACAGACCGGGAGTAACCTCCCTGCAGGGAGAGCAGCATGCACTCTGCACTCTATCAAAAATGCAAATGGCAGCGAGAGTTCCTCCAGCGGGCACGGACGTCATCCTCCTGCTGGCTCATGCGGGGACAGATAAGAAAACAAGCCACTCTATGACGAATTTATAAGCCTCTGTTGCAGAGAAGGGACTGTGTGTCAGGCATTAACATTCATGCTCAGGAAGTTCAGGAACAACAACTTAATTCGGATGGACATGATTTTATGCTTGCCCCAAATGTCAAACAAGGAAAAAAAAAAGAAGCAATAGCAGAATTTTCAGAGAAGTTTTTTATGCATCCTGTAAGATGGAAAATGAGGAAGTAAAACATAGCACCTCTTCCCAGCTCTATAAAGTTCTGGCAAATATCTGACAGTCGATCTGCATGTAGTAAATCCAGGATAATCCCCTTATCTGGCTTTGATTTGCTGTCACAACATCATTAAAATGTGAATCTGTTAATCATCATCAACAAACAGACGGTGTATGACCTTCAGTTTGCAGTGAAATTCAATTTCAGGATTCATAATTCACTATAACCATATCCTAACTGGACATGTAGCACACCTACAAGGGCGATACAGTAGAAATGCTCTTTGATGACAGCAGTCCTAACAGAACATCAGAGTAGACAGGACATGTTTAGGTCATTTATTTGGTTTTACTGTTGGTTAATGAAAATCACCGATAGTTAAAATGATATAATTTATGAAATTATTATAAAGAAACCTGTAAATATGGTTTAATGTGCTCACTTATGTAAAGCAAATACACAAAATGTCACAGAGATCAGAGGGCAACTATCACTGGAAGTGGGCTCATTTTCTGAGATGCAACAAATGGAGCCAAAGAAGTGTTACCTCTGTCTGATCCATTCACAAATAAGAAAATTATAATCCAACCGGTTATAAAACGTTACAAGCAGAGAGGATGACTTTATAACAGAGTGTAAAAAAGAAAGAAAGAAAAAGAAACGTGACATAGAGAACTTCAGATATGCAGGATATAGATATTAGCAAAAGCAATGGATGGTCATATCTGGGCAGAGGTTTCTTCATTTCACCTTAACACTGATTGCACACTTCCTGTACATTGCTAAATACTAATGTGTACACATATACCTTTGGACTAATACACAAGCGCTCTGTAACTCTGTCACATCCCATGACAGGAATAAGGGGGGGGGTGTCTGAAATTAACCTGTTGCCTCATATACTGACCTCATTCTTTTAACTATTTTAATTACTATGTATGCACATTTTTGAAGACAATGTCATATTCCACTACCACTGAAGTAAAAAAAACAAACAAAAAAAAAACCTATAACACAAATAGAAAAGGGGTGTCAAACAAGGCCTGCCTGTATCAGCGGGGTCATGGGAGGAGGCAAAAAGGGTTGGGAGGAGGAGGTGAAAATGTGTGCTTTTACCTGGTGGCACACTGTAGCAGGAGACATTGGGGGCGTTGGGGTCAGGTGAGGCCTTTCTTAACTCCCTGGGGGAGAGTCTGTAAGGAGAGCCTGGCTGACCGGAGTGGGTCTCCTGGTCCACAGCCAGCATCATGTCATAAGGCATGTACGGTAAGGGTTTACCTGCAGCGTACAGGCATAAGGACAAAGGGAAGATAACCACTATTAAAAGAAAAACCCAATCCCAGTGTGCACGGAGCTGATCCAGAATGGATGTACATTTTTGACAGCCACACTGCCACCTGGACACGTACCCGCTAAAACCTACTATGTGTAATAAATACTGTGGTTTCAAAGCTCAGTCGTTTACTGACAGCTGCTCTCCTCTTCACGGCACTCACGCTAAAAGGTGCTAAAAGCTTTGCAAAATCAAGCTGTAATACAGTCTGCCCATTGGCTTCACTGCTCTCGCTTCAGAAGGTGCATGGGTGAACTAAATCGACGGTCCAGCAGATGTGACCTCTGACAGCCTCTAGTCACATGGCATCAAAAAACACAAACCCCAAATCCCCCTCTTCATAAGGTATTTCAAGAGAAGTGTAAATCAAGACTTCTGTTCATATAGTACTAAATGCAGAAGGATTTTTTTTTTATCTTGGCTCAGGCTGAAGAACATTACGACAGTCTAGAGCACCCTAAAACATTTCTTTTTATGAAACTGCATAAAAATGAATGGGTCCTAAAACATAGGCTATAAATAGTTCACTGTTAGCAGCAGCAGCAGAGAACAATGAGGATAGAGCACTGAGAAGGAAACAGGAAATGTGAGCGTTGAACGAGGATAGTTTTACTTTCTTACCATGGTCCTGCCTTTGCTTCTCTTCCTGGTGCGCTGACTCATGCACTGCTTTGATCTGGTGTTGCAACATGGCGTAACCACTGATGGGCACGCCACCAGTGCCAAATGGACCAGGTACCTAAAGTATTAAGAAAGGGGAGAAGTAAATGAGTCCGGAAGCCAGATATGAACTAAGTGAGATAATGAAGCACTGCAGGGAAAGCAATTCCAGAACACGTTTAATAAACATACAAATATTATTTTTTCATTCAATAAAAACCTTAATAGAAAAATGTATCCACACACAGTGGAACTGTTTGCCATGTATTACATAGTGCTTACACTATAAAGGCCTGTACTATTTTTTGTTGTAGTATTTTTTTTTTGTCTGAGAATGATCCTTCTGAAAAAGTTACCAACCATGGGTGGTATTGAAGCTGCCCGCTGATGCAGCTGATCGATGTTGAGCTGGGTTTGTTTGGGTGAAGGCACCAACACCGAGCCTGGAGGGTTAAGCAACGAAGGCTTTTCCATGGAGAATATTGTGCTGCGTGAGACAAAATATAGACGTTTAAAATAATTTGACAGCATTCTTTTTGGAAAATGCAGTTATTCACACACAACATGAACGCGTGAACAGAGAGCCTATGAAAATTCACCTCTGCCTTTCAGGCTCTGCTTCAACATCCTCATCAGCACTGCAGGTGGCGCTGGAGTCATTATCTGAGTGGAGCCTTTCGCCGTGATCTCCCTTTTCGCCTTTCTCCTTGATACCGGGCTCCATCTTCACTTTAACCTCTTCGGGATTCATAACCACATCCAGAGGTTCCATTTTAGGATGTACTGAGCCTGCAAAGGAAGTCACCCTGGCTTTTTCCTCCTGAGATCCCGCCTCGCCCTCCGGGATTTTCTCTTGTTTCACTGTGAATTCGCATGGAGGCTCTGGAGCCTTCCCATTGCTAGTTTGGCCTTTGTCCTGGTCAGCACACTGAGTATCTCCTGCAGCGCCGTCTGCCCTCTTGGAGTCACCGGACTTTGAGGAGTCAGCCTGAGAGGGGGAAGGGGCGCTCTCTGTATCAGAGCTGTTGTCACCTCCTAAGGAAGCACCCAAGGACAAATTAATACATGACAAACAATTCATGAAGTTACTAAAACTCACAGGACTTTTCTAAACTCCTTCTAACAATGAAAATAAATATAGACATCCTGACATAAATCAAAACGAGCAGATACTCTAAGATTAATCATATAAAGAAGACGCAATTGGATCTAGTGCTGGGCGATATGACGATATATATCGAGTGGACGATAGAAAAGTGTCTATCGTGCCATTTGTCTTCTATCGTTTCTATCGTTTCTAACCCGAATTTTACAAATTATTACATAAAATATATCATTAACCCTTTACAACCGGTCAGAGCAGGCACACTCCGTTTTCCCTAACTATTTTTAAATCCCTGTAGAACTGTAACCACGTAAGGTAGCGCAATAATGTTTTTTTTTTTTTGCATATGAAACCGTAGGGGTTGTACTTACATCTTATTCCATTAGCTTGTCCTAAGTCACGGTTTTCTTCCACATATAGCTTTGCAAAAATTGCATAAAAAGCACTTCCAGCAACAAAAACATAATATTCCAGACTTGCAGCAACAAAAACATAATATTCCAGAAACACGCTTTGCCGATCCGATCAGCTGTTCATAACACTTCCTAGTTGGAATATAAGTCAGCGCAACTATCGCATGTCCACCATTACCTGTCCGAAACCGGAAGTGACGTCACTTTCGCGGAAAATGTAGTTTTTTAAGCTTCAAAGTCTGTTGGTGTTTTTAAAAGTCATGTTTGACTTTATGCTCTTCTGTATCGTTTCTGGGATGCTTAGAAGTCAAATTACACTGTTGGAAATAGTTTATTTTGATGCACATGCTGTTTTTTTGCAAATTTGCATTTATTTATTTTCATTTATATATAAAAATTTGTGTATCTCAAAAATAAAACTATGAAGACACTCAAAATAAATAAATGTAAAGATAAGCTCTGGCGGACTTGGTTCTATGGTAGGTCTTAAAGGGTTAAATAGCCTGTGCAAATATATTAGTGTTGTCTTCTCACTATACATACTCTGAACTTTATGCAAGAGAAAATAAAGTATAAAAAAATGATATTTTTCGCAAAGAAACTGTCTTGTGGTTTTGCAACATGGTGCTGCTTTACATGCACCCGGATTTGCGACATACTTTACAGTAACTCAAAACAAAGACTGCACCCTCTCCACTCGCTGTTTACAGACTGCATACTTTCCAGATGACCACAGGTCAGGTGGTATATCGTGATATATATCGTTATCGTGATATAAAATAATTCATATCGTGATAAATATTTTTTCCATATCGCCCAGCACTAATTGGATCGTGGAAATAATACGATTCAATGAATATTCCACGAAACCATTAAAATGTCAGCCATAATACAGCCTCCATGTATTAAGTCAAGAAAGAATGGGGTATTTATATCAAACTCACATAGCATGAAACCCCAGACAGAAAATCTACAACAGGACCTAAACATTCACTTTACCCATTTGAAATGTATTCACATGCATTCACACTTAGGCACACATGTGATTGCCACTTATTGCAAAACACCATATTTTGTTTATTGCTGATAATATTTGCCTGTGCTATGTTCAAGGTCTCACAACCGCAAGCACAACCTTGAAAGATAAAAAGAAATCATAAGCTCAGTTCACACTTAAGTTTAGATAACTGCAATCCATGCGGATGTACAGTATTGCAAACAAAACAGAAAGCTGAAAGTGATAAAAAATAAATTCACATCCAGAAACCACATGTTTAAAACCTGTCTGCCCGTTTGCATATTGTCTAGCGCTGCAGCTGTTACCATGGTGATGGTAGTCCAGATGGCATGTTTATGCAAAAACAATTTGTAGATCTATTCAATGCATCAAACCAAAAATCAAAGAAGCAGCTTTACAAAATATCCAAATGGTAAATCACGATGTTTATAGTTATGAGAGTTTTATTAATGCCTCTGATGGCCTAATGTGTAACTTTATAAAGTGAGATCTGTGACGTGTAGATCACCAGCAGTATCTGATTTCCATCAGATGTAGATAAAGTCAACATTGTGACGTCGCCGCAGTTATCTTGTAAAGCAGAGTTTGTTTAAATTATATACAAGTCTGCAAACCATTTTTTTTTTAACTTGGTTTGATGGGGGTTTTCTGCAGAAAAAAAACATCAAAAACACTGTGCTGTTAAAAAAAGAAAAAGAAAAAAATGCCTTCATGCCTTCACCATGTAAACCCAGCAGAGATAAGGATTTCTGGAAGTGAGGGAGGCAGGTAGACAGGCAGGCTTGTTTGCTTGTTGGATCAAACAAGTGGGACCGGCACTTTGTGTTCAAAGAGTGGGCTTTCTTCAGTCTTCAAAGCTACAAACTGTTATGCAACAGGCACCTATGTAGTCTGAATTAGTTCACATCTTTAATCTCTTCCTCTACTCGTTGCCTTTTTGCATTTGATCTCTTTTCCACTCACTTATTAAAACTACTGTCAGTACAGAGCAAGCCCACTGCCATCAACCCAGAGGAAACACTTAAATGACAAATAGAAGTTTGGATCAAGCTTCACAGATTTCTTCTAAACTCTTTACTTAACATTTGAGATCAAGCACTACGCTTCAAAGCTCATAATCAAGAATCTATCAGACGATGAAGACGTGCAGTCTTTACAACCCAAAAAGAGTTCTTAAGAATGTGTGTGATTGTTATGTGTTATGTTATCCATCTCTCTGACCTTCACTGTCCTCTGCATTGTCCTCATCATCATCCGGTGATTGCGTGGCTAGACCTTCACCTTGAGACCTATCAGCACGAGCCTTTCGTGTATCCTGGGAACCAAAAACACGTAAACAAAAAAATTAATTAAATAAAATACGTTCATTCATACAGAGTTACAACAGCTTAAAGACAGCCCGCAACTGAATCCAGATTACAATCAGCTTACCTGCTTATGCTGTTGCAACAGGTTGTCCAAGTTGTGACGTCTCTTGTAATTGAAATAGAAGTTCTTGCACTGTGCCTCGCTTTTGGTGCCCACCATTTTGGCAATAGCTGTCCAGTTTCGCCCATGCTCAACAAGCCCTGGTGCAGGACGGAGAGAGATGATGCAAAATCAAAAATCCAACTTGAATACTTGGTAAAATACAAATTAACAAGGCATTTCATGTTTAATAATACAAACTAATGCCAGACAGGACTTTACAAAATCACGATGGACACTGTATTCAATCGGGGTTTGGCTGCAATAATGTAAAAGGCACTGCAGAAAGGACAAGTTTTAAAAGCCTTATTTAGCGTGAACATGCAGTAATGGTTCTCATGCTGTGTCAGAACCTCCAATGTGGCTCTGGAAGATGATCTCAGTTAAATCTTAACGATCTCTTTTAACAAATAAAAGCATCACCACAAAAATTACACTACACTCTTGGGATCCCCACTGCTGCGATTTGCTGTTGGTCTTCCCCATCCTGCACTGATTACACAATCAGCTTTAATGGTCCCACTAAACTTTGAAATTACTCTTTCACCCTGCAGTCAATTGGAAGACTTCCATTTACCTTTAGAGCAGCTCTTCTCTAAATCCTGTAACCCATGTGACCTCTCTCTCCCGCCCAATCCCACTAAGATGAAGGATACTGGCAGCTTGACAAATCGCTGCACAGCTAAACACAAAACCTCATTAATGTTCCAGTTCAAGAAGGGAATGAGGGCACTGGGACTGATCAGAGCAGCTCTCGTCTTAGTTACTTTTTAATTTTTTTTTTTGGGGGGGGTATGTACTTGAATACAGTAAACTCACTCTATTCGATCACCACTTAGCTTATCTGCTTTGATCACTATGACAACTTAATTAGCCAATATTGTTACAGCCCTGGTCATATTTTTCCTGTGCTGCTGTAACTGCTCTGGTACTATATTTAACTAATACTCCTTCCACATAATCACAACTGTGCCAGATGTTTCATAGTATTTCTCAATGCTGTGCACACACAGCATATGTCTTGAGATTAATTTACATTCAGTGGCTCACACGTTCAAAGTAATCATTGACAAATCAAGTTATGGTGCTATAAGCACAACAGTAAATCTGAAGGCAGAAACTGGGAAACAATCAAGTGAATTTCTTCTAAAAGCTAATCGAAGAAAGTGTCACTGTTTCTTGTGTTACCAAGACAACATTCAATCCAGTTATATAATCAAAATATCCGTAATACACTTAGCAATAAAAGGCCTTTGTGAGCTTTATAACTTCAATGTGGTAGCTGCTCTGGTCTGACTGATTTTAACACCTCAGATTTCACTGAGGAACTAGGGGTATCTGGCCTACCAACAATACATAAGTTGTATTACATCAGCTTAAACGAAAGTGATTATACCAAATTCTAATTATACTAATATCACATTTTAGTAAAAGGTGTGAAATCATCCAGACAACAATAAATAACTGCAATGACCCAAATTCTTTCTTCATCTGAGGGGGTGTTCTGATTTGACTACCAAGCTTGGCATGTCTCAGCCTTGTAATAACACCAGGGCTTATTCAGATAAACAAATCAAGTTACTCAGAGGTAAACTGTTCACTGGGCCTGCCTGATCAGCCACATGTGGCAGCATAAAGGTGATTTCCGAACCTGCTATGTTATATGACTTTCCTCTCGTGGTTACATTAATTCACAGACATATGTAGCATAAAGGTCTGAATGTCTGAGGAGATGATATCCACTCGCATTTTTGGAAAGGTGGAGCAAATCGAAACACGCAACAGTCTTAATTTTTCAACATGAATCCATTTGTTTACTCTGCCAATCTACCCTGAATAAGAACCTATCACCAGCAAATCCAAGCAGAAAGGGGCAAGCGTAGGCATACTTGTGTGGCATGAGCTGACTAAAGACATGCAGTGTCCAACCTTAGACCAAGCGACGCGTGCAAAGAATATTTCGAAGACTTGTTGAAGTAACTTTCACATTTTTTTTTTTAGAGAATCTGAAAAGCGTCTGAACCTGAATAATAGATAGAGATCTTTGAAGGAAACCGTCACGCTCTGCTGCTTCTTGGACGGCCTTAATAGATCACTTCTGAGAAGTCAGCAGTGCAGCTAAAAGGGCGGGGGGGGGGGGGGGGGGACTACAGGCTCTCCAACAGTTTCCAGTAAAGCACCAGGAATAGTTTTTATTTGTGTGACTGCATGTGCGCAGTCATTCCCGTTTGCATGTAGGAAACGGGCAGGGCAACGCAATATCAGATAATCAAAGCGAATGGAAAAAGGCGGGAGTTGGAGGGGAAAAACACGATCATAAGAAGCAGAGGCGTCTCAGCCGCACAGTGATAACAGGAAGGACAAAGACATAAAGGAAAGAGAGTAGTTCATTAAAACAGTACCTTTTTTGGCAACCTCCATCTCCTCCTCGGTCCAGCGAGAAGTTTCTCCGGTTTCACCAGCGCCAGCTAAATAACAAAGACAGACACAGCCCCATCAGCACTGACAGAAGGAGAGAGGGAAAAAAAGCAATAGAAAGTGAAGGAGGGAGGGTGACGGTGAGAGAGTGACAGTTCTTTCTTCAGCCGTCTCCTTCTCATGGCCGCTAATCTAATAATCTGTTTACATTCAGGGGCTGCCGAGACCTGCTCCCTCACTTACACTCTCGCTCTAGCTTACTCTCCTCCTCTCATTTTCTCCTGCTTTCTCGTTCTCTCTCCTTCCCCACAGCCCTGAGCAAGCCCTGCTCCTCTCTAATCCGGGAGGGGAGGGCCTTGGTCAGCTGATGTAGCACCAGACAGTTGAGAGCCATGCCTCCCTCTTTGGGAAATGGCCTTGGATGGAGACAAATAGACAGAACAGCCAACCCAAAAATCCTCCCACCCTCTCTACTGTGATACTGTGCATCTGACACAAACACACGCACGTGCACGCGCGTGCACAGATGCACGCTCCTCCCCTTTGCCTTGGCTTGATTACACAGTTCATTGCCCCGCCTCTAACAAAATTCACAGAAGAGCATGGTAAGTGTGGAGGGGGCTGAATGAACTCTAGCCCACTCTCCTCTATGGCACCCACTGAGACTGTGTAAACATTTGGACAAATATAGCTGCAGATATACCCTTGACATTAAGACAGGGGTGGGCAATCTCAGTCCACGAGGGCCGGTGTCCCAGCAGGTTTTAGATGTGTCCTCGAACCAACACAGCTGATTTAAATGGCTAAATTAGCTCCTCAACATGTCCTGAAGTTCTCCAGAGGCCTGGTAACGAACTAATCATGTGATTCAGGTGTGTTGACCCAAGGTGAGATCTAAAACCTGCAGGGACACCGGCCCTCGTGGACTGAGATTGCCCACCCCTGCATTAAGAGGTGGTCTGCCCCCTTCAAACCCACCAATCTTGAAGACAAGATCAATTCTCACTGTTCAGACTTCTCCTGCCACACTGTGTTTTACTTTTAGTTAAGCAAATGTCTACCAGACTAAGCTTTCTTCTTCACTGACGAAATGCACCCCATTACAGGGGAGGCCGCTCTAGAGTGGCTCTTAATCGGTCAGATATGAAAACAGAGTGTCTGCCTACAGCATAGCATGTTGCCTAATGACATATATATATATATACACACACACACACACACACCAGCCCCCAAAAGAGAATCCAAGCCCCCACTGAATCAGCAGCTTCTTCAATCTGCTTGGCCCCATTTCAGCTAGGCAACACTGACAGATAGCTACCCTTTTGCCCACGTACTTCTAAGAAACATCATGGCTGCAGGGGTTACAGAGCAAGTAAACAGTCCCACTCAAAATCCACAATGTAGTCATTAAAGGAGATTAGGTTTGACAAGTCCTACATAAACCAGGATGGAGAGGGTTTGAAGCATGGGTGGACACTGTAGAGGGTTAAAGAGGACATGAAATGCTACATATATAAAGGCTAATTTACATCATGGAGCCCTGCTCTCAAAAACTGACACAGAAAAAACTCTGTGTGTGAAGCTGGATTTAAGAAATAAGTGCTTAAAGTTCAAGTTTTAAAAATATGTTTAGCACCATCTTCTGTCAATACGGAACGTGACATCCTGTGGTTGGATGGTTGGTTGCGGCTAATAGCTAGCATGAACTAATGTAAGTCTAACTAGTGACAGAATCAATAAATCAGAGAAATCAGCTGATGTGATCTGCAATATTTTATGTAATAAAATAATCTTTCTTTGCCCAAGCACAGCCAAACAGTTTACTACATACATAACTACACCACACCACAAACATAACTAAGTTTCTTACCAAAGCACAATCGGGAACCCAATCAGCAGTATGTGGGCAGAAAAATTAGGTCGAAGTGTGCGATAGACAGAAAGAAAGCAAACAAAAACAAAGTGGAGGCTCTGAGGAAGAGATGCCACAATTTTTGGAGACCTTTTGTTTCTTCCTCACATTATCTCATTGACCTCATTACTTCATATTAGAAGTAAGGAAAAGCGAAGCCCAAATGTAAGCGGACATGCCGATGGATGTCAGGATTTCCAATCGTCTTCGGTAAGAAACCAAACAGTTTACAACATCACAGGTTACTACATGTGTACGCTCGTAGCAACCTGTGATGTTGTAAACTGTTTGGTTGTGTTGGGAAAAGAGAGAATATTTTATTGCATAAAATAGCGCTGATCGCATCATGCAAACATCTGCTTTGTCAGGTTATTATACGGCTCGGTGTTGGCTGGAGTGTTGGACTCCAGCTTTTCGGTCTGGTGACTCCAACAGGTTCTCCTCCACACATTCATAAAGTGCATTAGAAACCCAGACATTACGGCTAGCAGATGGATTTTCCCGTTTGAATTCAGCTAGCCAAACAACATAAAGCAACTTACTGCTAAGGAGACAGTGAAAATGGACAGTATATCCTCTTTTTCTAAACATAAAACTCATTGTTGCAGCCAGGGGCAGCACAAAAGTGATCCCCCTAAACTGACCTTAAGTTTTAGTGTCCTCATTTTCCCCTCAGTTATCGATTCTGTCACTAGTTAGCTAACATAAACTACTGTAAGTCTATTAGCCGCAACCAACCGCATGACGTTGCGTTCCGTACTGACAGAAGATGGCACTAAACATGGGTGGCAGAAGAGTGCTTCAATTATAAGAGAAACTTAAAAGACAGGGAGCTGGGTAACTGGTAACCTGATCTATCACCCTCAGAGCGACAGACGTCAAGTGCTGGAAGTGTGTAAAGGAGTACCATGACAAGAACACAACTACAGCAGTCCACTGATGAGAGACAGACTGCAAACAGCTTCCTGAGGGAAATGCACACACCTGGCAATGAGTACCTGAGCCAACTTTCCATTTTAAAACTATTCCCACCTTTAAAGTCTACACATTTTTAATGAGAAGAAATCCAACAGAGCAATATTCTAACACATCGTGTACCAAAGTCTTTCTAGAAGCTGACACATGGCAGCCATTTTAAATGACCACAAGAACTTATTTAGCCAGTCAGTTTGAATTATTATTGTTTTTTCCTCTGGAAGTTTAAATGACACCTTCTCTGATCTAGAACTTTCATGTACAAGTATGAGTTCAGCACTCTTTGAGTGTTATGTCTCTATTGCAACCTTGTTTTAATAGGTATTCATGTTAGCTCATAATACAAGAAGTGACGAGAGAAAAATTAAGTGCAGTTTGCTTTCGCTGACAGATTGCTGTGGGTCATGTTTAAAATGTTCCAACTATGTATACTTTCATAGTATTGAATTGCTTTTGTTCACATTTTAATCCCATTCCCTAAATAGTATACGACTGAATGTGGTGCACAAAAATTCACAAGATTGTCAACACTCCCCAGACTCTATCCTGAGAGTATTCACCTTTAGCAGCATCCATGGAAGCTACTGGAGTCTGGGGTTTTGCAGGCTCCTTCATGGCCTTCTGAGCTGGATCGGTTTTAGGGAGCTGTGGCGGATCTGGCAAGGCAGGCTCGGGGGCAGGGGGAGGTGCTTCCTCGGCTGCCACAGATGCAGCCTCATTGGCCATGGAGCGTGTGGTGATCCTTCCCTTACGGCGTCCCTGGCTGTTGGCAGTCTTCCTGCCACGCGGCGTGTTTTGCTCCTTTCCGTCGTCGTCTTCCCCACCGTCACACTTTTCTTTGTCCTTGCCAATGTCCCTGTGGTTTTGGACAGGGAAACACAGCTTTTAGCTGTTGGTACTACAAATATCTATTCCCTTTTGGCTCCGCAATAACAAGCTCTCTTACGGTAACCTGTTCTTTCTCCTCGCTGACTGAACACACACACACACACACACCTTATTAGAGATTGGGCGTAGACAATCTGGACAGACAAATTTACAAGTTAGCAAGTTATCTGTCTATTAGCCAAGAACCACTAATAAACACTGCAATACACCTTAATTTAAAGTACAAAAGTGTACAGGGTCCCTGGGTATCAAAAGTGAACTCTTTCCTAATAACTACAGCTAACTGAAAGCAGTGAAATATAATACAGCATATGTAACCATGACATCCTTTCTCACAGAGTGAATGGATCAAACACTGACATCAAACAAACAGGACTTTTACCTGCAGGGCCTAATGGTGACATGAGGACAAACAACTATTCATAACTCACCTAGAATCCTCCTTTTCATCTTTCTCTTCCTCGTCCTTCTTTTCCTCGTCCTCTTTTTTCTCTGACTTCTCAGACTTGTCCTCTTCGTTCTTGTCGTCTGACTTGTCTTCTTGTGAGGGACGTGTTATTTGCTGAAGACAAGAGAATATGGGGGAAATATTGAGCAAAGCATTAAGAAGTAGCATTAAGTACAGTGTGGATTAGTTAAAGACATTTTATTTGTTCAAACTTAGTATAATCTCTAAAAATGCATTCTTCATATGAAAATGCAGAATCTGACAAGATTTTTGGTAGTAAAAGCTTTCAGTTCATAATCTGCTTGTAGTCAAGGTGCCACTGAACCACCGTGTTTGTGTAGGCTTTGCTTCCATGTAGTTTAACAGCCCGTGCGGAGCACAAAAAACAGGATTGCATTTGCCAGAATGCACCAGATAACCATCGACTAACATCTTAGCAATGTAGCTTCTGATTGTCCACTTTAAATTATCTGCATTCACAAACAACAACCAGCGGATATGAATGGGAATTTTTGCCTGGATATCCGTTGGCTACACTGGAAGAACCAAAAAAATTGGCCGCTCTCCCAGAGGCTACAGACGAAAGTCAGCAGACCAGCCGATGGCTTCCAAGATTGATATAAATCAAGAACTCAAAGAGAGAGACTATTATACAGGGCAAAGTCTTATCAATACTTCAATTCAAATGTAAAAATCTACCCAGTAAGACACTTCAAGCAGTTCCAACCACTACAAAAGCATTTTATCTTTCTCCCCCCTCAAAGGGCTTGTTTTACCTTCCGCCAGTCTGATGCTGCTTCACTATCATACAGCACAACCTAAACAGTAAGGTTAAATGTTCAGTAATAAAACGATAAAAACAAATGTTGCCCCTCATTGATTACTCTTACTTTTCATCTGCACAAATTACAGCAAAACTCAAAATATGGCAGAAGATTAACAGGCTTTGTACACTCTTCTTTAGATGTGACCCTATACTGTATCTTCATTATCCAGCATAAACAACCGACATTGCAGACAGTGTCCTCTTTTATGTGTTTGTACTAATTACAGAATGAAGAACCCTGATGTGTGGCCAGTTCTCGTGTCTCACTTAACTATTCATGAACTTTATAATCGTACTGCCAACAGATAACAAGAACAGCTTGAGACAGCTTGAGTAGTCCTGCAAACAAACAAACAAACTGGATCAAAGCAAATTAGTTCACTTTAATATTAAACCTATACGAATGGGGTGAAAATATCATTTGTATGTGAATTAAAAAGAAAAACAAAACACAAGCCAGATGGAGTGATTGAGGACAGAGCAGCATTCTTTATCATCATTGCTGGCGTGGTTCACCACAGAATGCTTTCTCCTGCCTGTTTCAGTGAAAGAGCTGCACTGCAACAAGTCTGGCTACGCCAAGCCAAAGATTCCATGCTGGTACCAGATGGGGCCAAGGAATGTGTTTCGCTCAATGGTAAAGGCAAAAGATATGGGCAGGAAAATAGAATGAAGACACGGGTACCACTTAGGGGAGAAGAAGAAGAAAAAAAGGATGTGGCTGTCTTGTCTATTTTACAAAAACATGTCTCTGCACACAAGGAGTCTGGCTGTCTTGTTATACAGTAAAATCTACACAGCACAAAAAAAAGCAATAAGAAAACTGTAACCTAGTTTAATGGAGTCAGCCCTGACTCCTGTAGAACAATAGTCTGTGTTCAACTTGAAGAACTAGTGGCTGCTTTAGCCAGTCTGATAGTGTATCGGAGGGTTTTTACATCATAATGGACACACGCAAACACAGAAGAAATCAAATCAACAGTATGCGAGAAAACTGCATGTGGCGCTGTCCTCAACTTTTCCCATAAACTCTATTAGTCTGTACACAGAGCTTCCTTTAAATTAATTGTCCACATAACTGGAAACTTTGATGGTTCGTGGTTGATGTCGTTGCAATTTGCTGTTTAACTGTCAAAACTGTTGATCACAAGCTACTTAAAAAAATATATCAATGTAATCCATGCTATCCATGTAACAATATTGCATAATATAGTGCCTATAGTGTAATTGACTGATGACCTGTCCAGGGTGTAAACTTGCCTCTTGTGACCCTAAGTTGGATATGCAGTTAAGAAAATAGATGAATGAATCGATCGTGCAGTATGATGATGCAGCCCTTAAGTGCTGCATGCCTGAAGCTGGGATTACTAGTGGATGGATGGATGGATGGATAGAGTACAATCTATCACTTGGATTTAACTCTTGACTCACTGTCTACCTACAGTAGCATGAGACGCTTGCTTTTTGGTCAGTTTTGCCAATTCACAGACCTTTCTTTGCAAAGGACAGCAGCCCAGTTTATTCTCCCCATGCATGTCCTTCTGTGAGGCGCTGTTCTGGTTTGGTCAGGGAATGCTCGTGTTTGCTTTGGAGATGGCCATAGAGCCATGGCATTCCTGCCTCTTCTCCCACACTGCGTAAAGAGCTTCTACACAGATGTTCTCCCAAAGTCAGTGAGTCCCTGTGGCTCTGTGGCTCTTCAGTGTTTTTGAATGAAGCTCTTTCCTGACCTGTCTTGAATATTTTAAGAGTTTTAATTTCTGCCCTCTTTTGCTGATTCACAAGTTGTATTTAATTTAGGAAATGACAGAGCCACAAGTCAATCTTCTTTTTCCTACCACAGAACTCAGGCCACCCGAGGAATCTCTCACTCTTTCTACAAACCATTCCACTGTGGGAATAGGAAATTTTAAAAAAACAAAAAGATTATTACTATGGATCATCTACAGTCCTAATATTCATTAGTTATTGCTATCACACATAAGACAAATACTAGGAAAACACATTTTTATAAGGATTCTGGTAAAGGAACCCAAAAATTATGGAAAAGATTAAAAACTGTCAAACCACTCCAAGTTCTATGAAAATGCTATGCACACCTGATGGTTTCTCCTAAGCACAGTGTAGCAACTTGTCCCAAAAAAAAGAAAAGAAAAAAAAGTTGCCATGGTTACTATCCAGCACTGCGTGGGGAAGAACTATAAACCAATAAAATCTACTTCATGGCTTCAAAAACTGGCAGGAAACTGAGAAAGAGGCTATTAAGGAATACTGTGGCAAAACAAACTGAAGGTCAAAGAGTAATCACCTTGCACAAGTAAAATGGTACAACCTGCAACCTCAGTTCATACCTTATGTGTTCTGTGTCTAGCTAAGAAATCACTTCTACTCCTTTACCACTGCTCATACAGAGGTTTCTTCTGAGTGTCGACACCTAAAGTGCCTATATAAACGATGATGGGTGACATCAGTATCATCATTTTCCCTGTTTACTATGGTTTATAAGGGTCCACCTGGGTCTGAGTTGAGCACATTTTCTCATTTAGGCGAAAGTGGTTTCTTCCAGGATAAGGTCGCCCGATCCCTATGTAGCTATGCGACTGGTTCTTATACAGCGCTACTACTACTTGAGCACACAAAGCTCTTTACACAACATGCCTCATTCACCCATTGATACTCAGATAAATGCATCGGAGAGAAACTTGGGGTTCAGTATCTTGCCCAAGGATACTTAAGTGTAGTTTATGATCAAGCAGAGGTAGTGCATTCGCTATCCGCTCCACTCCATTCGCTGTCTGCTCCACTCCAGGGTCTGCCCATCTGCCTGCAGAGAGGTCTGTTGCCAGATGGTGGCACTGTAAAAGTATGTGCTAAAACCAGTTCTGTGGGCCACTCTTGCTTGTGCTGTTGTTAGTCAGCCAGCTAGCGGTGGAGGAGAGCGAAGTTATAACATATAAAGATCTGTAGTGAAACTGAGTGGTAAAAACTATGACAAGTGTCACTTCAACTACTGCAGCCAAGTATCAAATAGCCAACCTTCAGATTAGTAGATAACCTGCTCTACCTGCTGAGCTACAGCCGTCCCAAAAGTTTTGAGGAGAACAAAAATTATGTGGATTTCAACCTTTGGTTTTCCACACAATTTCAGTCAAGTTAAATGCATATGAGGTACATGTTTAACAAAGTTCTCCAATACTACGACTAAAACACCTAATGAGGGAAGATCTATTGGAAGAATAGCTCCATATAAAGCCTCACCGATATTGGGCTGTCACAGATATACTGAATCTCAGTATATGCCATCCTGTTTATGTACAGGTATGAAAACATAATGCAGCAACAAAAAAAAAATTGGGATCATTTCAAAATGGTGCCATGACAGAATTTTTCCAGTAGGGGCTCCATTGTTTATGTTCCTTAGCACTGTCTAATGCACTTGAACCAAAGTAACACCACAGCTGAGGTAACTGTGGCTTTGTGGTAACTGGGGATGTATGCTTCAGTGGGAAATAACTACATCGTAACTGCAATCCCCTCTGAAACTCTACCTTGTAACCTTCAGCATAACCCGATGTATACCTCCTCAGAATTGTAACTACATGTTGGGCTGCAGCAGCGTGCAGCTACCGTGATTGGCCTCTTGAGAACCATCAATTCCTCCTGTGCATTTCCAGCTATGTTTTTACCACAGTTTTGGGATTTATCAGTAAGAGATTAACAGCCATCATCCCAGTAATAATGAATAATAATCACTTCATCAGTATAAGGACTCACAAGTGACAAAAATTATCTGGACTTATGTGAGGTAATGTACAAAAAAGTGAAAAAACTTGAGAGACAAATATGTTTTCTTCTGGGGAAAAACAACTAAACAAAACAACCTGACCACTAGAAAGAGTGGAGACCCAGGAGGGAAAAAAGTCTCAGCATTTTATTTGTTTCCATCGGCTGACACTGCATTTAAAACACCGGGACACGACCACATGGTGATAACACATAATGCAGCAGCACAACAGAAATGCTGGCAATGACGTTCGCCACTTGCGTAGGTTACTTTGTAGGCTCTACAGAGATTCCTCGCAGAAATCCAAATTAGACCAAAGTTGCTAACTTTTTGTGAACTACACTGTGGAGCAGCTCATGAACCAATTACCACAGCAAAGCAGGACTCCGCATCTGAAAAACAGGGCTGATGGCCTGTTGGTGGAAAAACACGAGATGGGCAAAACAAAATAAGATTATTGTCCACAGATTAAAAAAAAACGCAAAGCTAAAATGCGATGCTAAGTATATTTGGTTGACCTTTAATATACCTGGGCACTATGCCAAAGTAAAGTCTAAGTGTGGGAAACTCAGTATCAGCTGATATATTGATATCTGAATTTGCTCTCTAAAATTTGTATTGGCAATCAGCCAAAAACTCTAGGATCAGTCAGGGTATAGTTACATTGTTTTAATAAAGTTCCAGAAATGTATTTAATTATTGTCAAGGTCGAGGCTCGCTGAAGCCGCTTAAGCAGAATGATGTGGCCCGACATCTTACAACATCTCATATTTTTATTCAACTTGTCATCTGCTCGTGTATCTACTTGAGGATTAAATGTGCTTAAATATGCTAAATCTGTTAACGTGTAGCTAATGTCACCGCATGAACATGACATTGAACCAATTTCCAATATTTTCTCAAAGCACATACAAAACAGGCATGACCACATATCATGGATTTGAATTTTTTTCAAAAAGAAGAAAAAAAAAACATAGCAGCAGAGGTCCTAATACGTTTCAATAGGCAGGCGAAGAAACAGGCAACAGAGGAATCAAGAAATCAACTCCCAGACTAAAGCAACAGAAGTAAACTGGCTTCAACTCAAAACTAAAAACTCTGGTTTTACAGTTAGTGACATACCTGTAAGCTCATTTGCTGGTCATAAAAATCCCTTTCCTTCGCTGAGAGCCACAGCTTACCAGTGGTGCAAATGAGAATTTACCCTCCGGTGCTTCCATAGCGGTGGTAACGGTAGCAGTAGAGGGGGAGGACAGCACCATAGTAGAGCTCCTTAGAAGGGCTGCCGGGCCACGGCACAACCACACATATTCCGGGAAAGCGTGTCATCAGGCCGCTTAAGCCGCCCAAAGAATTGTCCATCTCACATGCACACACTAATCTATGCAGGGTCACTCAAGGTAATCCCTGCCGAGCACTCCTCTTTGATTGGCACTCACAGCAGCACAGTGAGATTTTTGGGCCCGTCAGATGGCCGGGCTGTACCAACTCAGCAGTCTCAGAGAGGGGTGAATATCTCTTTCTCTCGCTCTCACTCTCAGAAGAACAGAAGAAAGAGGAAATGGAAAACGAGGAGGAGAAAAAAAGAGAGAGAGAAAAAAAGCAGCACACAGCAGATAAGCTGCCAGCGCTGACTCGGTCTCACTGAGGATTTTTTTCACTCAGCTTCACTCACTCGCCCTACATTCCACTGCTTTACTCTTGCTCACTCTTGTCCTTTTTCTTCCAACTCTAATGACTCACTCTGCTCACTTGAGCTGCAGTTGTTAAGGCACAAAAAGCTTAAAAAGTGCACTACGTCCTGATGTGCATTATTCCGAATATTAATAATAATTCATTGTATATGGGAAAAAAAACAACACACAGAATTATTTAATGAACTGCCCTGAATCACAGGATGATGGCATTTTACTTTAGAAGTGACAAAAGAACTAAATATTTTCATTCCGAAGTGACAAAAATTACAAATTGCTCACATTACACTTTGATGTTTTCTAGTGAGCTAAAAAAGTAGACCTGGGCTAGTTAAGTATCAATCAATGTTCATCAATCAGGTAAGGACCCTTTATAGTTCATCTGTGTATGAAAGAAGACTCTGAGAGCCATAATCACTCTGACAATTTAAAATAATTTCAAAGAAAGGGCCATTTACTGTATACAGCCTTCTTTAACATCCATTACACTGTTTGGAAAAGCAGTTCGGAATCTGCATCAATCAGCATCTGCAACAGAGCCGACTTGCTTATTATGCATGCAAGTAAAACGGTTAATGTAAACGGTGTACAACAATCCACCACATCACATACCAGCGTCCACAAGTTAAACAAAAAGTGGTTTCAACAAGTCCAACCAATCATGAGTTCAGAAACTGGCGATACAGAAAGACATTTCTCTGCTCACAGTTGGCCTCGTGTGTCACAGAAAAGTCAAGTTCTCTCTCAGCTGCTGGCAGCTTTTTTGCTTATGTAGAGAAATAGTCTACAACCAACCCATTGTACTGCACAGTAGATGTACGCCACAGAGACAGAATGTCCTGTACACAGACTATAGTGAACTGGGGAAAGTCCAGCAGGGAGGAGAATAATCCAACAGAATGTGTTGGCTGACATTTGGCACTGATTTTAATCAGAGTTAGGAGATGGCTGCACTTAAAATGATGCAGCCAAGACAACAATCATATGTATGTCTCTCTAAAGGTTTCCTTTTGGCATCAACAAAGTTTACATTCCATATCTGACAGTGCTCGCACACTGAGGCTTCAAAGGAAGACGCGGCTCCGCTTTGTCTCTTTGCTTGATGCCGGGACAAGTAAGTCTTTTGAGAGACCCATGCGGCAGATGAAAGTAGCATCATCTCAAAAGAATTCCAGCTTACTCTGAATTATTCACAAAAATATGGAATTATTTCATGTCTCTGAATCACTGTTCTGTATTTCTGCACAGCTTTTCAATCATACACCTCCTTTTTTACTCACTTTTCTTTGCTGTGTGTTCTAGCATTGCAGATTAATGTATCTCCACTTTTAAAATAATTAATAAAATTTTCAACAAAGCAGCACTCTTCATGGCTTTGCATGATGCTGATTCCGTGCCAAAAAAAAAACTGCTGGTTAGATTAAAAATGAAGAGACGTTTTAATAAACTCGTTCATCTATACAGTGTTGCCTTTTAAGAATTTAAGAAACTTAAGTCAGACCAACAGTGTCAGGTTACCCAATCCTGGAGGACATTTTTCACTGTCCAAACTTCACTGCACACTTTAATTTATATTTCAGTAACTGAGAGGTTATTCATATTTTATCATGTACAGATAGCGTTTGTGTCAAACTGAACCCATACAATAATCCCACTACTCGTAGCTTAAGTAAATGTCACCCTGCTTTCAGGTTGCTCTCTCTGGCCCTTGAAGACTGCGAGCAAAGCAGAGTCTGGGGTGTGGTCCTTGTATAATATATGTAGCATATGTGTATATTTATCAGCTGTCAGTCTGATGAGAAATGAAACAGATGTGTAAGAGTAAGACGAAGCCAATGCTGCAAACTCAGCATGTGAAATAATCACATGTCATGGCCAGATGCAAACGCTGTGCCCATCCATAACAATGGTTTTAATATAAGGCCAAGTGACATACTATATAATTTGTTATTTCCAGTGCTTACAGGGTGTTTTACTGCTAAAGTTGACCTAATTTCCTATTAATAAAAGAAGCCTGTGAAAGACAAATCCATCATCGTGTTACTGACACTAGTAAAAAGAAAATAAATAAAACACATGAACTCTGTAAATCTTGGGTGAATCAGGTTGGTTTGATTTAAGTGAGGGTGTGATTTAAAGGTCTAGTTTAAGTGAGGGTGCTCCTTGTACAGCATGCAGAAGAAAGGATGCACAGCACCCTGTGGCCCACTGAATTCACCGCACCTATGCTGCTCTCACATAACACAGAGATTTGGTTGGTTAGACCATTAAGACTCTTTAATGTCTGATCCCAGTGTATCAGACATTTAGGGCTGCAGTACCAGTGTGAAAATAGCGACATCTCTTTTTTTAAAAGTGTTTGATTTACCTGGTTCCTCCTCCGTCTTCCATAGTTTCGCCTCACCAGTGTCTTGTAGTTGTTGTTCTTTTTGGTCAAGTAGTAGTATAGGACACAATCAGCAACACACTGAAACAGGAATATCAAATTTAAGAATTTCCAGTTCTTTAACCTGGTTTATTATTATCAACTATCTATTTTTTTCCCTAACAGATGTGTTTGTTTTTCAGCTGAATTGTACAAATTGTAGGTCATATTAAAGGTGGAAAAGGTTTGAAATTTATTGCGGTCTTATTTGTTTTAACATAAAAAATCCTGGGTGTGTTATGCTTTTTATATCCACTGTAAGTGTACAAAGAAGTCTGCTTTATAGACATCACTTCATTTATTTTTTATTTACTTTCTAACACCAACTTATTTTTATTTGCTGATGGAAGCTTCTTCATTATTTTCTATTTTATTCTATTTTGTGATGCAACTGTATTTGCTTTTTAGGGCCTGAGCACAAAACGTTCAAAGGCCCTATTGTATCTGTTCCGTTTATTATTATTATTTTATGTCTTTGATCGCCTTTTTGAGGCTTTATAATGCTAAAAAAAAATCATAAAATTTTGCACATGTGTCAGGTCTGGTGAAAATTTACATATTTTATTGGATTCACATACAGAGAGCAGGAAATGGCTCAATGGCGTCACTTATGATAGTACAACCAGCGCATGGTTTGAGCTACATGAATGAAATTTGGTACACACGTGTAACATGCCAAGAGGAACAAAAAAGTCTGGGGGCGTTCAGCAAAATTCGACCACATCACGCTTGGAGGTACACCAGAATGGGAGGGCCCTCTCATTGCTGCTTGCAGCTTTAATTATTTCTATTTTTTGTATTTTATTATTCCATGTATCTACTAATTTTTTCGTTTTTGGTAAATGTATTGATTCTTACACAGGGCCCATCTCCCAGAGCAGTCAAAGCACTTCATACTTTTATTTTGCCGGGTATTATTTGTATTATTGTATTACTTATTATTGGCTACTAATGTAGTTCAGAGTGCTTGAAAGATGACTTATAAGTCATCTTTCAAGCACTCTGAACTACACTGACCTGCATATAAAGTGCCATACATATAAAATTTGATTGATTTGCAGACCTACAAAAATAGGAACTAAAAATGAACACATAAATTTGTTACAAAAGATCAGAATAAGCAGTCTTATGACAAACACTTTAACTGCAGTTTACCTTTCTTTCAAGATAGGAGGCAATCAGGCCAAAGTTCTTGGGGTGTTGGACAAACCTGCACAAACAATCCACAGATTATGCATGTGCCAAAACCACAAGAGCAAGCTAGCATTAAGTCCCATAAACCACATCTGAAGTACAGGGACACACTGCGGCTGTAATATCTTGTGCCGCCAGCAAAACGAAAACAACTCACTTCTCCTTGAAGATCTCCTTTTCGTGTTCGGTCCAAACATTCATGAACTGCCGGGCTTTGTACACCTTCATCGGGTCATCCATCAAGCCGTTCATGTTAATGAACTTCACTCGCCTCTGCTCAGAGTCATACATCATGGGTGGGATGACTGACAGCTGTCTCATCTGCTTCTCGTTGTTCTGTGGAACACAGACAAAGCGGCCTCTGTTACCCCTCTTAATCAATACACCACCTTACAGCTTACTCATGAAGATTATGTGCTTTATGATTTGAGGTGATGTAGTAAGGGAGATAAAAGAGACATCTCTCCCTCTATGTGAGTTGGAGAGCCTCCTTTTACAGTTTCACTCCTTTTTGCTTAACCAGCTGTTTCAGTTTCACATTAAAAGCATTATACCACATAACCAGTGATGCTTTTATTGTGAAGCAGTTACAGAAAGACTAGTGTGGTTACCGCAGAATCAGCAGAACTCATTATCATCTAAACATTTCTACTTTCTGTTTGGCGCAATTGGGGGAAAAAAAAAAAAAGAAACCCTCAGAGGGCCAGAGTGGCTGAACTGGTTACAGCTGCTCATGACTCTGGCATAGGAACCTCATAGCACATTTCAAATTATGTCCACTTAATACCCACCTCCTGCTCAGAAAGCCCATCTATGATTTCAGAAATCTCATGTTCGCTTCTTGCAATTGTTGCAGACAGACCTGTTCCCCTTTGTCCAACCCTGTGAATAAGCAGAGTTATAAATGTTACAGTATTGATCATTTATTTCAAATGTTGTCAAAATAATGTAAAAAAAAAAAAAAAAAGAGAGAGAGAGAGTAATCCATAACATCTGTATAGAAGCTAGGTGATATTGACACCCTTTTAAAAAAAACAAACAAACAAACAAAAAAAAAAAAACAAACCTCCAAACTCAGGGACAAATTGCTGAGAAAGGGAAACTTTGGACTTTCAAAGCCCTCTTCAAGATCAAAATCCTTGTGCCCATTATTAATGAAGAAAACAGTCTCCCTGAACAGTTATTACTGGCTTCCTCCTTCACGGTCTAGCAGTCTGCATAAACAGCGCTGACATAAACACTCTTACGTGGATATTTCAATTAAAGCACAAAGCGCCAGTGCCAGGAACAACCAGACTCTGGACCCTGACCCCGTCTCAAACCCAGAGAGCCAAAGCAGGCCATTACATACCACCAAATGCCCTCCATTTAAGAGATCGCTGAACAGGCCTCTTAAAGACAGAAAAGGCAATTTTAACATCTAGGTGTAGTGCCAGTTCTTGTTGTTAATGTATCAAATCCCTGCGAGAGTGAAAATTCACAGTGGCGCCTTCAGTTTTAATCACATCCAGCGTACACTATTCATTTTTTATGATTTTAACTCACGCTACGTGTTTTGATCAGACTCCATGCATGACTCCTCGCTACACAGTACAACCAGCCATGTGGACTTCACTCTGAATGTAACCACAAGCATTTCACAGATCATTAAATTGATTGGTGAAAAGAAAATTAATCAAAACTGAAAATAAAACCAATTAGTTTCAGTTTAACCCTAATCTGTATGTTGACCTCTTTAAACCAAATCCTCACTTTGCCAAGTTCAAAAGGCATCAGTGTGTTTGTGAAAAAAGTACCAAAAATATCTAACCATATGTCTCTGGGTTTTTTTTTTTTTTTTTTTACATTTTTACCTCTGGAAGCGTTCCTGCTGCTCTCTCTGCTTGCGGATCTCGGGGAATTGCCTTTCATAGTACTCCCGTGTTCTGCTCTCCTTGGCTTTGCGTCTGGGGTTGTTCTCCATTCGCTCCACCTTCTTCTCCCATGCTTCCATCAGCTGGTCATAACGCTGGCAGATCTTCTGTTCCTGTGTACACAGCATGAAACATGCACGACTACATCAAGAGGGGGTTAAGTTAAACTTCAGGGATATCAGTGTGTCCATTCAGGTTACACAAATAATCTAGCTCCTCCAGCGTGGCACATCAATAAAAGCAGCGGCTCCCAACACAGTCTGAGGAGTGTGGAGGAGATACCAGCAGATGTGCTGTTACACAATGAGAGCCAAGCAGGGCTGAGCAGACTGCTGCTGAACATCAGAACTGGAAGACCACTACTGGCGCCCTGTTCTCATTGCAAATGAGAGCAGGTTCACACCGAGCACATGTGACTGACATGAAAAAGACTCAATGGTGAACGTTACACTGCCTGCAACACCATCTGTCTTTTGAGAGTTTGGACTGAAAACAGGCACATGAGTAGTCCGCTGCATGTAAAACTCAGACTCGTCTGTACTGGTAAATGTCGGCGGCGTTACCAATCACCTACTCCCCTGGGATTATATCACAGGGGTTTTCTACATCCACATCCCTGCCTGGATGTGATAGGCCTGGATTTCCGCAACACAGGTATCTCATGAGTGTTTCTCCAGACTCCTCGGTCTCATCTTAAGTTATTAAAATCGGGGGAAAGGACCCTTTTTATTGTGCTGTAGTGTACCATTCACCTGCTCCAAACAGCATGACAAAAAGGATTTTAGTGACTTTTTTTTAAATCATCCACCCTAAAACTGTTGACTGGTCGTAGTCAAGGATTTTATCATCCATACTGATAATGACTCTGGACGCTTTTAATTTTATCCAGCCCAACTGTCCTTTGGAACTCGTTTTTACTTTGGGTCTGTTCGTTGATTCTCTCTGTTCTGAGGACATTTTTATTTCCAACCACTGCAGTGTTATTTTTAATTTATCTGTGACTGTGACACCGTCTTCAGCTCACTATGAGGTCTGCTCTTATTAAAATCTTCTACTGCCAGCACGTTTTCTGAGGCTTTAATTTATTTTTATTCCCTTATAATGATGTAGATATCCTAACGGATCATTTTAATGTATATAAGATTTTAATTCTTTTTATCTTTCTGTTGTTTAGTGTAACACTGAGGGCCATGGGAGCACTGCAATTTCAAATTCCGGTCTATTATCTGTACATATGGTTTTTGACAATAAAGCTGACTTTTGACTTTGACTTTATTAACATTGCCTTTCTATTTTAGACTATATCTATCCTTTTAAAACAAGATCAGTACCAGTTTTACAGTCCTCTGCTACACCTACTGCTCCTATACTCTTAAATGAGGACTGTCAACGTTATCTTTCCTTTTTTGTTGATAAAGTCAGAAATGTAAGAAATAATATCTTTTCCTCAGCATCTATGTTGATGGTTCCCACACCAGCTCGGCCAGTTATCTTACGCAGCTTTGGAGCAGTAACTTTACCTGAGCTAGTGAAGCTTATTGGTACAATGAAAGCCTCTTCTTGCTCTCTGGACATTTTACCTACATCTTCGTTGAAAAATGTCTTACAGTGCATTAGTTCCAGTGTGCTCACTATTGTCAATGTTTCACTGGCCTCCAGTAAGGTACCTACCGATTTGTTTGGCAATTTTTTTAAAGAAACTTGATTAAGGAACCTCTAGTTTTACTTTATATGCACATCAAGTCTCTGGTTCGTTCCTGTTTTTGTCATCTAAAAAATATTGCCAAACTAAGATCCATTGTGTCACGTCCTAAACTGGAAATGATCATTCATGCTTTGGTTTCATCACGATTGGATTACTGCAATGCACTGTATACATGTCTTAGCAAAGCCTCCAAAGAACGCTTGCAAGTTCTTTAAAATGCTGCTCTTGATGCAGCTATACTGGCTTTCGGTCTACATCAGAGTGAAATTTAAGATTCTTTCACTGACTTGGAGAGCTCTTCGTGGACAGGCACTAGGTTATATCAGAGGACTTCTGTACCCATAGGTCCCCGAGGTCCTGTGACCAGGGTCTGCTGATGATGCCCCATACTAAGCTGAAAACAAAAGGAGACAGAGCCTTCTGTTCAGTGGCCTCCAGACTCTGCAACTCTCTTCCTTTGGACTTGACTGTACAGTCAGTTAAAAACATCTCTTTAACTCTGCTTTTATTCATTTATTTATTTATTTTTACATTGTTGGCTCTTGTGAAGCACTTTATTTATATAGCACCTTTCAGGATATAAAATCACAAAGTTTTACTTACTTAACCCTTCTTGGCACTTATGGGTATGCCATGCTGGAGGAGCTACACTGCTTATGCAACCTGAATGGGCAGCTCATCCTATCAGCATTGACAAGGACATCAGCAAAAATCGCAAATAGAGAAAAATTACTCAGGAGAGAGCAATGATCTGTGGCCAACACCTCTACAACCATTCCTTTTTTTGTCTTGTTGCATTTCTAGTGCTCCTGATGTTACTTTCATTTGCAACAGACATGGTTTATGCTTCCTTACACCTGAAATTTAACCGACCTTGTGTTGGATTGTGAGAATCAAGTGTTCCCTTCATTCTTTTAAGCAATATACATCACATTTTAAGGAAGCGCCTGGAATCTCCAAACAAAAATGAAGTTTTTATATTTGGCTCTGCAGAATATGTGAAAGAGATATTTAATCTGGATGGCATTGCCTTGACATCCAGTATTTATGTGAGGAAACTTTCAACTAGGACCAGTACTCTAACTCAACACCATCTTCTTTTATCATGCAATATTGTCAAAAGCTGTCTCTAAAAGTGCAATAAGTGCTAAAAAAAAAAGTAGTACCAACTAGTGCTGGGCGATATGACGATATATATCGTGTGGACGATAGAAAAGTGTCTATCGTGCCATTTGTCTTCTATCGTTTATATCGTACTAACCCAAATTTTATAAATTATTACATGAAATATATAATTAACCCTTTACAACTGGTCGGAGCAGGCACACTCCGTTTTACCTAACTATTTTTAAATCCCTGTAGAACTGGAACCACATAAGGTAGTGCAATAATTTTTTTTTGCATGTGAAACCGGAGTTGTACTTACATCTTATGCCATTAGCTTGTCCAAAGTCACGGTTTCCTTCCACATATAACTTTGCAAAAATTGCATAAGAAGCACTTGCAGCAACAAAAACACAATATTCCAAACTTGCAGCAACAAAAACACAATATTCCAGAAACAGGCTTTGCCGACGTTCATAAGACTTCCTACGTTGGCATATACGTCAGCGCGAACTATCGCACGTCCGGCATTACCTGCCCGAAACCGGAAGTGACGTCATTTTCGCGAAAGGGCCTTATAAGCCTATGTTGGTGTTTTTAAAAGACATGTTTGACTTTATGTTTTTCTGTATCGTTTCTGGGATGCTTAGAACTCAAATTACACTGTTGGAAATAGTTTATTTTGATGCATTATAATATTTATTTTCATTTTTCCTGTAGTATATAAAAATTAGTGTATCTCAAAAATAAAACTATGAAGACACTCAAAATAAATTTCTCGTGGTTGGAAACTTTTGTATTTACAGTTTTGAGGGATACACCGCTTAATTTTTTTTTAACTAGAAATATATGTAAAAAACAAAAAAACGATTTTCAATTTTTTTGTAGTTTATTGCACTACAAGTTTTTGCAATTTATGTAGTTACTATGGACTTAATGCATACATATTATTAAAATTTGGGCTATAACGGTTGTATTGATATATGGAAACTTGAAATACTCCCACAAATGGCACTACAGCATGTAAAAACATAAAGATAAGCTCTGGCGGACTTGGTTCTATGGTAGGTCTTAAAGGGTTAAATAGCCTGTGGCAAATATATTAGTGTTGTCTTCTCACTATACATGCTCTTAACTTTATGCAAGTAAATAATATGGTATAAAAAAATGATATTTTTCGCAAAGAAACTCCGTCTCGTGGTTTGCTGCTGTACGTGCACCCGGATTTGCGACATACTTTACGGTAACTCAAAACAAAGACTGCACCCTCGGCACTCGCTGTTTACAGACTGCGTACTTTCCAGATGACCACAGGTCAGGTCGTATATCGTGATATATATCGTTATCGTGATATAAAATAATTCATATCGTGATAAATATTTTTTCCATATCGCCCAGCACTAGTACCAACATTTACTGTCTTTTACTGGCCGATTGTCCTAGAAGCTGTTGTGAACTGTTGCAATATAATGTAATTACAGTAGGTTACGCTCTCAATGGATTACTTTTTAATTGTAATGATCGTGTGATGTAAAGTAACACTCCCCAACACAGATTTATAATTAATTCAAATAACAAAAATGCACCAAATCTGGTGGATCATAACAGCATTGCTGTTAAACACCAGCAAAAATATCTGTGCCTTTAAAAAGTCTGGCTCATTTGCCAGGAACTGCACTCAAACATTTTTGAACAAACAAAGGCAACAACTCAGTTTGTTGGGGCCAACCCAAACGTTGCTACACCAGTGGACAGATGAGGCAAACAGATGCAAATAATGTTAAAGGTTAAAAAGTTGAAGAAACCCCCCCCCCCCCCAAAAAAACCCCAATGATCGTGATTTTACGTGCAGGTAAGCATGTGTTTATTAGCACACGTGTTATCTGACCAGTCACTGAAATCTGTGTTGCACTTTATCATTGAAAGGGAGTGAGAAAGTAAACACGGCGACAGACGGGCTGAAGTGAAAGCAGAAGAGTTCACCGAGTACAAGCTGCTCAGGAACTCGTTGTGTTGGTTGTGCGGTTTGTGTCTGCCTTTGACATTACTTATTTCAGTATCCTGACCCACGCACAAGCTGCTCCCATCCACCAATTCTATCTACAAATAAGGTTCAAAAGCTCATTGCCTCTTTGTTTTAGTTGTTATTAACACACGCAGGTACCATTTGTTTATTAGTAACTGTGGAGGGAAAAAAGGATTTGTTTGTAATAATTTCCAAAAGTGTCACAGTTAAAATGCTAAGTTACGATCTGGAAAGACTGCAGGACAATATAGCCTCATTTCCACTTTGTGCAGCGATAGACAAACAATTCACCTTCCTCTTGGCATGTAGCCATGTGCACTCTGCCATTGTTCAGAGTCCAAAAGCCTGTCTGACACAGAGAGGGAAAGGTGGGACTCACTGAGCCACTGCCACACACACCCACGCCAAGTGTTTCCACATGGCTTACGTTTGAAATATTTAAATAAATGGTAACTGATAAGAAAGAGCGAGAATTGGCCAGCCGTTTCTAAGAAATGGTCTTTGATGTGACAATATTTATTATTCTGTTACATAAAAAAAGCATTTATTGGCTGCCACAGTGAACAAACAAGGGAAAACAAGATGTTTCCTGTTCTGTAAATACATCAGTACATTATTTTTATTAGCCATTAGCACAGCTCAAGGGACAACAATGCTGGTCTACTGACCATAGGCCTGTACAGACACTCAGAGACACAGATGCGGAACTGCTTGCTGATGGTCACTGGAAAGATGAGTCAGAGTGAGGCGCGCTGGATAACTCGCAGAGTTTCCAACAGATTTTTATCTGTTATGTTTGTTACAAATGCTCAAACTCTAGTTAACATACAGGATACTTAGTTAACTTAATTTCAAAATGCAGGTTTTCTTACCAACATGCTAATGTTTATCGTTAATGGCAACAGTTCCAACAGTTTTTTTGGAATAAAGATTACAAAACGCTCGATCTGCTCCCTTTTTTGTGAGATGTTGTTTAAAATTTACTGTAAATATGAAAAAACGGACAGGATTATTCCATCATTTTCCTCTTCTGGCCTGTCAAAGTCTGATTTGAAATGAAATTTGCACAAGAGTTGAATGGGGCAGATGGGTTATGTATAGGGTTGGGCGATTGGACGAATATATTGACTACAGACGATAAGCTGAGCCTATCGTCAATCGTTTGTACAAGGGCGATTTATTTATTTATTTGCCCATGAGTAAGTTTGCTAATAATGATGGAGCTAATAGAAGCAGTCAACAGAAAAAAAAAATAATAGTGCTGTTTTAACAGCACCATCTTTCATCTGCGAGCAGATGAAAGAGTGTGCTCTTCATTGTGCCCAAATACAGCGATTCATTTACTCAAACTCATAACAGAAAGAAAGAAAGGTAATAGCCTATTTTCAGAAAAAAACATTCAGATGGTGGACACATACATGCTAATGCAAGTAAGTCGTGTTTCAGTCCTTTGCTCGCACTATACGTCAGCGGCACACTGTTTTGGTTACATCCTTAAGTTTACCTCTTTCATCGGTTTAAAGCCAAAGAAATCCCAAATTGGCAACTTTATATTTTTTTGGCAATTAGTTCATCCATGTTTGGACTTCTTCTGTGTTGTAAATGCCCAAATCAGTCCGTGCATAATTACATTGCTCCACCCATCAAAAAGTCTGCGCATGCGTGAATATATCGCCCATTGTTGATTATTGGACAATGGACGATGGATTGTTGGTTGGCAAATTTTTACATATCGCCCAACCCTAGTTATGTACATAAAAAAGTTCCTTCTCCCCAGCAATGCTCTCCATGTAGGTCTTAAAATAAATTTTGGGGAAACAAAATTCATTAGAGCCATGAAACAGATTTAAAAGCTAGTATTAGCTTTATATATAGGCAGGACAGTTGCAGCTTTTCAACTGCAATTCCAACTGTTCAGTTTTTCATTGTGACATCAAATAGCAGCATAAAAGTCTCGCTATTCATCATTTCTTTTCATTTTGTAAATGTATGTAGACATCTTAGTAAAGTTGTCTCTTCGTCTTATGCCTGAATGACACATAGGTTAATGTTAGTGGACACAAAAACAGATGTTCTTCTGAAAAAGGTCAGGTATGAGGACTGGACTGAAAATTTGTTTAAAAAAAAAAAAAAAAAAAAGCACCCAATATCCAAAGAAAGCCTGGAGAGCTATTGATCAAGAGCACTTAAGAAAAGTCTCCAGCTCTTTGGAAGCAAAATATAAAGAAATTGGGCGTGGCTTAAGACTTTTGCACAGTATGGTATACTGTATATACCGTATTTTTTGGACCATAAGGCGCACCGTATTATAAGGCGCACTGTCGACAAACGGGTCTGTTTTCATACATAAGGCGCACCATATTATAAGGCGCATTAAACGAAACAAAACAGTCAGATAAGTCAGACTTTACTCAACTCATTCCTCTTGCTTCCTCCACTTCCGTACCATTGATTCATTAATGTTGAATTCTCTGGTAGCTGCTCTATAAACACTAGAACAACATATACTGTTGTTCCAGTGTTTTTCTCATTATTGCTATGTAACTTTGCACTGTCCACTTTCTGCTGTAACAAAACGAATTTCCCACGTGTGGGACTAATAAAGGTTATCTTATCTTACATTAATGACTAACCTCATATTGTGGCTGGATTAGGGCTGTTTGATATAATGATATATATCGGATGACGATATAAAAACGTCTATCGTTTCCTATTACGCTATCGTTTGTTTCGTGGTGTCGTAAAATAAACTGTTTACAGCAATATTTTTCATCGTTTTGACGGTCACTGTAGTGGCTATATTAATTTCTTAAAGTTCTCTCTTTCTCTTATATTTAATATAACCACACTATGGACGGACAAGTGCCTGTTTTTACGTGTTGTCGTTAGCAACAATGACGGTAAAACCATCGCGTGGCTCCGCTGTCCGCTTGTTTGTTTTCCACATAAACCTTTCACAATAAAGCTCAAGATCCTGTTGAGACTTTTCAGAATAAACTGAATCACATGAAAGAGTATGCAGAGAGTTTACGGATGAGAAGCAAAAAAAGAGCCGTCAGGTTTGAGTCTAATAAACCTTAGACTCAAACTTTGAAAGAAAATGGCGGCCGTTACAACTTATGTCTAAAAATATATAGTTTCATGCATCGGTTAAAACACTCGAATCCAGGTAAAGGACGCCCAGCTGGAAAAACTAAACGCAAGTCGAGTTGCCTGAGATTCACAGAATTTACAGAAAATATTACATTTTTGTGATTTATATCGTTGTCAGGACGATAAATGTCTTATATTGGGATATGAGATTTTTGTCATATCACACAGCCCTAGGCTGGATTATCTCAGTTGTTCTCCCCTACTGAAGTTTGGTCCGTTTATAGCAATTTTCCATGCGATTGCATTTGTCAAAAAAACACATCGGGAACTTTTATCAAGTGGAAAAAAGTTAGCGTTCATTCTCCAGGTTCACTGTGTTATGCTTTGTTATGCTAACATAGCTGTGTTGCTAGCGATCACTAGCACAGCATTATATACCATATACCATGTTTTCATGGATGCCTGGATATTAAACTTAATTGTTACACCTGGTAAAGCAGCAACGCTGATCATTTTATTAAAGATGAAAGAATTTAGACAGTTTTTAACTCTCAGTGATGCCGCAGTGTTCGTTTGACTTTGGGACCTGAAGCGGACGGAGTTTTGGGCCCACTGTGTTATGCTTTGTTATGCTAACATAGCTGTGTCGCTAGCGATCACTAGCACAGCATTATATACCAGCTAGTCCGACTTCAGTAACCTTACAAACGTTACTGCTGTGTAGTTTTCTGTCTTCATTTATGTTGGAAGTGATAGCAGAGCTGTACGTTTTATTTTTGCCCAGAAATCTCCCAGAACATGGTATATCATGTTTAGGTAACTAACGAAACTAGCGAGCTAACTTTCTGCTAACTTCCTGCTAACTTCTAACTCCGTTAAATTTAATAAATTCTGTTTTCATGGATGCCTGGATATTAAACTTAATTGTTACACCTGGTAAAGCAGCAACACTGATCATTTTATTAAAGATGAAAGAATTTACACAGTGTTCGTTTGACTTTGGGACCTGATGCGGACGAATTTTTGGACCCAGATTACTATGAGTCGCGAGGCTCCTGACTATGGTAGCCATAACGCTCAGACAATCCATCAAGCGGTGCGGCTTTGTAGCTTAGCAAAGTCCTACTAAAACATTTTTTGACAGATTTTTGAGCGCCGTGTACCACATAAAATCCGTTCGAGGTCAGTAAACACAGCCAGAATTCATAGATAAGGCACACCATTTTATAAGGCGCACTGCCGATTTTTGAGAAAATTAAAGGATTTTAAGTGCGCCTTATAGTGCGAAAAATACGGTACCCTTTTTAAACTTTGTCCAAATCGGAAGTCTCAATAATTAAACTTTCATGAGTAAGATAAAATGTTAATTTGCTTCACTGTAACCTTCTATATTTAACTACACATAATTACAAGAGTTTCTTTTAAAGAAAACTATTAAAAAAATATTTAAATTAAATGTTCACCAAGGTTCAGCATTTATTAGTCAGTCCAATAAAATGGACCCCATAAAACTGTCGGATGTTCTGATACAAACTTTAAAACCAGAATAAATGTTTTGTTATTCGTGGCATGTATTGCTTCAAGATTCAATTCAATTCTTTTTCATGTAGATAGCGCCAACTCACACCAACTGTCGCCTCAAGGCAGTTAATATTTTAACTTAAAGACCCTGCAATAATACAGAGAAGACCCCAATAATCAAGATGGCTCCCTCTGAGAAAGCACTTGGTGACAGTGGGAAGGAAAAACTCCCTTTTAACAGGAAGAAATGTCCAGCACAACCAGACTTAGGGAGATGCAGCCATCTGTTGGAACCAGTTAGGTGTGAGTGAAGGAAGACAGGACAAAAGACACGTTGCATCTTATGGCTCAATATGTCAAGACTATCTCAATACTCTTTAGCTTTACATAAGCAAAGAATCTAGCACATATAAAAAAAATTATCACAATGTGTTTATATCACATCAAGTTCAGCTCAGGTCATCTAAGGACAGTGACATACGTTATGGCTGTCACACTAACCATGGAAATACGGGATGCTATTTGAGCTGTATCCATAACAATGACACAAATAAATGTACAAGGACACTTACCCTTTGCTTACGTGCATGGTTCCTCCTCTTAAAAAACAAAATCAGCTTCTTCCTCATGACTTGGTTTCTGAAAGTGAACAGTTGCCAAAAATCAGTCACTATTTTTAAAGTATTACCAAAACAAAAAACAAAAACAAAAAAAAACAACTTTAGTTTCAACAGAGCAAGAGTTGCCTTTAGCTGCTACCTTTAAAAATTACAAAATTCATTGACGCAATGAGCTCAAATTCCGTTCCAGCACACTACCAAACACTTTATTTGTGTAGCAAATACAAAATACTGAGAAGTATTCTGTTTGCACATGATGGTGGGGAAAGAATAGTGAGTGCGTCGACCCTGAATGTGCAGCCTGTGCAGCAGATTCACACAGAAGTGGGCCCTGTCCTGATAAAAGCAGAGCCAGATGGGCTGCTCTCATGGTACACAGCGATAAGGGTTTTGTCCCAGACGACACGACCTTCAACCCAACGCAACCTGCTTTAAACACACCCAATGCAGGCACATACACACATTTTCTCACTTCCTTTCTTGCTCTCCTTGGTGTCAGTAGGCCAGTTCAATGAGGTGACTCAGCATTAAGATTAGACGGACTTATCAGCGGGTTTATCTCGCCATGGTCAATATTACAGCCACTGCTGTCCTCAGCTCAGAGGCTTCTTATACTGATACCGAGGCAAGCATCAGATCCTGTACTTAGGATATTTATTAAATCTATTTGTAAAAAAAACCCAAAGAAACATGGACACTCACGTCTTGATGTTGTCATGGTACACCTTTGTGTCTGACGGCTGGTTATACAAAGGCTAAAAAACAAGAGGGAAAAAACCCCCCAACAGAACAGCAACAGATGGTGGATTAATTATTAGCCAACAGACAAACTGCAACACTACTTCTTAAACAAAGCTTATGTAAGGTCAAAAATCTTAACCATTAAACTACTTACCAGCTCAACCTTGGGACCAAGGCCTTCCAATATTTTATGGGCCTCTTCAGCTTTTTTCTAGATCGGGGAAAGAAAAAAAAAGATTACAACAGGAGACTAAAAAAGAAACAGCAGGAACACACCATCTTCAGATATGGATGTTTATGTTGATTCTGAGACATTTTGCCAGCACAGCATTAAAAGGAAGGTTCAGTTAAAATAGAGGGGGCAAATGTTTTTCCTTTCTCAAGTGAAGTACTGAACTATGGCCATAACCATAATCTTAAGACTTTAAGACTAAACAAAAATGTTTAACAGACATGTGTTTGATTATTTCAGATGTATTCAGCTGGCTTGACATATAATCTTCCTCCATTAATTAATTCAAAAAGCAAGAAATTGCAAAAGCTTGAAAAGCAATTCACAATACAAAAAATAAATAAATATAAGAGTGAGAACTCCCACTGAAGCGTAAATAATAGGGCAGTCAAGGCAGTATTCCTGGATCGCTGCAGTCTGTCAGCTTTTTCAAGATCATTAGGGACATACCAACTCTTCATTTTCACATTTCACAAACCCCCATCTGTAGACTGAGATAAACAACCACAGCTGCCAGACTAAATGCTATGTGCAAAGCCTGAGCAGCTTTACAGCCTAAAGGGTTAATGGTTGACTGAGAAGGGAAGGCGTGTCCCAGCGCTCTCCTACCACAACACTGTCTGACACACATGAACTCCAGTGACCTGTGTAAACACATCCTCACTTGCTGCACTGTTGTTCAACTGAAATACACATAATGAGGCTTACCTCCGCCCTTGAATGAGATTAATGTATTCTTAACTGATACAAAGAATCACATCTTCTGTTTGATAAACAGATTCGGCACTTAAAAGAAGCATCATTTCTAGTCCCATTAACTTCAAAACACAATGCTACAACCACAAAATATTCCATCTTCTTCTAACAGATGATGCATATAAAAGAGGGTGAGGAGAGTCAGCAATAACAGGAACCGTTCAGATATCATCAGTTGGTTACCACAGCTTAGATACTACAGAAAGTGATTAGTGGGAGTGAAATTAAACTCCAAACCCATCAGCTAACAAAAGGAATTACTTAATTTGAGGGTGGAGACTGTCACGGGTTGGCTGGTGTCATTGGTGGTTTTAACACTTGCTCACAGCTTATTGTGGCACGATTTTAAACAGAAAAAGTAATTTTGTTCTCCCAGCTCTGCAGACACTGTTTGCAATTATTCAAGATAATAAACTAACAGAGACCAGAGAGCAAAGAACCCATGCTACTTGCAGGCGTGTCTTTGTGTTTGCATGAGACGACTAACCCTGTTTTCGTCGTAGATGATTTGGACTATGCTGCGGTGCTTGTGCTCCACTGGGGGAGGAGTCACTGGCTTTTCGGGCTCCACTGGCTTTGCTGCTTCCTCTTCAAGTTGTTGCTAAGAGACAACAAGAACACATGAATTTTTGACCTATGGCACACAAGATCAGAATAACAATGTGGAGTGGAGAGACTTATTTCATCTATGCATGACCATACAGAGCAGATTGTGAAAAAACACAGACCCATAAACAGTGTAGTGATCTGATCCCGGCATCTCATATATGAGGACCATGCAGGTATTGTCAAATTATTCCCTGCAGGCGTTTTTGTGTATAAGGCTGAAGGTTTCTGCCACTGGGGCCATGTTAATAAACACAGACACACTAATCTGCTGAATGTTTGCTAGGTCAATGTTTACAAGCTAAAGGTTATGTAAACTACCAGGTTACAGGGACCAGATTAGGAGTTCCTGAAATACCTCAAATAAACATTAAATCCCTGAAAACCTTGGGAAAAGACAGACTGGAAAAGGGAGAGGTATTCTCTTGCAGCCTTGATCAGCTAACATTTCTATCTAATTAAGTAGAATTCCAAAAGAGATAGCAGTTCGGAGACGACCAAGAAGTAAAAAAAACAAACAACAACAAAAAAAAAAAAACAATCTAATCTAAATAGGACGCTGAGCTGAAGAAAAAAAGTAAACCTAGGGATCTAGAAATGTAGTTTCTGAGAGTGCCTTCTAGGAAAAATACAAGAAAATGAAAGGCACAAGTCTGTCAGCCTATAGATTTACAGCAGAGGCATCTTATAGCCCTGAGGAATGCTTTAATTTTCAAGGTCAAAGAGCAACTTGGAGCTCACCGAGAAGACAAGCAAGCCTCCAGGGCTTATAATCACCAAGTCAGTAGAGAACTTGATATTTAGCACCAGACATACTGAACAGGCTTTTCTCAAAGGGAAAGACTTCCGGTAGATTACTTTAACCCTGAGCTGAGAGTACAACACTTTTTACACTAAATGGATCTGCGGATTTCTGAGACCCTCCTATGAATATTTTTCTTAGTATTTATCCTCAATGTCACTTTCAATAAAAAGTCAGTTTGAAGTTTAGCTGTGATACAGTTGCATAAAAGCAACAAAACATTTATATTTAAGCACTTCCTCAATGCTGTTCTAAAATTTGTATCATATCAGTCTCTCAGTTTATTTCTTAAAGAAAAAGAAAGAAAAACATTATCTGTGCCAAGTTTTCTTACACAACACTCATTGTGTTTGAAATATGTTAAGAGAAAAAAGGCCAAGCTGGGTAACCAACCTGCTTTTTCTTCAACTTGAAAATCTGCTGCTCCACTTTAGCAATCTCTCGGTCTACACGGTCCATACTCTGGATCAGCTCTTCCTTGGACAGTTTAGAAGGAGAGGTGTCCTGCTCCTCCCCCATGTGTAGTGTAGGTCCTCCTGGGGATGGAGACTCCACTTTGACAGTGAACTGAGTCTCCTGGCAAAAAAACAAAAAACTGTTAAATAAGTTTATACAAATTATTGGTAGGCAATCTGGCAATAATATGACAGAAGAGCTTAATTTACCAAGTATTTTATTTTTGAAAATTAATTCACCACTAACCAGCTGAAACCTGTTTGGTTTCATGCTTCCCTATGTGCAGGCTCTGAGCCATTCAGCTACCTCTCCAGTCGTTCTCACCTCCTACAGACTGACTCTGACTGTCATTGTCTAGCAGCTAGAAAGAGCATTTCTTGTTCTACTCCGCCTTTCCAGATCACAGATGATGTCCAGGGCAGAACAAGGACTACAACCTTCACTGGCAGTCCAAGACAGCAGAGTTCCTCTGATTGTAGGATGAGAGACTAAGCAAAAAGGCAGCTGAACAACATCAAGTACTGACAGTAGAGAAACATGAAGCCGGTGCATGGCTTACTGGCTAACCTGATAGTATCAGCAAAGACCAGATAAATATGCACTGCTCAGGTCCAAAGGCCTATAAATTACATCCTCTGAGGATACAAATCAAATCAACACCTTACCAAAATAGCCCTATCCTGCAATAAAACCTTCATAAAACGTCATGACTGCATTAGTCTTAAGTGTTTGAGAATCCATGAGTGTCTACTCAGACTCAAGTTTTTTTTATTGTCTACAAGAACCTATTGTTAAGTTCATGACTTTAGCAACTGCGAAATAAAGGGACTATGGCTGATGTTTTAAAATTTGGCCATTATCCATAGTGGAGAGCCTTGTTTTGTACAGTGATTGTGCTTTAGTCCTCATTTATATTCACTTTTGTTCCAACAAAATAAAGAAATCTTAATTATGGAAAAGAACTGACCTCATCTTTTGTCTTTCAGATGTTCATAACAATAACTTTTATGAATACTGAACACTGACATTAGTAAATGTTAGTCCAACCTTAAGCTTAATTATTTCTGCCTGATAAACTGGTTCAAATACAGGACCTACAAAATAAAAAATATGATGCCCACCTTCTTGACCTCCACAGTGGCTCTTAGGCTGTCCTGTACACTATGAGGCACAGGCAGAACAATACCCCCTGCAGTGGGAGGGGTGTGGGTGATATGAGCCTCAGCAACAGTCTCCATGCGAGGGCGTTTAGCCTCCAAGACCTCATGCTCAGGTTGGGCTGAGACAGAGTGAAACTGCTGTTCATAACCATGGCGCCTCTCTGGAGGCCTGACAAAGAAAAGTAAACAAGAAATTTACAGATTTATCAGAAACTGCAACTAGCTGTCAAAATTAATTGGAGGATGCAAGTAGGGCTGGGCCATATTATACCGTTCACGGTAATTCCGGTACAATGTTAGGCAACGATAAGAAAATGAAATATCGCGATAGAATATGAGTAAAACGCGCATGCGCACATGGCCAAAAAAGCATGGCGGTAACGGAGAATGAGAAGAGAGAAAGCGGATCGTTCAGTGAAACGGATGAACCAGAATTGGTTTGTAAAAATGGTGCCACTTCAGTGTTTGTCCATCAGATACCCACCAAAGCACATTTTTTTTGTAGAACATGCACGCGGGTCCTAAACGCCGTCAACTTCAGGTCCCAAAGTCAAACAAACACTGCAGCATCACTGAGAGTTAAAAACTGTCTAAATTCTTTCATCTTTAATAAAATGATCAGCGTTGCTGCTTTACCAGGTGTAACTATGAAGTTTAACATCCAGGCATCCATGAAAACAGAATTTATTACATTTAACGGAGTTAGAAGTTAACAGGAAGTTAGCGGAAGTTAGCTCGCTAGTTTCGCTAGTTACCTAAGCATGATGTAGCATGTTCTGACTGAGAGATTTCTGAAAAAATTCAAACGTACAGCTCTGCTATCACTTCCAACATAAATGAAGACAGGAAACTAAACAGCAGTGACGTTTGTAAGGTTACTGAAGTTGGGCTAGGTGGTATATAATGATGTGCTATGTGGTCGCTAGCGACACAGCTATGTTAGCATAACATAAACAGTGAAGCTGGAGGATGAACGCTAACACTTTTCCACTCGATAAAAGTTAACGTGAAGGTTCCTGATGGTTAGAGACAAATGCAATCGCATGGCAGTATGTTGTAAACAGACCAAACTTCAGTCAGGAGAACAACTGAGATAATCCATCCACAATAGAATGTTAGTCATTAATATACTGCAACAACATGGGAATAGAGCAGCTGTGATAGAATACAGCATTAATGAATCAATGGTACAGAAGTGGAGGAAGCAAGAAGAATGAGTTGAATAGTTTGATTTATCTGACTGCTTTGTTTTGCTTAATGTGTCTTATAATCCCGTGCACCTTATGGTCCGAAAAATACGTATTTGACTTTTTTATTTGGCACACTACAGTTTAATGTTGCAAAGCACCTCTTTTTAACTTCAGTGGATATTATACATGGTTATGCTCAGGATATGTCAGCCCATTTCTACTGCAAATGCCTTTTGGTTAAACTTTCAGCAAGGAATTTGCATTTGCACTGTTAAATTTTTATATAGCTTTAATGCACATAAAAAAAACAGCTGCTTGTTTAAGTGAAAATAAATGGATGGGGGTTTTTTTGCGCTAGTAAAGTTGTGGAGTTGTATTTTATCTCGCATCAATTATATTGTCAGTTATATTGTTATCGCAAATTTTCAAATATATATCATGATAAATATTTTTGGCCTGCTCTAGATGCAAGAAGGGAAAACCTCTCTAGAACAAAACCTAAAATGAAATAAGAAAGCACCTAATAAAGCCTAATAAGCAGCTTGGTATTTGAATATTACGCTCCTACCTTTCAGCTCCAGGGTGGAATTCGGACAGTAAAGACGGCCTTCTGCGACCCTGTGGATCCTGCATGTGATTCCGGTAGTCTGGGACGGTGAAATCCTAAAGGCAAGAGGAACACTTAGCAAATTAATTCTTAAATCTCAATCTCATTCAAGTTCTTGACAGTGTGAAGCAGGGAAAATGGAAATCAATACACAAAAACAAACATTACCTCACATACCATAACAAACTATAAGCACCTCACAGATGCAGCAACCGGATCATCCTTAGAAAGTAGTGTCTACAAAAACGACACATTTCTCTGCCACAGATACATCTCACTTTGAATCAGTAAAGCTGCCTCCACTGCCTGCTTCACTCACACTTTTACACATGAACTATAACCTGAAGCACAATGCTTTTTTTTTTTTTTTTTTACCCCTTAGCAGCTCATGTAAGCACCATCACTGGCTGTACAATGCGCTGTCAAAAGCTTTGAGGGGCACAAAAATCATGTAACTGCGATGTCCCCAGTTAGAGTCTGGCCATGGACCTGTGCTGCATCTCACCTCATGCATACATACACACATAAACACATGCCTGCAACCCCACCCATCACATTTCCTGTAAACTCTGTTCTACTTAATCTAATAAAGGCAACTCAATGGGCATTTCTGCCACTCAGCTGCAACTCTGAGTAGACAATCACGATGCCAGCAATCAGAGATTAAAATCATAAATAATTAAGCTAATTAGCTTTGCTTATTTTGTTAGCTTACATAATTTTATTTGTTGGTTTATTTAACAGGGACATTGCAGATATATAGAAAAAGAAAAACGGCTATAAATGCGGCACAGTTATCCAAGAGGCCATTTTCATCTGTGATCTCACCTTATTAAAACAACAAAGTTCCCAAATTAAACAGCGGGGATAGGCCAATGTTGTATTCTGTCCTTACTCTGACCTCTGCCCCCCCCCGGGCAGAGGTCAGAGTAAGGACAGAATACAACATCATTGTTAAGCTTACCAGGAATATACAAAAAATATATATATCCTAGTACTAGAGAATAAGGGCTGGCCTGAAGTGAGGCCCAGTTCCACTCGTTTTTCAAACGTGTCATTAGTCAGTTCACAATGGAATTACTGAAACCAGCAGCACTACTCCTCCTCTGGCAAACTAAAAGGAATGTTGTTGATGGCAAGAACATTGATTAAAATGTCTGTAATAGTCAGAGGCTTTTATCCAAAACTGTATGGGGTAAAGAACACAGAAATGTTATCAGCACAGTGTGACTGCCAAACAAACCTGAACAAGCAAATGCAGTTACAGGAAACATTTCTAAATTCCCATTTTGTCCCGGATTTAAGCAAACAATGTGAATGCTCAGAAATGTCCCATCGAGAGTTTTCTGTGAAAGTATGCTTCTAAGAAACATGTCACTGAAAATGTCCAAACACCATCCAACATTCTCAAATGAATGTGCAAAAGGACGATGCTCTAGAGTTAAATACTGCTACGGGAATTACCACCGCACATGGTTTTTCACTACTGAGACTACAAGCAAATTTAATCAGCATCGATGCATTTCTAATTGGTTTAAATAAACAATGTAACACTAATAAATTAAAAAATGGGTTTGGTCTTGGGTTTTTTTTTTTTTGTTTGTTTTTAAATCACTTCCATCTTCAGTTGTAGTTGAAAATGAAGCAATAAAGCTCCTTAAAGCTGAAGCCACAAACAACATCAATTAATTAAACAATTAACAACATCTTTAAAGTTCTGCTGTCATTCGCCTATCTTTTATTCATGCATATAATATAAACAAAAACAAAAACTTCTTGGTAAGGAGTGCAGTTCCAATTCAGTATGAAGAGATATGATATCTACTCATACTGCACTCTAATCCACAATTAACAGAAAGAGGAACAGATTGATTTCATTTGGAATACTAGCTAAAGCTAGACTACTAATCAAATTTTAGATTCTATCCCATTTTTGACATCCAACAATTACAAAAACCAAATGGTGTGTATTTATACTACAGGACTGATTAATCTATTGCATTTATATTCACTTCAAAGCTCTCACTTTTTTCCTTACACCAAAAATCAAGTGCACCACTAAAAGATAGCTTTTAGCCAAGTAGAGGAAGAAAACAAATCACAAAGTTTTAGGTAGTTTCTAGCAGGGACAGGCAGATGTCATAGCAAGTTTGAAAGGAGAGAGAAAAAAAAAGTCAAAATGTATCTAGATGGGTCAGCTATTTTGATACCTTGTGTTATCAAGTGAAGCCAGTGGCACAAGACCTTATGCAAAATCTGATTTCAGCAACAATAAAACCATTTTACACCATTTTTGTTTTTTACTGAAAACAGTAGTGTAATTTCTCATAGAAGTAAAGCTATGGCTCCATAGTGTAGCTTCTTTTGGCATTAGCCCAACAAGCAAAAGATCCCTGGTTCAATCCTGGGAGGACACTGATTGGTCAACTCAGAACAAGTGGTATTTTTGAAAAGTGAAAATAATCTATCCCCTGCTCTTTCAGATATCGCCATCAACAGCTTAAAATCTATCATACAGGCAGACACTAACGCAACACGATCAAAGCTGTCAGTGAGATTCTACACCACAACAAAAAGGCTAATAGGGGTTGACTGGGGTGAGGATACAAACATGACTGTTCGCTCAAAACAAAAGAAAGCAGAAAGGAGGCTTTACCTGTGGGTGGCGGCTGCTGGTAAAGGTGTACTGGACAGATTGTGATGGGTATCGGCTCTGCTCACTGCTGAAGCTCCCCTGACTCGGGGGGTAGCCCGAGCTACTGGACATCCTGGCTCAGTGCTAGCGGGCTGCAGCTGCTTCACGGAATGCAGAGTTTAGCTAGACCATGTTGGGAGACACGAACCACCTGCACCAGACAGAAACATACATGCACTTTTCAAAGAGTCACATTTTAGACATGAATGTATATATTTTTAACCCTTGTGTTGTCCTTGGGTCATTTTTGTCCTCTAAAGAAATCTTTTGCTATCAAAAATGTGTTTTTTATTCATCAAATGGTCTGAAAATAACAGAAGTTATTCATTACTATACTATGCATGATTGGAATAAGTTTTAAGTAATTTGCTTTATTTATGGGGTTTTTATTGGATTTTATAACACCTGTGGTCCTCGTGGACAAAAATGACCCCAAAGTACAAAGTGTTGCAAAAGGCCATATTTTCACAACATACTGCTTTCAAACATCTTTGATCTTGGATCACTGATGTGTGGGGTCAAGCACTGGTCATAACAACCACAACAACAACAACAACAGGCAAGACAATGAGGAGGCAGGTGCTCTATATTCAATGAAATTTTATTTATACTGCACCAAATCAAAACAACAGTCGCATCAAAGTGCTTCGTATTGTAAGGTCGACCCTACAATAATACATACACAGAAAGTATGTTCACAAGCCTCCATTGCACTAGAGATTTGCATACTTTGATGAGCGTACTTTTTTTTACCATGTTGTGCAAAGCAATGACCAGTAGAACAAAGCATATATTGTCCTCTAGTATAATGAGGAGGGAGAATCAATGTTCAGGAAGATTCAGGGTTAGAAGATATAGAAAATATTGTCAATATTTAGAGCACATGCTACCCTTTCTCTGAAAAAGCACATGACCCACCTGCAGAAGTGGAAGAAGGCTATGAAGTGAAGAAAAGTGATGAAGAATCTGAACTATGTTCAAGTAGGTTCTCAGGCATCCAGGACATGGTTGTCTGAGGCGTTTGGAAAGAAAGTGACTGGGCTTCTGGAAGTTTCTTGAGTTTTCAGAATGTGAAACTGAAATAGAAGATGTGTCAGAGGACTACACATCTTCCATTTCAATTATGATGAAGACAAAGAATCAAGCAGGAAAGAGGAGTCAGCTGAGACAGAGGAATATTTGCAGTAATGTGAGGAAACATTGATCTGGTCTTCTGTCCTTCCCAGTGTCAGACGATGCATGACTCTCTCATGTGCCACAGAGAAAGACAATCTACCACAGTCCAAGCACAGATGCCAGGTCCCATACTCCTTCATTGGCTTTTCTACTCGAGTACTGAAAGCATTACACACAGTGTATTCTGCTTGTATTCTGCTTTTTAACTTTCACATGCCAATGGATGCATCAGAGACCAAGTTGGGGTTCAGTAACTTGTCCAAGGACACCTTGGTAAGAACTCCAGACTAGAGCACACAGAGATTGAACCAACAACCATCCAATTAGCAGATGACCTGCTCTACAGCCAACTCAATGACAAACAAGGAGGGACAACGAGAGGGGAAAAAGATGGATCAAATGCAGCTGTAGGCATATGTGGGTGTGTTGATTCTTACTGCCGTGCATCCAGTAAAGTCGCTACGGCCAGTTTATGACATCCTGAGTCTGGTAGAGAAGTTTTAAAGGTGACACAAGATTAATCATAGAAGCGCAAAAAGGATATAATTTCTTGATAAAGACACAATAGATGATCATCGTTCATGACACAAACGTGCTCCCATTTGAGGTGTATGGAACAAGTGTGTGTTTCTCCTGCTGTGATGTAAGATCCTGGTACTGACGTGACTGTGTATGAGCGCCTAGTCCCCTTCAGAGGACTCTGTCTATTCCAACAGAACATCCCAAGTAAACCAGGGAACTATGAGATAAAAACATGGGCAGTATGTGATGCCAGGTCCAGCTGTACATGGAAGATGCTAGTGTACGATGGCAAACCGTCTGGCCTGCAGTCAGGACACGTGAGTTGTCCCTAACATTGCAGGTTTCCAAAAGAAAACAATCACCTGTAACAACTTGTTTACTGAATATGACCCTTGGCCTGCAACTGCAGAAAAGAAAGCTGTCCATGATGGGACCAGTACAGAGGAATAAACCTGAGCTTCCTCCTGCACTTGTGTCAAATATGGACACGCCTTTGTCCTCATGAAAGTTTGCCTTCACTCAGACCCATGCCCTGGTGTCCTACCATGCCAAAACATAGAAAAATGTCAGGTAATGAGTTGGAATAAAGTTGAATAAAACCTTGAAACACAGAGATTGATGATATTTTATACTTATTGCTTTATAAACAGTCAAAGCAAACAGGGTCATTTTTGAGCCCAGAGGACAACAGATGTGATTATTTGCTGCCAGTAAAAAACTTGAAGTAGTTTAAAAACAGCTTTCTAAATTAACTTTGACATAAACCCGTCTGTGATCGTCTGTTAAAGCAACCGACTCTGGTTGTGAAACGATAATCACAATAACTGATGATTTGATTTATTTTTTACCCGAAAACAAAGAAAAAATTCATTTTTATTAGGATTTATCAGACTTAAATTTGAAATGGAATAAAAAAAATGTGTCAAAATGTTTGAATTAAGTTTTAATTAAAAGTGGGGGGAAAATCCACTTCATAGTAATTAAGTATCAATCAAACCAGATGGGGACATTTTTGACCCCTGAGGACCACAGGTGTGATTATGTGCTGCCATTTAAAAATTATAAATGGTTCAAAAAAAACTTTCTCACTAAAGTTCAACATACAGCACTCTGTAGTTAGTCAGATAGTCAAAATAATCTGAACATTTAAATATTTTATTTTCTCATTTTGTTTTTACTCAAAAACACAGTGCACTTTATGTAAACAAGGTCTGGTGGCCCTAAAATGTAAAATGTTGGGTAAATTATGTATTAATGTGTTGGTCTTAAGTAAAACTAAGGTGTAACACTGAATTGATTGACAATTTATACTTTATACTTTAAAAAAAACTCAAATGAAGAGGGGACATTTTTGACCCCTGAGGACCACAGGTGTGATTATGTGCTGCCATTTAAAATTTATAAACGCTTCAAAACAAACATTCTCACTAAAGTTCAACATACAGCACTCTGTAGTTAGACAAATAGTCAAAATTATCTAAACAATTAAATATTTTATTTTCTTGTTTTATTTCCACTCGAAAACACAGTGCACTTTATGTAAACAAGGTCTGGTGGCCCTAAAATGTAAAATGTTGGGTAAATTTTGTGTTAATGTGTTGGTCTTAAGTAAAACTAAGGTGTAACACTGAATTGATTGTCAATTTATACTTTATACATTAAGAAATACTCAAATTAAATGGGGACATTTTTGACCCCTGAGGACCACAGGTGTGATTATGTGCTGCCATTTAAAAATTATAAATGGTTCAAAAAAAACTTTCTCACTAAAGTTCAACATACAGCACTCTGTAGTTAGTCAGATAGTCAAAATTATCTGAACATTTAAATATTTTATTTTCTCAATTTGTTTTCGCTCAAAAACACAGTGCACTTTATGTAAACAAGGTCTGGTGGCCCTAAAATGTAAAATGCTGGGTAAATTTTGTGTTAATGTGTTGGTCTTAAGTAAAACTAAGGTGTAACACTGAATTGATTGTCAATTTATACTTTATACTTTAAAAAACACTCAAATGAAGTGGGGACATTTTTGACCCCTGAGGACCACAGGTGTATGGAAATCGGGAGGACATTATGAGGGTTAAAAAAGTATTTTTCTGTACTTAAAAAAAACTAATCAAGTCATCATATAAGCTGAAAATATTTAAGTGCATGATAAAAATCTTTTTCAAGAACCCTGCAAAAATCACGCAAACCAGAACTGGAAATGAGCTATCACTGTAGGGAATACTATCAAGTTATAATATACAACACAAACACATAGGCACTAGGGAACAGACCAGTCCCAATGTGATCAGGCTGGTTAAGACATATTTATATGAACAACAAAGTATCTGTGAGGAGAATTTTGGCTTTGATCAAAAATCACCTCATTTCCAGTGTAAGTAATGAAGTTAACATACCCCAAAATAAAATAATTATAACACTAACATTATTATTTATCCAGGCATTTGTTTAAGCCACAGCTTTTAAACAAAACAAATGCAGCGAGTGTCTGAAACAACTAAAGCATAAAACATATTTGTCTTTCCATTACAGCTGCAGTTCTAGAAAACATTACAAAGATCTTTCTGTGGATGAAAACACAAAGATGGCCACTTCAGATATGGACAATTCAATTAACCTGATTCATGACTGTTTGTATTAACCTAAATCTTTTGTTTTAGACTGTGTAATGTGTAGGGAGCTCAAACATACAAAAATGCACCCAGATTCAAAATCACCAACAAAAAAGACCACCAATATTTAGATATTCTTTAGATTTATTTTAAAGAAAAAGAAAAAAAGACTTTCACACCTCCGGCCAATTGCCAATTAATGTTTTTGGACTGTTAGAGTACCCGAAGTGAACCCACGCAGGTAAGGGCAGAACAAGACTCCAACCCAGAACCCTGTTGCTGTGAGGAGACAGTGCTAGCCATGACTCCACCATGCTGCTCTATATTTGAGATTAATAACCTAAATCTGCAAAATATTTAGTAACTTAAGCTTTAAAATAAATACAGACTCAGCCTTGCTGCAGGCATCACTGTTAAAAAAAGAGAGAGGTGGAGGCTGGTGAACAGGTGGTTTGATGAAGGAATTTTATTGACATTTTATTGTGAAAATACTGACTGTAGGGGAAAGAAAACTACTTATTTGCGAGGGTCTATTTCAGCTACTTTGAGTCACAGGTGTATTCATACTATTCATTTACTGCCTCCATGTCTTCGGTTACACTGAAATCAGATTATAACATCTGGATAAACGGAATGCAGAAAACCAGCATTTAAATATCAATTTATTTCTACAATTTATTTTTAAAACTGTGAAGACATTTTCTACACGTGGCACAAGATTCATAGATTTTTAATCAATATATTATTATGGTTTCTATCTTCTGTACAAACAATCTACTGTGTATTGAAGGCTATTTCCCTTTACATGGGAACAGTTTCTCAGATTTTAACAAACTTCTGTTCGGAGGTGGTTTAAACTTTCTATTCATGTTGTTTCATGTTCTTCTATCAGAATAGCATCCCATAACTGTACCCACGATGAACAACTTAGCCACTGCATTTAAACAAAACTGGATTCAGATGAAAATTAGTGAGTTTGTCTTGGCTGCGCAGAATCCTGTCACCCTCAATTAGTCAAGCATCGTACAAAGAACAAGAGCCAGGACCGAGCCAGGGTGCATTGTCTTCTCTCTAATAACAAATCATAGAGCCCAGATACTCCAGTGCTTTCCAAATGAACTAATGCACAAAATTTTTTATTTTGACTAAATATTTATGGATAAAAACAACACATGCCAACAATAGGCCTGTAAGACACAAGGAAAATCTGCCATGTGTGATAACAGTGCCAATATCATAGATTACACGATATGACTCGCCATAAACAAGTACAAGCGTGTTTAATATTCTACAGATACAGGCAATAAATAGGTACACTGCTAACAAAACTCCAAATAATGAATGACTGATAGAAATTTTAAGTCATTTCTGAATGTGCTTTTCCTGAAAATTTGAAGTGTTTGCATGCAGAGTATGAATATATAGTGCATGTACAAAAAATTAAAAATGATGGCCTAATAGTGCAGGATCCTCTTGCAGTAATAATGACGGCACTATTCAGCAGTCAGCACTATACTGATGAACTAAAACTAATTTAGTCTGCACGCTAGTTTACTGCAAACATAAATCACTGGATTATGCAGTTATAACCGTTACCGGTCACTAAAGTTGAAGAGATGTTACTTTACCTTTCAATCCTTGGCCGAGATCTACTTTAATAATTAGAAAAAGACTACAAACAACAAAATAACTTGTAACTACCCAACTGGTGATTGCTGGTGGGTTTTTTTTAATAAAAACAAATAAAAAAAGAACTTTCATGGCTCCCTTTGTAAACCCTAAATGCAGTGACAAATGTGTCCATCATCATCATCGTCATCTCCACAAAACCAGCACCAGACAGTCTGTGAATGTGGTTCTTAAATCTATAAAAGGCTCAACCTCATTTTCAACAGCACCTTCTGGCTTTGAGCCAAACTCAGGTAGAACAAATCAGCTCAGCAATTACAGGTCAAAATGTTTGGCGGTAAATGAAACAATAGAAACTGCTAAAAGAGTTCCCAGCAGCCCCACAGCTGCCTGAAGTATTACCATTTTATTGTTCTGAAAAAACTGAATCGCAGCATGTGGCGATGACCTTCTATTTACAAGCATAGCTGACACACAAACCAAACCTGGAAACTATTTTGTTAAAGTCGCAAGGATAAAGCTAGGGAAGTCATATACTTCTAAATATAATTCAAAATAATTTAAAAATACTAACAGGTGTCCTCTCAATAAGAAACAGCTAACCTCCTAGGCTCCAGAATGCATTGTCTGTTACAGTGCTTCATTCAGGGCATTAAATCACTTAAACCTTTTTAACACGATATTTTCTAAAAGCAGAGCATAATAATAATGACATAGCATTACAATCTGGAACTCTACTTCTTAGGGGCCTGACTATAGACTCGTTCTCAGTTGTAATGTATGTTAGTGTAACTTGCAAACAAACCCATGATGGGAGTCATTTCTTGGATCTCTCGCACTTTAAAATAATGTAATATGGCAGCTAAACGAAAATGATGCTCCTGTGTGTTCTCAGCGTCTTAATTGTAATATTCGACCGGATTGGGGTCGTTACATCTGCAGAATTAAAAAAATAAAATCCTACTTTCATCAGTTTTCTTCGTATCGCGGTAAAGTTCTAGGTAAAGTTAGCAAGTAAATTATTTACAGTGGTCCTTCTGATAATTTCCACACTAACCCAGCAGCTGTGGTGACCTCCCTGGCCTCAGCTACAGGCATGCATGGTGAAATAATGCTGTTGTACGTTGTTATTGTTGTCTTTTAACGCCACACTGTCATATAAACGCAACTGAATTTGTATCTTATCTTGATCGGGGGGATGGGGTTATTTCTACAACAGAGAGCATCCCCGGAAATGCGCCAAAAACGTGCACGACAATAAAGGTCCATTTTAAAATATGCGGTACTTTAATGCTTTAGCTTAGTGTCGTGGCGTTTAAGATATTGCTGTTGTTGTCGCTAGCTTGCTAAGTTAGCCGTATTTCACCTTTGAAATCTCAACCACGTCGCCATCTTGCAAGGCAGATTTTCAGCGTAGACCGGGGCGCTTAAATAGCGTGCTAATTAGACATGTTGATGTGCTGCATGGTAACTATTTTTACTTACCTCATTATAAGAAAATATATCGATGGCAGAGAAAGGTTTCCCTGTGCAGAAATATGTGGCAATAGTTGATTGTAAATCCGCGGGTTATGGGCTGTGGACGACTGTGCAGTCTGAAGGCTGCGCCGCATTTGTCGGTTGATGTCCTGGCAGAGTAAAAAAGATTCCCCTTATTATTAATGAGTCCCCAGGGTATATCTAGTCCTTAAAATATATGTATATACGAATAAAACTAGACTCTGCAGAAAACAGAGCAAGTGGCCGCCAAATGCCATTTTTTGCGAAGAACTTTAAAATATTATTTTGGAGTGTTATATATCTGCAAGGACAATGTAATGGTGTGACAACTAAATCTTCCCCTCAAACACGGTAATGTTCTCAGTGTTTTTTTCTTTATTTCACTTTTCAGAAACGATTATTTCTCTCGATTTATACAACGATATAAACGTGTTCCTTCTTATATTTATTCAGACAAGCCAGAAAAGTATTCTGTCTCGCGTTCTCATTATATATCTATTTAAAGTGAAACGAAAATAAAAGTCACCGAGACTGCAATTAGTACAAAAAATAAGGCAATCGTGGGAATAAACATGTGAACCCATGCTTGTTGAATTGAGTTATACTTCCAGTTGTTGAGTTAATTAATAAATGCCTAACGTTAGGATCAGTTAAAAGTGCACGGGGGGTCTTGTTTTAGGGGGGATTTTTTACACATGGAACCATTTACACTTCAGGCTTTTGTCTTTACACGGATTTTATGCGGTAACGGTCAAAATAATGACTTTGTACTTGGCTGTCATCATAATTTTGTCCTATTTGGCTTTGATAAAATGCATTTTTTTTCGACATCGGCGGACTTTGGTGAAGTCGTTGAAGCGTGCATTGAACGCTCCATCAAGCAGAGAAACAAACGGCGAGAATATCAGAGCTCTGGTCGTAACTGCGCATCCGGATGACGAGTGTATGTTCTTCGCGCCAACGATCATACGACTCATTGAATTAAATGCCACCGTTCATTTGCTCTGTTTGTCTGAAGGTACGGTGACAGCACACTCATATTTGCATACTCAAGAAAAAAAACCCAATATAAAGATAAACAAAATTAAAATGAAAAGTGGTCCTACCTGCTAATCGGATAGAACCATATATTTATATATAGACCAATTAAAGACTTGTACCCACTTTTTTGTTTGTTTGTTTTACTGTCAGTTAGGGTCACACTAGCTTTTCTCCTCTGCTCCCTGTTGTTCTTATTTGTCACCACACCTCAAAACCAACATAAATGTATGCACACAGAGCAGATCCAGGCAGAGGAGAAATGAGTGAACAAACCGTAACTTCAAGCACATTTAATGATTTATCCATCCCGTTTGAGTGCATACAATGCTCTGTAGACATACAGGAGCTCCTTAATTTTCCAGCAGTTATTACACCACAAGAGTACCAAGTGCTCATGCATCTTCCAGGAGTACAACACCAATTCCCTAAAAAGTTAAAATGCTGTGTAAAAAGTTCAGTGATTTGCTAAGCTCAAAACCATATTTTACACATAATAGAACATAGAAAACATATCAGATGTTTAAGCTGAGAAAATATGCACTTTAAAAAAAAGTCACTTTGAATATGACAGCAGTAAGACTTCTCAATAAAAATGGGACAGGGCAATGTTTATTACTATACACCATCCCCTCTTTTTCTTTTAACAACAAGCAGTAATCACAGTAACTTTCCAAGTTTCCTTAGTCCATTTTAAATCAGCTTTGGTCCAGAGGAGACAGCTGCGTTTCTGGACAACATTCAGATATGGCTTCTTTTTTGTATGTTAGAGCTTTAACCTGCATTTGTTGATGGCACAGTGAGCTGTGTTCACAGACAATGGTTTTGGGAAGTGTTTCTGATCAAATGCAGTGATTTCATAACAAAATCGTGCCTGTTTTTAAAGCAATGCTGTCTCAGGGTCAAGCATCCTGTGCTGACTTTTGCTCACAAAGATTTCTCCACATTCTCTGAATCTTTTAATGATCTTATCTACTGTAGATGATGACATATTTAAAGTGTTCATAATTTTATGATGACCAACATTATTCTGAAATTGTTTCACAATTTGAAAACATAGTTTTGCAAACAATGGAAGTTCTGCTCATCTTTACTTCAGAGAAACTCCCTCTTTAATATTTCTTATTATACCCAACCACGTTCATTCCTTCTTGCCAGTTAACCTAATTAATTGCAGTTTGTTTCTCCATTAGTTTTTTTAGAACTACTTACATTTTTACCCCTATGTTGCCCCCTTCCAACTTTTTTCTGACATGTTACTGCCATCGAATTCAAAATGAGCTGATATTTTTCATGAAATAGTAAAATCCCTCTATTTAAACATATAATATATTACCTGTCTTCTATAGTGAAGAAAATATGGGTTTAGGAGATTTGCAAATCATTGCATTCTGTTTTTATTCACATTTCAGACAGCATTCCCAATTTTTTGCAATTTGGTTTGAAATATATATATATATATATATATATAAAAAAAAGTATAAGAACTGAAAGAGAACATAATCGATGTACCTTCATAGTCTTTTCTTCATGGATTTTTAGACTTTGCCCTTATGTTCATTTTCTGTATGTCTTTGCGCACCTCCCTGTTGTCTGTGTGGCTCGTCCCTCTTTTTATTTTCTTCCTGTTTTGTTTTTGAATGATTTTAGTACCTACCTTAAGTGTGCATCCTTTGTGTCAAGCACTGCTTAAGTTAAAAACAAGTTGTCAGGTACCAGAAGTGCAATCAAAGCTTCCCAATAAGTGGTACAAGAACAAGAAACATGGCTGTTGTTCAGAGTTCTCTTTGGGAAACCCCAGTCCTGTTCCAGAGGCCATCTGTACGCCACCCCCATATTTAAAACTATAAAAACTGCTAATTATACATAATCTACTGAGAGGAATACCATATCTAACATCTAATGTGACCTCTACATGTTACGCAGGAAACTACTACAATCAAGGAACTCAGCGTAAACAAGAACTTCTGAACAGCTGTGCCGTGTTGGGGATACCAGCCTCCAGAATCATCATAGTAAACCACAAGTAAGAAGCCATCTACCCCAAGCATGCTACATAAAAACAACAGTCATTCAGTTTTTTGCCTTTCACAATCAGGGAGTTTGTGCCACTAAATATACAGATGTGTGCGTTGTCCATTGATGTATTCTGCCTTCAGTTAAGGAGTCAGGTCTCAGCATGTGTTCCTGCTGGAGCTCATCACCCCCTCCCTGCCAACCAGTGTCTATAAGAACAAATAAGAGAGTTGACCACAAATCACAACCCTCCCATTCTCACTGTGACAGCTCTGATGTAGCCTGACCTGATATATTATCTTTGTGTCACAGGGGAAATATATGAGTAGGCCCTGGAGGCAGCGATGGGTCAGCCCTGTGGGACAAAAAGCTCTTTAAAGACCTTAAAAATTCCATCACGGAATCAGTCTATTGATCCTTTTATCCATTTACAGCTTGTATATACAGATCTATTTAAATGTGCATCTTTGAAAGAGTCAAGTATTTATAGAACATATTATCATTAAAGTATCTTTTTCGTTACTTTTGAAAGTCTTTAGAAGAACATTTGCCTGTTTGTACACCTGGAGCAATCAATCAGTAGTCACAAAGGATTAGTGAGCGATCCCTGGGAAAAAATAACTGGGCACACTGGGATGTCTATACCGGAGCTGAAAGTATTTGTTGGAAGTTTTATCATGTTAGTTGCATGATGATATTTTTCTCCCGAGTACAGAATTAAATTATCTAAAATGGGACGCAACCTAAATAAAGCCCTTTATTCTTCAGTATTGTGTTCAAAACTTGACATTTATGTCAATTAAAGGTTCAGTGATGTGTACGAGGTGATCCTTTTAGTAATGCTAGTTCCACTGGAAAATCTATAAAAATGTGTGTCTTGGGGAGGCAGGGGTTAAAGAGAACTGTGTCACTCTTTGGTGGCACAACAATTTTCTTGCGGAAAGAAAGATGCCCGTGCATTCCAGTTTTGTTGCAGAATCACAGAACAGGTTATGCTACAGCTAAAAGCACAATAGAAGCAAAAGCCGTGCATCATAAGGATTTTAGTCAGCAAATGAAAGTCGTCTGTCTCTGCCTGCTGGCGAGGTCAAGTTACACAGAAAAGGTCATGGTAAAGAGTATTGTTTTCCCCTCTCCTGTGGATCAACTGTGCAGCTTTTCTTGAAAATGTTTTGGTTTCTAGGAACATCAGGGCTGCCTACATGTGAGTGTCTCCATGTTGGCTCACCAGAAGAGCTGTATGAACTTTGCACTAACCTGGAACTCAGTAATAAGCTGGCAGACTGCCCAGGTTGTCTGCCCTGGAGAGCATTGCTGGTGTGTGTGTGTGTGTGTGTGTGTGTGTGTGTGTGTGTGTGTGTGTGTGTGTGTGTGTGTGTGTGTGTGTGTGTGTGTGTGCTTTTTTTGAACTCACATGCACACACTTCCCATTTTATCATCTTGTGCACACAGAATATAGCTGAACTTTGATCTTAGGGCTCTCTGCACTTCTGCTGAACTGGAGTGTAGCCCATTTTCCCTTTCTTTGTATTTTGTTGTTTGCCCAAAACACACACCTAATCAGCACTTTAAGAGCCCGAGTTACACTCTCTGACAGTCAGCCTCTCTCGTGCTCTCTCGATCTTTCCCACCCCTCCTCCTCTTGTCCATGTCTACTGAAGGCAACTGCCAAGGACTGTGGGATACATTTTGGCCACGCTCTAAGCACTTCTAATGTAGGTCATTCCAAAATGTTTTTCCCTTAGTGTGTCTGTACACAGCTAGCCAGTCTTTGGCTTTTTGCTCTTAACCCCCTCTGTTCAAGTTCAAAGCTTGAAATCTAACACACAATAGTCAAACAGTGCTCAATTACACAGGCAGTGCTGTCTTTTAGGCATAATCTCAGCAAGGATAGGGCTATGTAGCCATCACATTTAGAGGCTTTTTTCTACGATTTGAATAGGAGAATCAGTGTGCGTCTATTTGTGCACATCTTTTAGCCGCATTAAACTTATAATGTTCACGTTTGCCTAATTTTATAACCGCGGGGGGGGGGGGGTCTATTTTTTATACTGAGGTGTGTTTCTAATATTCATAAATATTGGATACTCATGTGAACACATATATGTCATTGTAAATCTCACTAAAATGAAATTGTTTGGCGATGTTTGGCGATCATTTTGTGGTTTGTCAGATGGGTACAGGGAGTGATACTGATAGCTGATATTAAGCACCTGATCCCCTCCAAACAAGGAAGTAAGGGGGGAAGTGAGCAGAATGTTTTATTTAATTGGTTGATTATTTTGTGCAGGTTTTAGTAAGTGAATTATTTTGTACATCAGTGTGTCAGAAAAGTATGCATACTTGGGTTCAGCTTCTCAGTAATTTTTGAGCCTTTTTCACAAAGTTGCTGTGTTATATTAGAGAGGATTGGGAAAGATCCAAAGGATATGAAGAAATATTACAATTCTTCTGTTTTTGGTCCCTCCAGCTGTGAAACATTGATCCCATATGCTTTAGTCATTGGGGAAAATAGCTGATGTTTAGAGCCACAGAGTTTTTGTTGGGTTTTTGTTCGATGTGACTCCTTTTGTAATGCAACCACTAGCTAACTAACACTAAATAATGTGCTGATTGTACATAATAACCCCCACTGGTCACAGCAGATGGCTGCCCCTCCTCTGAGCCCGGTTCTTCCAGAGGTTTCTTCCTGTTAAAAGGGAGTTTTTCCTTCCCACTGTCACCAAGTGCTTGCTTATAGGAAGTCATCAGTTGTTACAAAGGGGAAACTTGGCAATGACAACCAAAATCATTTTTAGATCAGCTTGTAAACATATCAGTTTCATCTCTGAAGTTGGTTATTTCAATATGGATATTTATTGGAATGACTCACTTTTGAATCCAGCCTCAAGTGTCAAATAGAAAGAACTGCAGTTTCTGGCACTTCTTGTATGGCTTTACTTTATTGTCCACATCAGTGATTCTCAAAAGTTGGGGTGCGGCCTCCTGGTGGGCCACAACGGTACTGCAGGTGGGCTGTAGTTATATTCATATAAATGTATTTACTTACATTGTAACTGGTAATAGGAGGTGGTGATTTTGTGATATTACTCATTACTCTGACCTAAATTTACTGCTCTTCTTTTGAAGTTTGTGCCCCAGTGGCAGGTGAGTAACACTTTGCATGTGACTGGGTAGCTTTAGCAATTTTTAACCTACGGCCTCTGTTGTTTATTTGAATTACATTTTTTAAAAAAATACATCACTCTCTCTTGTACTTTGATTAGAGTGAAGATTTAAGATTGGGTGGGCCCTGTTGGATTTTCTGTTTTTTAAGAAGGCCGTAGGATTGTGTTTTTTATATGTCAGATTTCGGTGGTACTCACTCACAACTGTATCAGTGTTCTCCAAGATCACAGGAATAACATGCGCCTTCTTCTTTACATTATGATTTTCCCCTTAGTGCACACTGAATAGGACAGCTGTGTTGACAGTATCTAGGGGCCCCGGTGCATGTTGGGGCCTTTGTGATCAAGCTCAATCTGAGCACGCTCTGCTGCCTCTCCACTTGCTCGGGCATTACCTCTTTCTGCTCCCTGGAACTTGATTATAGCTGCTCGCTGCACAAATCCAGCCATTCTTCTTCTTCATTTCATTATCCATCAGACTAAAGTGAAGTCTCACTCTGTCTGGCTCACCTCATTTCTTTGTGACTTCAATAATTGTACTTCCCTGTTAACATATTTCACGTGTACTCAGAAAGCTTCTCGCAGAAGTAAACAATCAACTAATAGCGTCTGTTGTCAATTGGATTAGTGTAGTTCTCTGTAGTCATGTAAACACAGAGCTCAGCACAAGTTTCAGGAAAGGAAAGTGGTACTCGCAGCAGAGACAGCACATCCACACACAAGCATTAAATATACATTGATCAGTGGTTAAAAATAGTCCTGGCTGATTTGTAAGCTCATGGCAGGGCCAAGTAAACCGTGATGAGATGTTCCAGCCCTGCCACTGACCTCTGGCTATACTTTTACTCAAGATTCATTTGTCAGCAGTACAGACCGGCCTCTGTGTAGTCACACTGTTAGTTTTCCATTCACCGAACCTTGCAGCCAACAACAAATTTTGAATTTTGTCACATTAAATCCCTCTTTTTCTGCACAAATTACTTCCAAAACAACAGTAAGATAATAATTTCCATGGTGAATAGCACAACCTATTCTATCATGGTTCTTTTTCTGCAAGTAGTTAAATATGGGTAAATATTGGCCATACCTGCAGCCGCACATGTCTGTAAATTATCATGAAACATCACGTGTAAGCTAGTGTTGTTACTATAGTTGTAACTGCCTTATTACACAGGGATATTAGGGGCGTACAATTGGCGCGTAGTGGCATCTCAGCCATTCCCAGCAGGACATATAATCTGACTGTGTGGACAGAAGTCTGGCAGTTGCATAGACCTGTGGTCCATGTGACCAGACTAAATAAGCCCTCTCTGACACACACACACACACACACACACACATAGAATCCCTTTAGTGGGCCAAAGTTCAACAACTGCATACAGATGCCTGCAAGCAATTAGACATCCACATGCAAAGCTACAAAAGGGAGCTGGGGAGGTTACTTTAGGACATTTTGCACTGTTGCCATGGCAAAGCTGACACTCAGCCTACATCCTGCTTGAGAAAGGTCAGGTGTCTTTTATCTTTTGTTGTTCTTTTTTTTTTCTTCTCTCCTCCTTCCTCTCCCAGCTTTCGCACAACTACAGTTATCGAGAGTCATTCAAAAATGTTTTGAGTAATAAACGATTAAATGCAGCAGTGAGAATAATGCATCATGAATATCTCACTCTGGCTTTATTCTCTTTTAGCCCAAGCAGGTCCATACACACTGCTCTTATTAAATGTAGGTCACTGGTATCCAAGTGCCAGAGTGGGGCATTCACTCGATGACAGACAGTTTTAAACTATCTGTGAACCCCTGACCCTCTGCCCCTCCTTCTGATGACACAGTCAGCCCTCCAACCCAACCCCACCCTCCACCTCTTACAGCAGAGCCTGACCACTCGTTGCTCATTGTTAGCAATGAAGGGGAGGGATGCAGCTGCTGACACATAGCCGCACCTACCCCCATTCCATGCACGTTCTATATACAAGCCTGCAGCTAACAGTTAATCAGCTCGTGATTTCCTCAATTAGTTAGTTGCCAAGGAGACAAACTATCAATCTCCAAATGTTCTGGATGGCTTTGGATGCAAATTTTACCAGAGATGGGGCTTGGCCCAATTTAGAAGTGATTAACTTATGGAGCTCCAGATTCAGGAATTCTTGGAATGTTTTTCAACTTTGCAAAATAGGTACATTTTTACTTTGTATCTTCACAAATACAATTAAAATGAAATAAGAAAAAATGTTACACAAATTTACACAATACATGAAAATCTGAATATTGGATTTGAGAACAATGTGTATGTATTTCACCTTCTTTCATCCTGTAAACAGACTCAAAAATGTTCATACTGGAGAATATGCAGGCGGCAAATGTTTGCTGTTTTTAACTTAAGAAATGTCGGCAACTGGCTCTACATACTTGCATGTATGCAGTCTCACATGTTCCACCCACATGTTAGCCCAAGTGTACAACAGTATGTCATGGCATTGATGTATCTCCCTATCTATACGTTTCCCTTGAAAGAAAAAACAACGTCAATCTATAAACTACTGTTCTAAATATTTTTATTTCTTCCCTGCCTTTGTACACGCACATGCCACAAGTTTACCTTGTGCTAGAAACATTTGTCAGATATTCTGGTCCATATCGGAATGACAGCATCACACAAGTGCTGCAGATTTGTCGACTGTACATCCAGTATGCAAATCTACCCTTTCACCACATCCCGAAGGTTTGACTGGGATCTGGTGACTGTGGAGGCCATTGAGTGCAGTGAACTCATTGTCAAGGTCATGATATGAGCTTTGTGACATGATGAGTTATCCTGCTGGAAGCAGCCAACAGGATAACTCAGAAAGGGATGGACGTGGTCAGCAACAAACACAGGTGGCCTTTGACGTTTAAACGATGCTCATGGGATGGTGGCGCTTATTGTGGTCTTCTGCTGCTGTAGCCCATCTGCTTCAAGATTCAACATGCAGCACATTCAGAGATGCTATTCTGCATAGTATGGTTATTATGAGTGCTTATTTGAGTTACTGTTGCCTTCCTAGCAGCTTCAAACAGTCTTCTAGCCATTCTGCTCTGACATCAACAAGAAATTTCACCCAGTGGACAACTGCTCACTGTATATTTTCTCTGATTATTCTTTGTAAACTGTAGAGATACTCATGCAGGACAAATAAGCCATTTATGACCATCTGGCACCAACAACCACGCCACGTTCAAAGTAACTAAAATCACATTTCTTCCCCATTCTGATGCTCAGTTTGAACTTCTGCAGGTCATCTTGGCCGTGTCTACAAGGTTAAATACACTGAGGGATCAGTTGATGAGATATTTATGTTAATGAGCAGGTGTACCTAATGCAGTGGCAAGTGAGTGTGTTTATATTGTTTCTTTTTTTCTCTGTCTCTCGAGTTTAGGACATTGAACAACCATAGAAAGCAGTGCTTCCGTTTTATAGCCTAAAGGGAGTTTGCATGTTAGTTGGCCAAGAGAGTCAGCAGGCCAAGTGTGATGTTTGATGTGCACTCTGTGGAAACGAGGGCCTCCAGGCGTTTCAGATATACACAATACTAAGGGCCTTCAGACCCATAACCTCTGTATTTCCCAGCGCTCCCACATGTTTGCATTCTACAACAGCCCTTTTTTTTTCTTTCTTTTTTTAATAAAAGCTGTGTTAAATGTTCAAACTGGTTACAAAGCAGACACTGTATAACTCTGTTTTAATACTAACTGGATACATAACCGCAGTCCCTTTCTTCCTTTTTTTTTTTGCCCTACAGAAAACTTCCAGATGATCCCAAAGCAGAATGGAGCGTCTCATTGGTCTCCTCTGAAATCCTGAAGCACATAAGAGCTCACTCCATAAACATGGTACGCCCCACTCTGTGTTGTGTGGGTTCGTGCCTTTCAAAAAAGTGGCTTTTGTGTCATTTCCTGTTCGGTGTCACCGCACAATTTCCCCGCCATTATGTGTTAGAAATACATGTACTGTATTGTTTTCTTTGTACAATGTGTTTTGGCACCACAGCTTCCTTATTGATTATCCTAGTTTCATGGTGGTCTGCATAATAACCTTGTCAGCTGCCATCCTTTTCAGTCCTAACTAGACTGCATTTTGAGGCTCCTTGAAGCCAGGGGAAAATGGCCTGTGCTCTGTGTGTATGCAGAGATTCTTATCATACTCAATGCAGTTCCGCACTATTAGTTAATGGGAATGATGTAAATTGAGAATTGGACAATTTCTTTCTCAGCAACAACAAAAATAGTCACAGAAAGTACAGCAGCAGTAATGGCGGGGGGTGGGGGTCTTCATGGTAGAAAATGGAGAAGCACGACTGAGTTATTCTGCTTTAGCTGCTGATCTTTTTTGGCTATCAAAGATAACAAACAAACAGGCAGTCTCCTCCCATCCTGTCACGCGCCACAGCCAAAAGCACCTTTAGTGAAAAAGTAACTTAAAGAGTCCTTTCAGTTGCACAGAAAACATTTTCTCTAATAAATATAAGCAGGGGAAAGCACAGAGGAAACAGACTTCCATTTCCTTTTTTCCAACTGAATAATGTTGTTTCTCTGGTTGAAGTGTTTTTGCACTTAGATGCAAAGATCATGCGTTATTTATAACATATTGGTTTGGCTGCTTAAACTTGTGCTTGATTGCAAAGTCATGGTAGAATATCGCCTGAGCAGAGCAAACACTTCAAGTCTTTTAGTTGAGTTTTGTTCTCTTCCCTTTGACCTGATTTTTTTTTCCACCTGTTTCCTCTGGTGTGCAAGCATGCATGCACAAAAAAGGCTTTTAAATATCAGTTGTCGGCTGCCAAAAAGCCTCCATAGTCACACACAGAAACCTAAGAAAATCTTTCTCTCTGCCTTTGCCTCAGCTTCTAGATACCCAGACTCTGGCTTTTCACCCACACAGTGACATATTCTGTTGTTTCAGGTGCTGACCTTCGATGGAAGCGGCGTGAGCGGCCATGCCAATCACATAGCTATCTATAACGCCGTCAGGTACAGGAAAGACTTTAAAGATTTTTGCCATCAGGAAAACCTTTTTATTTTTTCAGTTCCTTAACTTTAAGATACCATTTTGAGGGGATACTCTGTGACTTAAACACAGAAAGCAACTCACCCTGCTATCATTAAACACAATCCAGGAAAATGCTGAACATTTGGACCCACATCAACATCCATCGTTCCAAATGTTTCCCCACAAGTACACACACACACACACACACACCATGTTTTTCAGAATTGGTCTGTTACATAGCTGAGAGGTCATCCAAACAGAGTCCTCAGAGGCACTCGGCTCTGCTCCCAGCGAGCAACAGTAAATCCTGTCCCTGAAGTGGTGAGGTGGGAGGGCAGCTTTGGTTTGGAGAGCCGGCCAAGCAAGAAGTTGCATCAGACTGTTGGTTTGAAACAAAAAAAAAAAGAAAAGAAAAAGTGTTTTGCACACTGAAGAGAACATCGCAGTCCCTGTACTACACTTACCTGTCTGTGCAGTGAGCCGTGCTCTTTTCTCTCATAAGGCTCTCTGTTCATTTGTGGGCCTTAATGAGATTTGTGCTCTCCAGATCGAATCTGGAAATTCCCATTTGACTGGAACACAAAGGGGAGAGAGGCTGAGTGCGAGTTTCACAGCCTCTAAATCTTGACAGTGTGCTGTCGTTTTCTGTCAGCGTGTTAATAACCATTGCATAAAAAAATGCAAGTGGAGGAAAACTTCCAAAAACCTCCCAGCATTTGATATATCCTTCGACACACACACACGCAGAGTGGCCACTTCCATGACATTTTCTGTGTGCAGCACTGATGTTCACTTTTTTGTCTTACAGGCATCTCGCTTCCACTGGAGAAGTACCCAATGGTAGGTTTGACACTGGGAGAACTTTTAAGAGGTTTCTAAGCTTAGGAGCGTTAGATTCACTGATCACTCTCAGAACAGTCGTCTGTAAAAGTAATTCTTGGGGTACTTTATCCTGCTTACAGTACAGTATGCTTGCTGTAAATATGTTCATCACCATGAAAGCTTTAGGTAGCACTTTATATTAAAATGCAAAGTTCTTTCACAGGAGAAACGCCCCCTCTCCAGCTGCGTTTTTGCAGAGAACCATGCAAAGTACACTGGCTGGTTTGTTAATATACAGCGCCCTCTACTGTTCATAAAAGCCCCATGAGCATTGTATCTCCACTAAAGGCGCTGGTCTGTTGGTGGCAGCGTGAAGAATGAATTGGACCTAAACTCTAAATGTGATAAGAATGTACCATCAAACTTCTGAAGACTTGTTGACCGCAGATATTAGAATGTCTTTTGTGTTTCTTTAAGAGGAATCTTTTTTTATTTTATTTTTTTTAAAGGAATTTCCAAAATGACTAGATTTTCACTTTGTGTTTCTAAGTTCTCGTGGTGATAAATTCTGGGAATTCTTTCTAACAGAATGTAGAAGGAAAAGTAGGACAGTGAGGTGGGGGGGCATGCTACACAACCTTATTTGCTTATCTGATAAACATTACAGCCCACAGGCCATACCAAAGCATAAATATTTGAGGAGAAAGGTGATAAGAAACAGACATTCAGGTAATCATGAACCCACACCATAAACACAAACACACTTGTTTCTATGGTAGAAGCTCGTCAATCCGCTTTGCCCACATGAGCTCAGTGGATGATCTTGACCAGCAGCATGCCATTAACTGTGGTTCTTTGTTAGTAGGAATTTACACCTCAGCTGTTAGACTGGTCTTACAGTAAAGGGGAAGTAGATGAGAATTCAGAGTGACATTAATCCTCGTCACTCAGCTGTAAAACAAAGCTCCCTGCTCTTTTCCTAAACCTCTAAGGTTCACGTGTTTCTGCCACAAGACAATAACTGAAAGAAGTACTGACAGTTTGTGTTTTTGTGTAGCATAGCAGTACCAGGCATTCTCACTTCAAATGAACTGTATCACAAACGATGATGTTGTGCTGGCGTGGCGCCTGGACGATGGTCTCGTTAATTGTATGCTTCTGAAGTAAGCATTTAAAAACATTAACAGCTCTGTCTTTTCTCCCAGACTGCATTTTGCTCTCCCTGGTGACCGTTGGCCTTCTCAGGAAGTACATCTCCTTCCTAGATGTTCCCCTCAGCTGGTTTCTGCCCTCATGTGTCTGCTGTATTATAGGCTCAAAGCCCTACAAGCAAGCCAAAGTAAGCCTCCAAGTAGAGACTGTGTGTTGGCAGGACTTTATGTTCTCTACTCTGAGAAGTGCACACTCTAATAGGATCATGTACAGTCTACACTAACACTCAAACTGTCCCTGTTTTTGAAGGAAAAGCACATTTGTCAATTATCTGTTATCATTTCCAACAGTTTCATTTTATCTAACATGAAACTGTTGGAAATGTTTTCATGTTATATTAGATAACATGACACTGCTGTTAATGTGACTGAGGGGAGAATGGACCAGGAGATCGACAGGCAGATTGGGCGTGTCTGCAGTGATCCACGCACTGTCACCACTGTAGTGGTGACGAGAGAGCAAGCCTGTTGATTTATCGATTGATCTACAACCGCGAGCTCTGAGTAGTGACCAAAAGAATGAGATCGCAGATACGAGCTGCAGAGATGAACATCCTCTAAAGGGTGGCTGGACTCTTTCTCAGAGGTAGAGCGAGAAGTGCGGTCATTTGGGAGGGCCTGATAGTAGAGCCGCTACTCCCCCACATCGAAAAGAGTCAGTTAGGGTGGTTCAGACTTCTGAATAGGATGCATCCTGGACAATGATTAATGGAATCATTATTACAAATAATGTTTTCCAATAAAATATCTGCATTTAAGATAAGATAAGATAACTCTTTATTGTCATTGCACAGTCATACATAGTCAGGGGTACACATAAGTGGTCCGCAGGTGCGCATGCGCTGTCAAAATAAAGAACGCGCACCAGATAAGAAGTTGCAATGCGCGTTTGTGTACATAAGATTTTCTGGAGGAGGACAGACATTTGTTTAGAAATATTAAAGATCTCGAAGAAGCTCCTTTAAGTAATTACTTTGGTGTTCCTCCACCTCCAAAGAAATGTCAGAAGGAGTCCGAACCGCAAAAGAAGCGCGTATTCTCGGAAAAGTGGTTGCAGGAGGTGAGCTGGCTTCAAACAAATGATGAACGCACAGAGATGTGGTGCAGAATATGCCGTGAAAATCCCACTCTACCAGACAACTTCTTATCTGGTGCGTGTTTTTTATTTTGACAGCGCATGCGCACCTGCGGACCACTTATGTGCACTCCTGTACATAGTACAATAGTACAATGAAATTGGAAAACTGTCCCACGTCGTCCCACATACAACACGACACAACACAACACTGTAACTTAACTTAGTAATAAAATGAAGAATAAGTGCAGGAGTATTGCACACTATTATTATTGCACATTTTCTAATAAAGACTGTTGTTCAGCAACCAGCACACCGGTGTTCCAACAATACAGTGTTTCCTAATGCAAGCTATAAGTAAAAGTGATCATTAGATAAACTCTTTGTTGTGCTGATTACGGAAACAACAGCTTTGGTTTGGATTATAATCATCAATTTTTTACCCCCTGAAAGCCTGCTAGGTGTAACTCTTGAAGCTCCTTTTAGAAATGAGTGGTTCTATCATATTTCAGCCCTGCTTTTAGACCAAAATGACTGGATGTAGATCAGAAGTTAGTGAGGGTCGTCACTGTCTGTGCAGCTCACCTTAGGAAAACCCAGAAACTGTTCTAACAGGCATCAAACCACATTTTTATTCATATGTACTGAGGTGTCAAAACTTGTCATTTGGGGTACAGAGGTCGTCAAATGTCGTCTTGATGTGGGGAAGAGTTCAAACAAAAGAAAAAATAAAAATAAAAAAATTCCATGCATGCACACCCACACACACCCACACTGAAACTGTCATACAACTCCTGTGTACGACTCCTTTCATAGAAAGGCAAAAGCTCTAACCAGAATAAAAAGAGAATTTGGAGGCCTCATCACACAGCTAAGGAAGGGCATTATAAAGTACATTCAGCTATTTAATTTTAAAAACAGAATTATTATATAATAATTATACAGCACCATCATACGTCAGATTGTGCTGGTTTACTGACTGAAGAGTATTAACCTTTAACAATTTCAAAATAACTAAATGTAAACGAAAAACTGATTTTCTTACAAAAACATGGACATTTCTGACTGAACCCAGTTTTGTGTGTTAGTGTAGGTGCTGAAAAAGCAAGACATAAAGAGGATGGAAATTACCTTGTCAAGACACTAAGTACATTGGTGCTTGTGCTGCTGTTTGGACCACTACTGTCTGTTTGTTATTTGAGATTTTAACATGTCAACCTTAGAGTTGTGTTATCTCCCTTAAAAACAACTTTGTGTCTTTTTCAGGCTGCCATGCTGTGCCATCGCACTCAGCTGCTGTGGTTTCGTTACCTCTACATCACGTTCTCACGCTACATGTTCGTAAACACATTCCAAACCATTGCTCAGGGACCAAAGAACCTGAAGATCTATTAAAAGCTCTGATGCACTGATTGCCACATTTCTTACACTACAGGGAATTTAGAAGCTGTTTACAAATGTCTTTGATACTCTGTTAATAGCAGTAGGTGATATGCATTTTTCTTAAACACTGTTATTTTTTAGATAATATTTAATAATACAAGAAACTTCTCATCCTTTTTTGCTACAGAAAAACTTTTATTGACTCAGTCACAACACTGTATTAAAATATTTAAGCTTTTCCAAGGGGTTATGACTTTTTTTTATTACTTTAAAGACCAATGAAAGTACTGTTGAATGTTTCTGATGTCATGCTGATTGAAAAATAAAGTTTCTTATATGACAGTAGCGTTAGTTTTCCTCCGGTTTTGACATGTCTCTGATAGTTTTGTGAACTTGCATACTTTCTTCCCACTTCTCCCCACAAAAGTTCTCCACTGTGACACTGTGCACAGTACCTGGATCCAGACAGTGTGGAGCAATGCCTAATTGAGATGAAGACATGAATAACAGAAGGTTGTCATTTGATTCGCATTCAAATCCCACTGTGAACATACAGTTTGTTTGCTACAAATAGCATAAAAACTTGACATTAAAGAGACAACTGGGTTGGTTGGTGTGGAGTAAACATTAGCGGGGTGTTGAATTCTGTTTACAACACATGAGACCAAGTGTGTCGGTGAGTTGTCAGGGTCATACCATATCCGTCTGGGTTGGAGCGTGGTGTGTAGAAACTTTGAACTCCACAGGTTTTACAGAAGGTGTGTTTTGCAACATGAGTGTTAAATGTGTACGTGGTCAGATTTTCCAAACCCTAAGAATGAAAAAAAAAACAAAGTATGCTAAAATTCAATGTTCATTTTAAATATCCAGGATTGTGGAAGTCTTGAGTCAACCCTAATTTTGCCAGGAAAAATAGGTGCAGTAACATACATGGAAACACAGTATATAAGGGAAAAGTAGATTTGAATGACTTTGAAAGTCAGTATTTGGTATAGCCACCTTTATTCCTCCACACAGCCTGAATTCTTCTAGACGAACTGTCCTGTAATTTATTTAAATAGTCTTCAGGAAAAATTCTCTGGGATTTTTTTTTTAGGAACATGACTTTCAGATACTGCTCATCTGCTGGAGACAGGCCTGCCAGTCATTCTTTTGTCCTCCACCTTACAGTTTCCTCAATTTTTTTAAGGACACACTGCACACCATGCCAAGATATTCCATGTTTTTGAATGATTCATAGATTCATAAGCCATAAGTGGCTTCACGAATAATTAATTCCGGCTTTTTGACAACCTTCAGAAAGCCTGAAGAATTAATGGTTAAGACCACTTTGAAAAATTATAAAAGAGTCTGGCTTTGGAAGCAATACATAAAAAATAAGGGTGCCTCTAGACTTTTGCACAGTACTGTATATTGAATAAAACAATGCATTTCAAGCAAAGTTCCTTACCTGTAAGAGCGTGAAGCGATTTTTTGGCACAATGAAATGATGATTTTGCTTCTTTGTGCAAATGCTGCAACTGGCGAGAACATATCAGTTCATATGGATTAAAGTGTATGTGCAGCATTGTTTGAAATGCCTTCAACATGGCATGAATAAGATATTTGAAAGTTTAGGCTATGTTCCAGAATTACTACCTAGTTTCTATCACTGAATTAATTGTTCATACTTGCAATGAAAAACATGGAGGTCTGGGGAATTCCAGACTTCAAATCGCACAGCCCCACAGTGGCAGCCACCTGTATGTTTCACCAGGTCCATGCTGTAATTGAATCAGTATAAATACATTTACAATGAGATTTGGGAAGGATTCACCTTTTTAAGCCACGTGAAGGAAAATGCTAGAATGTCTCTATCCAAGTCTTACGTAAAGTTCAGGTTGAAAGGGTGTCACATGTTAGTTGTGAAACTTGCTGACGTGGAGCTCCCAACCAAAAGTTCCAGTCATCCTGCCATGGAAAACAATGAACCTGATTAAAGTGCAGCTCTGATAAGAACCATATTTGCATTGATAAAGAACCTTTTACCTACAGAAGCTAAGCTTTTGATTCAAACACAGCAACTCGTGCTCATTTTATATTTAAAATAAAAGTCAGATTTCTTGTTTTTCCAAGATGTGAACATGTTGATTCCATGTTAACCAGACCTACTTCCTGCTTGCAATCTTTTCCTGGAACACTTTGAGATAGTCCACATAACAAAGGGCAGGGCGAGGTACAGCAGGCTTGCACAAACACATTCCTCAGAGGCAGAACTAGATCAGCCAGATGCCCTGCTCTGTGTTGGAAAGCAAAGGCGTGGTGCATCATGAGTTGGGTTTCATATGACACAGTGCCAGAGGGGTGGGCTAACAGAATGCTGTGACCCAAATACATATTTTATTTGAATCAGGGCTCTCAGAGCTGCATTATAGCCAAACTCCCAAAAATAGAAACCCACAAGGCACCATCTGAGCCCAAGCTGATTTAGTTTACAGTGCTACCTTAAATAGTAGTTGGTGCTAAAAGTGGGCACTGATCAGTAATTACAGTCCTGGAAATAAACTTTGGAAACCAGGAAATATAAAAAATTAGATGCTCAGTATGTCTAAACAGATATATCACGTAATGACCTGCAGTCATTCCCTACAATGTTCAATCTGACTTTACCTTGTTGGAATTTTCTAGTCTCAACTGGGTGTTGACAACATGCCGAAACTAGATGAACTCGTGTTTTCTTGATGTTGCCCATGGAAACAAAATGAAGAGATGTCATATTACCTGAAGGACTTACAAAGTAGAGAAGCATTACACTAAAGCTGTTAGAACTGTTCAGCTCAAGCCACAAAGATAACAATATGTCTGTGAGGCCTGAATAAGTTTATCATACTCTATGAGGAAACTAAATGTTTATCATTTTGTTCAGCAATGTAGATAATGTAGTTGAATTTCTATCCCTCATACAGGTTTATCTTTGCAGTGGAGACTTGACAATGACCTGTCTGTGCATGTGCATCATGAGACTAAAGAGAAACACACCAGTCATGCTTTTACTTTATAGTAACTTTTTATACGCATATTTTCACTGATAACTAGATTCAAATAAACCAAGCTAGCATTTGAATAAGCTACTTAATTTTAAGTTACACAGTAACAGATCCCTATAAGTTGGCAACACAGAAAACAGCACATCAGGTCTGCTAAACCTTGCTTATCATTAACGTCAGGTGTGCATATACTGTGCATCTATGCATACACGGTGTGCCCATAATCGGTATCGTATCTCATTGGTGGACTATTTTGTACTGATGTCCTGACTATTTATCATTAACGCGTTCTTTTTTTTTTCTTTTTTTTTTTTAGATGCGCAGTGTAATAAGGATGGCTTGCTAAAAAAATAAATGAGGTCGGCCATAGAGGCCAACTTCCGCCTTAAAATATCCTGCTGTCGCGTCAGCTGCTATTACGTTTACTAAGCGCGTTGCCATCTGTTAAAGGTTGAAATATCTGATAGAGATGAATAGAATTCCTGAGTGTACATGTCAGTCTTGGTGTGTTAGTCATACGAATAGTCATTCTGACATGGCGAACTCTTATTTTTCAATCAATATCCATGACGGTGACGCTTGAATGTGACACGTAGCCTATACTTCTATAGCCTAAAATATATATAATGGTTATCGATTTAGGTCACGTTTAAGCTTCTTGTTTTAACCTTATTGTCATAACCAATGACTGCAGAAACAGTCATTGGACATAACCATAACTTTATCATGAAACGTTACTTACTGTAACACAGCAACCAATCGCTGATCAAACAAACAACTGTGTCATCCAATCCGAAGCTCGGAGAAGATTCCTGTTGCTGTGCTGGTTCGAGCAAATTCCAGAGCCGTAGTGCATAGAGATATCATTCCGCGGGGGAGGATTTATGAGTGCATTCTTGCAAACGTAATAGCTTCGACTTTGAAATAATTACGTTTATGAGTAAATTAATTTAAAAAAATCATTATTGTAGAACTAAGTTATAAATATTGGAATTATAAATATTGAAGCAGTAACTTTTGGGAGGGTGGGAACTACTTATTAACGCGGATGGAGATTTCTGGATGACGTGTGCACCTCAATACTATATAATACACTGCTAGACAATACTCCCGCAGTTCTACGTGAAACCAAGAAGGAAGACGAATTTGTGCTACAGAGCAGGTTTTCGCCTCACTTATCAGTCGTAAGTGTTTTTCTATTTCTATATCTTTTGATATTCTAGAAACGATTGTTTGTTTTTAACAAATGTGTTGCGTTAGTATTACTGTGTTGAACGTTATTTGGGTTGCGCTAGCGAGTGGCAACAAAGGTCTCCAAAATACAGTAGTCTTTCCGAATTATATTTTTCTCTTATATAAAGTTTATACGCATTTCGTCGTCGTTTCATAGTCGATTTTCTTTCCTTTTTACTACCCTTTTGTTACGCAGCAGCGTTTAGGTAACGTTCGCTTACAGCAGTGACTCAACATTTCCAGTAACCTCCATTACCGGCTGCTGAACAAAAGGAAGGTCACTGAGATCTCAAAATGGCGCTTGGGCTGAAATGGCTCCTGCCGTTCTCATTCTTAGGCGCTTCATAGTAATATTATTTAATACTTCTTTTTCTTTCTTTTTTTTTTTTAAAGCTTTTTATCCATATTTGAGCTTAAACTTAATAATGTAATTTCTAATACACTTATATTTGGGGGGGCGGGGGTAAAGAGGTTTTTAATCAATAATTCATCTTTATCTATTTATTCATATTTATCTGGGATTTTTGTGTGTGTGTGTGTGTGTGTGTGTGTGTGTGTGTGTGTGTGTGTTTTGGAGTAATGTCGAATGTTTTAAATTTTTTTTAATTCTTAATAAATATCCATCAAATTTTATACAGGTGCAAACATGCAGATCTTTGTGAAAACCCTCACTGGCAAGACCATCACCCTTGAGGTTGAGCCCAGCGACACCATTGAAAACGTCAAGGCCAAAATCCAGGACAAGGAAGGCATTCCGCCTGACCAGCAGAGGCTGATCTTTGCTGGCAAGCAGCTGGAAGATGGCCGCACCCTCTCCGACTACAACATCCAGAAGGAGTCCACCCTCCACCTTGTCCTGCGTCTCAGGGGTGGCATGCAGATCTTCGTGAAGACCCTCACTGGCAAGACCATCACCCTGGAGGTTGAGCCAAGTGACACCATCGAGAACGTCAAGGCCAAAATCCAGGACAAGGAAGGCATTCCCCCCGACCAGCAGAGGCTGATCTTTGCTGGCAAGCAGCTGGAAGATGGCCGCACCCTCTCTGACTACAACATCCAGAAGGAGTCCACCCTCCACCTTGTCCTGCGTCTCAGAGGTGGCATGCAGATCTTCGTGAAGACCCTCACTGGCAAGACCATCACCTTGGAGGTTGAGCCCAGTGACACCATCGAGAACGTCAAGGCCAAAATCCAGGACAAGGAAGGCATTCCCCCTGACCAGCAGAGGCTGATCTTTGCTGGCAAGCAGCTGGAAGATGGCCGCACCCTCTCTGACTACAACATCCAGAAGGAGTCCACCCTCCACCTTGTCCTGCGTCTCAGAGGTGGCATGCAGATCTTCGTGAAGACCCTCACTGGCAAGACCATCACCTTGGAGGTTGAGCCCAGTGACACAATCGAGAACGTCAAGGCCAAAATCCAGGATAAGGAAGGCATTCCCCCTGACCAGCAGAGGCTGATCTTTGCTGGCAAGCAGCTGGAAGATGGCCGCACCCTCTCTGACTACAACATCCAGAAGGAGTCCACCCTCCACCTTGTCCTGCGTCTCAGAGGTGGCATGCAGATCTTCGTGAAGACCCTCACTGGCAAGACCATCACCTTGGAGGTTGAGCCCAGTGACACAATCGAGAACGTCAAGGCCAAAATCCAGGATAAGGAAGGCATTCCCCCTGACCAGCAGAGGCTGATCTTTGCTGGCAAGCAGCTGGAAGATGGCCGCACCCTCTCTGACTACAACATCCAGAAGGAGTCCACCCTCCACCTTGTCCTGCGTCTCAGGGGTGGGCAGTAAAGAAATAATTCGATACAATTCCATTAATGTTGCTTCCTTAAAATAAACAGGTGATGGTATAAATGCCTTGTTACAAAATTGTTGCCCACTGCTAAGGTTTTAACCTTTTGTGACCAAATGTTGCATATCAATAAAGGATTAAAATCCACTTAAGTGTTACTGCTTTTTGTATAATGACTAGTACATGACAGACAGCAAGAGGGTGAGAGACTGAATTTTTTGGGGATGGTTTATGCTGAAAAAGAACAGGCCTGTAAACTTTAAACTTTTCTCCTGAATAAAACAAAACTATACTAGGTCTGCCTTGGACCATGATTCATGTAAAGCTGTGACATAGATTATAACCAATGCATATATTTTTTTTTTTTTAAACAAACTTCTATAAATTGTCAGCCGAAGCAATGACTTCTGCTGGTTCCATGCATGTCTAGACATAAACAGCTAGATGTGACATGCAAGAAATACAGCCTTCACAGGGCTCGCAAAATCGCTAGCCCGACGTCCCGGGGCTAGCGATTTTTCCAGTCGGGCTACCAGAATCTATCCCTGCCCTGCCCGTCGGGCTATCATAGGAATTTCAGTGAAAATAATCGTGATTATCATTTTTGCCATAATCGAGCAGCCCTATATGTGACATATTGAAATCGCATTTGAATTTGCGCTTGTTTTTTGCTTTCACTTTGCAATCGCGCGAACTGTGTATAGAGAGCGACAGTACTGATTGGTGAGTGACGATAATTTGCGCACCAATTCCTCTGACATCGTCTTATCAATCGTTAGTTTACTATCAAACATGACAAGTGAAATCTCCCGCAGGAAGCTTAAACATGTGAGAGGTTGATCGCGCAGAGAATCGCTGAGCGTTATGTGAGTGCGTGTGTAAAGGCAGCAGGATATATATTTTAGTTCTGCTGAGCCAAATAAGACAGGTCAGGGTGAAGAAGTGACAGCCAAAGAAAAGCTTACCACAAAACGGAAAAGTTATGACAAATCAGACTATAAGGCAAAAAGAAAGTGCAGCTTTATGGTTTCATGGACAAAAGAATTTCTGTGGCTGGAATATGACAAGCTAAATAACCAGGGGTGCACATAAGTGGTCCGCAGGTGCGCATTCGCTGTCAAAATAAAATACGCGCACAAGATAAGAAGTTGCACCCGTGTAAATAACATAATGTTCTGCCGGGTGTGTTGTTGGTTTCCCTCGATTTCTGAGTCGACGAGCGCCTTTGTTACTGGGACCAGTAATTTTAAGAAAGGCCCCCATTAGAACCCATGAGAAATGCAAGAAATGGATTATTGCTCAGTCTGCAAATAACATACTAAAAATCAACCTGAAAAATCTGTTTAGAACAGCCTACTATGTTGCAAAGAGTGAACTACCACTGGCAAAATTTAGCAGTCTTTGCAAACTTCAAAAAGCAAATGGCCTAGATCTTGGTTCCACTTGCCTCTTACCCGTGACTCCAGTGGAAATTTCAAATTCAGGATCTGACACAGACTGATTCCTGTTGTACAGTTCTTACAAGTTCATAGAAATTTCTGTTCAATTACAACCAAGTATTTGAGTTGATGATTGTAATTTTTATACAATATTGTAATTTGTGTTTCAACAATTTTTTGATTAATGTTTTGTTTCTGTTACAATATTATACATTAAAGTATAATATTGTAACGGAAACAAAACAGGAAACAAAACATAAAAAAAAATTGCCCCCTTTTTTATTCGGGCTACTTAAATTTATTTTGGGCTACCAAAAACTGAAGAGTCTCTGCCCGAAGGGCTACCAGGGATTTTAAAATTTTTGCGAGCCCTGCTTCATGTATGAAAGTGAAAATACATTAGGAATAAATGCACTGGAACTCTGAAATTGGTTAAATATTGCCTTGAATTAACATCATGGTATGGTGTATGTTGTAGTGTACTACTAGCTACAATAAAGTTTCATGATAAGGGTCCTGAATTAAAGGATGACATATTACTATACCAAGACCAGCTTTGCCTGCGCCTCAGTGCCGAGTCATTGCAAAAACGGGAGTATGGTTGGGTTCACTTTCTGGAGAACGCTGAAGGTTAACAGGGTTTTTTATTTGCAAGGATGCTGCGCCATCTATTGTTGACATCAAGCAGGTTACCCATAGGAAAGATGGTAGACATAATACTGGGAAATAACAAGGGTTTATTCCTGGCATGTGCACACTACTGTATCGTAGGTTGTTAGATGGAAACTGATCTCAGCAAAGTAAACAATAAACATATTAAAATAAGCTAAAGTTTGCCATGTCTTATTTCAACTGGGACATATATCTGTGCGCTTATGTTCACCATCATTTAAAACAGTAAATGTGGTTGGACTGGCTCACAAAACATCTGTTAGGGTGTTAACATTTAAATATAGGAAGCCTCTCTGTGTAAGACATACTTCTTGAGAATGCTTAATGAGTGGTAGATCAATGAATGTTTTTGTTTTTTTTCCTATACAGTTGTTGGTCTGAGGGATCCTCCCCAATAGGATATTATCATCAGATGATTTATTTCCTGTTTTTTACCATAAACTGGAATATTATGCAATGAGGCTCTGTTGCTTTTCTAGGAAATTATTCTTAATTTTCTCCCTTATTACTATCTCTTCTGAGTCAGCCATGATGTCCTCCTCTGTACTCTTTTGTGTAGCCAGCTGAATAATCTCATATGAGTATTAATATTTTAACTAACCTAGCTGTGGACTTAAACAGCTACTATTCTTCAACTACCTTTCTTCTGATGTTTCTAAAACTTTCTGGAATCACACACTTGCATTACCAAAGCTTTAGTTATCATAGCTGAAGCTACCCATGACTATATAAGTAATTAAACCCATCTCCAACTGCAAGATTAAGGTGGTAAACACATGAACGAATGAATAAGTCAATGATTAAGAATCAATAATATGATAGTTCCCATCCACTCTGCCCTTTATAACAGGGAGACGGAAAGGGCAAGAAAGTGATGAAGTGGCAGACATTTAACTAAAGGGTTAAAATGTAGTCAAAGTCAACACAAACAGTGTGTTTATGTGGGAACGTCAATGCAGAAAAGCAATTAGGAGGATGGAGAGAGACACAAGAGCAGGAAGAATGAGGTTTCATGCTTGCTTTGTGTTCTTTCCAATGACTCACTTCAAAATGTCAGCTGAGGTTCTAAAGAGAATATATGCATTGATATGAACAGTGACATTTAACAGGATCCACTGCACTCCAAACATGGTTTTAAATTACAGCTGTAACACCGAAGTCTATTTCTCCCCTCTTTGAACAGAGGTACCTGCCCCTTGTTGAATCTGCACAATAAAGGAAGGACGTGTATGAGTTTTGGCCTTAGATTTGATAACTAACCCAAGGCTATAAAATTATTGAAATCTGTGATTATTAGGTCTGAATTATTTTTAGACACTACAATAGTTGTGCTTAGGTTCATTTTATAATATTAATATAGTATAATTGTAAATTTGGATAGAGTTGAACAGAGGTTTAGGTAGGTGAAAAAGGTTTAATATGTTTGTAAGCAACAGGTCACTGTATGCATGGCATTATGATTGGAAACTGAGCCACAGTCAAAATTTGATTCTAGACAGTGTCATGGACCCTCAGCCCTCAGTGAGGGCTTGATTAAACTGGTGTCTTCTTGAGACTGTAACTGGGAAGTTGTGGATTACACTGCTTTGGGGCTTCAGCTAGTCACTAACCACTGGATCTATCAGTTGTCTCCAGTTGTTGAACCTTTAAGTGTAAATAAACGCTCTGAACTTTGAATCTGTGAATCTGCATTTCGACTTCATATGAAAACAGATATGACTTAGATAGGACAAACAGACATATTGTGCTAAGTTTGTTTCTTTGGTGACATCCTGGATGTTTCCTGCCTACTTTAATGTCACATTAGAAGAACTAAAACATTTTTTTATACTTTTTATTTATTTATTTACAGTATGAGAATACAAAACATTAGGTCAGCATGGATGTTATACACAGTCACAACATTAATATCTACACACATCATGGTAATTTATAATTATTCCCTACAAAGGGTATACACAATCCATTTTTCCCAGAGCTTCTTGAATTTCTCCAGCTCCAGTCTAAGGACAAACATAAGCCTCTCCATTCCAAAAATTTCTTTCACTATCCCACGCCACTGGGCCAGAGTTGGAGGATCAGCCTTTAGCCATCTTCGGGTTATGGCCTTTCTGCTGCTAGCAGAATTTATTTATTTTCAATAAATAATTATCTTTATGTGGAAGTGTCTTAGGTATCTTGCCAAGATACAAGGTAACAAATGAATAGTCCATTTTTATCCCGATTATTTTGTTTATCTCAATGGCCACCTCCCCCCAATATGGCTGGATTCTTGGGCAGGCCCAGAAGACATGGAAATAGTTTGCCATGGGCGAGCCACAGCCTCTCCAACATAGGCCCTGGCTCTGTAAGCCTGTTTGCCGAGCTGTTAATTTAGGAGTGATAAAAAATATCACTACATTTTTCCAACCAAACTCTCTCAAAGGCCTTGAATTTGCAGAGGTAGCTTGAGACTCACATATTTCCATCCAGCTCTCCTCTGATATTTGTGATCCTGAATCCCTCTCCCATTTTTGCTTGATATATAATGTAGAGTGGTTTTTAGAGGCTTGTATACTTCCACATATTTTTGAGACCAACTTTTTAGTGTCCTTTTTTTGTATGTATCATGAAAGATATAAATTAGGTTGTATTCGTTTTCCTCTTTGAATAGTATCTTCTTGTTATAATAGTCTCTATCTTGCAGGTATCTATGGAAGTCATGTTTTTCCAATCCGAATGTATCTGAAATAGTTTTATAGCTTTGAAATCCCCCGTTTGTTGCCAGTGAACAGAAAGAAGTAATTCCTCTTAGAGTCCACTGTTTAAAGGTCCCATCCAGCCTGGCGGGCACAAATTCTGGATCATAAGCTATCCAATTCAAGATCCTAGCCTGTTTTTCTATTTGTAATTTCCTCAATACCTTGAACCATAGTTTCAGGGAGAACTGGGTCAGTTGATTCAAACTTTTGTAAAATTTTTCAGCTTGGCTTTTATTTCCTAATAGGGACTGTAATGGAATGTCTAATTGAGTAATTTCCATGGTTTTCCATTTAGCCTCATAATTTGGGGAACACCAGTTTACCAGGGGTTTCATTTGTGCGGCGTAATAGTAATCCTGTAGGCACAGCAAAGCTCTCCCTCCCTTCTCTTTTTTCAGCTGTAACGTTTTATACTGGATCCTCGGTCTTCTGCTGTTCCAGATGAACCGTGAGATCCATCCATCCCATTCGTCAAATTGTTTTTGGGGTATCTCCAGGGGCAGTGACTGGAAGAGATAGAGAATTTGAGGCAGTACGTTCATTTTAATTATTTCTATTCTATTACTCATATCTAGAGGGAGGAGAGACCACCGAGACAGATTTGATCTCTTTATTGATGGGGCCATAATTATTTTCATAAAGTTTAGACATGTCTTTTGTTAGGTTTACTCCTAAATATTTTATTGTGGGAGAGTCCCATTTGAAGTTAAATTTCTTTTTAGTTTCCGGTAGAGGTGTATAACTGAATGTAAGGGATTGAGGTTTTTTTTAATATTTAGCTTATAGCCAGAATATTGATTATAGACTTTTAGCAAGGCCATCAATTTGAACAAGCTTGATTCAGGATTTGTAATAAAAAGTAGAACATCATCCGCAAACATACAAGTCTTATGTTCTTCTCCTCTGATCATAATTCCTTTTATTTCAGAGTCTTCTCTAATAGCCTGAGCCAGAGGCTCAATGTACAAGGCAAACAGGGACGGGCTCAAGGGACAGCCCTGGCGTGTCCCTCTCTTCAAGTAAATATTTTGAGACAGGTGTCCATTAATCCTGATCCTGGCTGTTGGAGAGTAATACAGCGCTTTCATACATTTAATGAAGCCATCTTTGAATCCGAATCTTGCTAGTACCCTAAATAGATATTCCCAACCCACCGAGTCAAAGCTTTTCGGCATCTAAGCTAATCAACATTGCAGTAATATTTTCTGATGTTATGTGGTTCATCACACAGATAACTGCTTCTTTCCAAGATTGTGGGGCTACTCCTGTTCTTAATGTATGAATAAAGCAATTAAGCAGCACTGGTGTTATTTGTGTTCTACATGCTTTATACCATTCGGACGGATAACCGTCTGTGCCTGGTGCCTTATTCGCCTTCAACCTTGAAATAGCTTTATTCAGTTCTTCTGCCGTTATCTCAGCCATGCGTTTTTTATTTTGTAATTCTCCTATAGATGGTAGGTCTAGTGAATTTAGAAAGGCATCTATCATTGTAATTTCTGATATGTGAGGTTGGGTATATAGGTCTTTGTAATATTGTTCAAATGCCTGTTGAATATCGTCTAGTTTACTGCAAATACTCAGGGTTCCTGATTTTATGAATTCTGTTCTTTTCCTGTTGTTTTCGTAACCTCCATGAAAGAAGCTTCATCGCCCTAGGTCCTGTCTCATAATACTTTTGTTTAGTAAATGTAAGTTTTTTTTTCAATTTCCTCATGATATATGCCATTTATATCTTGTTTAATCCTATTCATTCTCGATAATATCTGGGGATCTTTTTGTTCAGTGTGTCTAGTCCCCAATGTTCCCTCTAAGCTGCACGCGTGCGCAATTGCGCACTGCTGGCACGGTCTCTGCGCACAGAAAATCTGTGTTGTGCACAAAAAAAAATCTAACCTGAATTGAAGTTAAAATTAAAACTTTAACAATTCTGTTTTGCAGTGTTAGTCAGTAAGTGACTGGCTGCTCCCGTATGGGATTAGAACGATGCCACCTTATCCCATAGTCCAGCCAATAATGCGATTCACATTCGTATATACGCAGCTAATCAACGTCGTTGACAGGCTATGACAGCGTCCTTATGTGCCCACACCGGTGTTTTAGCTAGCAAAGCGGCGTGGCTGATGTGGAGTGAAGCCACGTTAATGACAACGTGTACAACCATTGGAGATGTGAGCAGGACAGACGGAACAATTGACGGAAAAAGTGTGGACTTTATACCACTTTTTAAATTGTGTTGATAGGCCACGTAAAACCAGAGTTATGATAAAAATATGTAATGTTTGGTTTTCTTCCTGAATACTATCATTGTTTATATTTACTGCAGGAAGAAACGCTGGAAAGCACTCTCTGCCTGTGAGCAAAAACAAAACCAAAAAAACCCCGCCCTTTCCAATTGGTCGAAAAATGTACCATGTCGACCAATCAAAAAATGATATGGCAACATGGCATTTAGTTGTTAAGAAACGGGCGGGGGGGCCGGGGGAGTTTTACGAGTGACGGCGGTGTTTGAGATGTGAGAGATTTGCGATGTTTAGCGCAAATCTTGTGTAGTTAGTGTGTAGTGTAGTCAGTAGTTTTGTAGTGTGTGTCAGAACAATGAGGCGACTACTGAATGTTACAGGAGTGATACATCTCCTGTTGTCAGGCCTGCAGGTATCAGGCTGTTCTCCTATTTTTTGGAGTGGCACAAATAATTTGTGTGGCATCAAATTTGATGCAGAACAGCTGATTGTTCTGTAAATAGTTTTAATAGTTTTTAGGTAAACAGCTACAAAAACTTTGTTGTTTGTTACTCAGTAACTTTTTTGAAGAAGTAACTATATAATTAATTGCGCAACATTGGTCATTATATACTGTATTTTGCAGACAGAGAGTTACAGGACTCTCTCCCAGTCCACAGACTCATACTCATAATACAAGTCAGAGCTTTATTTTAAAAAAAAAGAAAAAAAAAGTTGTGTTTTCAAAATTGGAGCTCAAGTTATTTTTACTTCCAACAGTGTTAACATACTACACACAGATTTTTTTTTAAATTTTCATTGTAAGTGGGCTAAAGCCGTTAATTAAAAGTAGTCTAGCATAAATGTAAATGCTGTAATTTGATTATTTTAATAAACCATGTAACTTGGATGGATTCGACGCTGGCGTGACCACAGTTGCTCACAGTGGTCCAAGGGACCGCTCAGGGAGTTTGTGTGTTCGCTCAGACACATGAAAAATTAGAGGGAACATTGCTAGTCCCTAATGATTTCAATTCCTCCTGTAGCTTCTCAAGTCTTTTCTGTTTTTCATTTTTCCGATGAGCTGTGAGGGCAATAATCTTACCTCTAATGACGGCTTTTGCTGTGTCCCATAGAGTATTTGGAGACACCTCGCCATTGTCATTATTTTGTAGATATGTTTCAAATTCCTGTTGGATTTGTGTTTGTACCGATTTCTCATTCAAAATACTGGTGTTGAGTCTCCAAAGTGCATTTTTACGTTGTTTAGTACGGTGCAGGGTTAGGTACACACCTGTATGATCAGATAAATCTCTGACCTCTATTTTACAATCCTAGTCAATTTGAGTATATACTGAATGGTACGCAGAATAATAGGTAAATTGTTTTTCCCCTGGATGAGAGGCTCTCCACACATCAATCAAACCCAGTTCTGTAAGCATGTGTTGGACCATAATGGCATTCGAACTTTTCTTTTGCCGGTGGTCGGATGCATCCAGTTTTGGTTGGAGTTGAACATTACGGTCACCACCAAAAATAAGAACTCCCCGTGTTTCCAAGACCACTAAATCGAATAACTTATTATAAAAAGATTTGGAGCTTCCTGGCGGGGCATATACATTAAATAATGTTACTTCCTCCTCTTCTAATTTACCCTTTACCAAAATGAACCTCCCTTCTTTGTCCTTAACCTCTGAACAGAATTCAAAGTTAACAGCATTGGGGATCAGTATGGCTACTCCTCTTTTGCGGCCTGATTTATGAGACGAGTAATAGGTATTTTGGAATCCATTTTTTTTTATTTTTCATGTTCTAAAGAAGATAGATGTGTCTCCTGCCAAAAGATTACCTGCAGCTTTTCACGTTTCATTTTAGCTATTATTTTACTACTTTTAATCGGATTATGTAGCCCATTTACATTTAGCGTGATTATTTTATTTTCCTGATGATGCATATAACTTTTTCAGTCTGTGTACCTTTGTGCAACATCACCCATGCTAACCAAAACATGAATAAGAACAATGAACAAGTAAACCGAAAAAACAAAGAATTAAAACATTTAATTCTGAATATAGCAGCTGATTTTTAAAAAATCGTTTTCTTTTTTTAAGGAAGATGAAAAGTGAGGAAATTGTGTATGTCGGCCAAAAAACAAACAAAAAAACAAACAAACAAAAAAACCCCAACGCTGGCAGGGAAACTGTCGGCAGGGTAAACTTACTATTTTTATAAAAGGTAAATGCTTAGCGTTGAAATGCGAAACTTCGTCTGTCTCCAGCTTTAAAGAGTTAAAGGTTGGCTTGAGGGGAGAAAATGACAGGACTGAAAAAAAAAAGGAACAGCGTTGGAGGGCTTTAAGCAAAAAACGCGGTAGTGATGTTACGTAATGCCGTTATCACGTGACCTCTAAAGCGGAACCACAAAGAAAACTTCAGGGTTCGTCTCCGAGAGGCCAGTAGGAGAGGGCTTCAGGATGTCTGTACCTGGAAGTTTCGCGGTGCTCCGTGTTTTGTGGTTGCTATCAGTGTTTGGCACGGTGCTCCCGCTGGACGGCGGCATGCTGTTTCCCCGGGAGTCCTCCTCCAGGGAGGTGAAGGAGCTGAACGGGCTGTGGGATTTCAGGGCTGACGGGTCCCCCAACAGGAACGAGGGCTTCGAGAAGGCTTGGTACAAACGTCGGCTGGCAGAGGTGAGCGGGAACGGAGGTGATTGCAGGTCAGATGAAATAAATCAGCCCACTTTGTTTTACTGTTGACAGGAATACAACGGTCACATACAGTAATGCGCACATTTTACTCTCTGTAAACAAGAACCTTTAAACATCCTGCAATTATGTAGTTATACCAAAAAATAATCGTAAATAAAAGCTACTTGGAATGCGATAAAACGTGTTAACACAAATACAAGAAAGCCTACATAAACTTTTTGGGTTGACTCATTCATACATTTAGCTAGGAACTGGGTGTTCAAAACTAAGTTACGAAGCCCGGGTGGAAAGTCTCATGACCACTGCGAACTGAAGCTTTCGTGCATCCTCAGTTTGGATAGGTGGCTTTCCTGCTGCTGGAACAAGCCTGGTAAACTCCCAGAAAGCCCAAAAGTCGTTATCGGCAGCAACCACAGCAGAGCTCAGTAATGTTTGCTCTAAGAACACATGATCCACTGGATGTGTTGTTTATCCACAGCTTTACATTAGCAAAAATTGCTTTTTATACCTGCAACAAATGTGCTGTGCACACTTGTTGTGCTATGTGATAGCACACATGTTGCTATCACATCAAGTTTGAAAAGGTAACTTATAGAAAACTAAACAAGAAAGAAAGAAAGAAAGAAAGAAAGAAAGAAAGAAAGAAAGAAAAAGCTTTAGAAATAACAAATTTAGACATTGTTACTTGATTTTCATTTATTCATCATCATTTTGCATAACCATAATTGGAAGCATTCAATTAACTTCACTTAAGTTACCTTCAAAGTAGATGACATCTAAATCCACAAAAATATGAGGTTATAACAATGAACATAGCAGTGTTTTTGCAATATATAATTTATTTTATAAAGTGGTTCATTATGCATTGCATCGAATTATTAAGCAACTGAAACCACCTCACATATGTTAACGCAACAGAAGGGGAAATGATATTTGCTGAAACATGCTGATCATTAGTCACAGCCTGCTGTTTTTAACAGTCTCAAAGTTTTTCTTGCTATGCTGCATGAAGATTTTTCAAAACCAAAACATGTTGATCATAATTGATAGTCTGGCATATTAAGTAGAATTAGAGCTGTGCAAGGCCTTTATGTGTCATTGTTTCACAGAATACCATTATCAATTCATGGCAATAGCAAAAAAAAAAGTGGCCAGTCACTTTGGAGATTATTGTCACTGTTTTGAAACAGTTATCAGACTGTTTCAAAACAGTGACACAATTCTCACATGATCGCTTTAAATGTTTCCGTGTTTCACAAAGCCTTGCTTTAAACGAAGCACAAATGTTTACATTCCTGTCAGATTGTCTTGTTTTGAGGTCTTTAGAGGCATTTATTGCAGAAAATATTCACAATTTCACAAGGAAAAATAAACAACATGAGAACTTTGTGGGGATAGGTTAATTGAAAAATCTAAATTGCCCATAGGTGTGAATGCGGGAGTGAATGTGAGTGCGAATGGTTGTCTGTCCCTATGTGTTAGCCCTGCGACAGACTGGCGACCTGTCCAGGGTGTACCCCGCCTCTCGCCCTATGACAGCTGGGATAGGCTCCAGCACCCCCCGCGACCCTGAAAAAGGATAAGCGGAAGCGAATGGATGGATGGAGAACAAAGGTCAAAACCTTACATTATAAATATTTGGCAGATGTACACGAAGGGGGCTAACCATGAATTCAGAGAATCAAAATTAAGTCAAATACATAAACATGTGTATTGCCTACTTTCAAATGGCTGCTACAGGTATCCCTGTAAAGTCCTGTCTTCTCTTTGTTGTTTTATATTCTTTAGACCGGCCCAGTGATTGAAATGCCAGTTCCTGCTAGCTACAATGACATCACACAGGACCCCACACTAAGAGATTTCATTGGCTGGGTGTGGTATGAGCGAGAGGTGTTCGTGCCGGCCCGCTGGATCTCCAATGAGGGAACAAGAGTGGTTCTTAGAGTGGGAAGTGCTCACTATTACTCAATAGTGGTGAGTATCATGATAATTGTAAAAATATTTATTTATTATTATTTATTTTTACAAACATATTAATTATTATTTTATTAATTATTAATGATATTTATTTGAAAATGATCCAAAAACATACATAATGAAACACTTTCTTGGAAAATATATACTTATTTTAAGAAAGCTAGGACACCAGCATCTGTATTTCTTGATATAAGGTCTGAACTGTTGAAAAGTTTGTTTGTTGCTTGGTAATGCAACAAATGTTTTCAGTAGATGACAAGTCTGGGCTGCAGGCAGGCTAGTTTAGAACCTAAACTCAATAAAACTGTTGATTCAGGCTGTTGTAATACATGCAGACTGTGGTTTGCCATCATTTGCTTAAATAAGGAAGAAATGTATTTTTTCAAAATACATCCTTGCTTCATTGTAAATGAGATTGTGTGTCACTAAATTGTAGCTCATGTAAAACGGTGATCATCCTCTGTTGCAGTGGGTGAATGGAGAGAAAGTGACAGAGCATGAAGGTGGCCATCTTCCTTTTGAGGCAGAGATTAGTAGTTTAATCCGCAGGGACCCAACGAAGCCATGCAGAATCACCATTGCTGTAAACAACACTCTAACTTTGGAGACTCTTCCTCCAGGCACCATCCAGTACATGAATGACCGTACCAGGTACCCTCATTCTTTGGTTCATATTTTTAACTTTATTGCCACCCTTTAAAACTTTAAGCTGATGCGTCAGTGAGAATGTAGATGATGTGAAGACTGTGTTTGGTCTGCAGGTATCCTGATGGTTTTTTTGTGCAAAACATCTACTTTGATTTCTTCAACTATGCTGGGATACATCGTCCTGTACTGTTGTATACTACTCCTAAGGTGTATGTGGATGACATCATAGTGGAGACCAACTTCATGGATAACACTGGTAAATTCATTTCAAATTTCCTTACTAGCACCAAAGAATATATGAGCAGGTAAACTGATGGACAACCCCAATTCTTAAAGTGTTGTAACAATGTGTTAATGAAAACCAAATGCAATGATTTGCAAATCTAACAAAAACATATGTTATTCAGAGACTACAGAAAACTCATTAAATATTTAAACTGAGACATTTGACTATTTCATGACAAATATTGGTTCATTTTGAATTTGAGGTTGGAAAATAAGTGGTACTCAAAAGAAACCAATGAATGAATATTACAACTAATTAGGTTAACTGGCAACAAGTGAGTAACATGAAGAGCATCTTAGAGAGGTAGAGTTTCTCAGAAGTAAAGCTAGGTAGAAGTTTGCCAGTCTGCAAAAAAACTGTTTAACCCATTCACTCAGTGAAGCATCGGGCAGGCACTAATCAGGCGCCCGGGGCAGTGTGTAGGGACGGTAACTTGCTCAGGGGTACCTCAGTGTAGCCGTTCAGTGGATTCAAACCCCCGACCTTCCAATCATGGGGCGACCACGCTGCCTACTGAGCTATCCCTGCCCCTAAAACCTTGCTCTCTCCAGCTAGCTCTTCCAGCTGAACCAGGGGAACACTGAGTCATTTCCAGGCCAGATGACAGATATATTTTCTCCAGCATGTGCTGAGTATACTCCGTGACCTCCTCCCAGTAAGACATGTCCAGTATACCTCCATAGTTTTACAGCATGTTTTGTAAATTACCACATTTTGTTCGACATCCTCCTCGTGAAATCCAAACAACACTAAGTCAAATTCCCTGCTCATCTGAAACTTACACTGTTTCCATATTTTTCCCTATCTGGTAGTGTATAAACATGCATGCTCAACCCAGTGTGCCAGGTAGAAAAGTTTCCAGTTGGGATTAATGATGCATTCGCAGCGTGTGGGAGGAAAAAAAAACTCAGATTGAATGGCATGCAGACAGCTTAATATTGCCATGGCCATTTATACTTGATGGTTACGATAAAGCCATTTTAACCATAGTAGGTGGGAAAAACTCTCGATATATCGAGTGTATTCGATATATTGCTCAGCTCTACTTCATGCTCGGCTATGAATAGCTACAGTGCTACCACCACCTGATAAAGTCGAGAGGACCACAACATCTACAAAAAGAGATTTTAAGGTCATTAAGTTTGAGGCCTTCTGCCACCTGGGTTGAAATTGGGTCCATAAAAACTTTGAACAGAATCATTAGTAAAGGATAGCCCTGGCAAAGTCCAACGCCCACTGGAGATGAGTCTGACTTATTGCCGGAAATGCAGGCCAAGCTCTTGCTGTAGTTGCACGAGAACTAAATGACTCATAACAAAAGGCCAGAAACCCCACTTACCCCAGCAGCACGGCCCACAGAATAGCCTGAGAGGCACAGTCGAATGCCTTCTTCAAGTCCACAAAACACATGTAGACTGGATGGCTAAACTCCCACACACATTTAAATATCCTTAAAAATATAAAGAACTGGTCCAGTGTTCTGTGACCAGGACAAAAACCACATTGTTCCTCTTGAATCTGAGGTTCGACTAATGTACGAACTCTACTTTTCGGTACTCTGGAATAGATCTTCTCAGGGAGGCGTTTGATTCCCTTGTAATTGGAGCACACCCTCCGAGTCCCTTCTTAAATGTGGGAACCACCATCCCAGTCTGGAGAGGCACTGCCCCAGATCTTGACATGATGTTGCAGAGGCGTGTCAACCAAGTCAGCCATACAACATCTAGAGACTTCAGGAAATCAGGACCAATCTCATACTACCAAGGGGCACTGTCACCAAAGAGTTATATTACCTCAGTGACCTTACCCCAGTGATGGGCGAGTGATCCTCAGACCCTACGTCCTCTACAGAAGAGGTGACAGTGGGATTAAGGAGGTACCTGAAGTATACCTGACTATATCCTCAGTTAAAGTCAGTAGTATCACGCTGCACTATAGACCATGTGAGTAGAGCACACCTTTCCCCTCCTAAAACACTTGATGGTTTGACAGAATCACTTTGAGGCAGTCTGAAAGTCTTTTTCGTTACTGAACTCCTCACACCCAAGTTTTTGCTTCAGCCACCTCTTGAGCCATGTCTGCTTGGCCTGCCGGTACCCATCTGCTGCCACCAAAGTGCCACAGGCTAACCAAGTCTTCTACAGCTTGATGGCTCCCTTCACCTCTGGTGTCCACCACTGGCTCAGGGATTACCACCACAACCGTCATCAACCACTTTGCACCTGCAAATGGATGCTGCATCCTTGAGACTAAAGAGGAGAGGGACAGTCTGGATTCTTATCTGGACTCAATTCAAAAGTCTGCATCTCTGAACAAATGAGGGTGCATCATTTTGATTTCCAAAATCACAGATTTTACAAATTAGTACATTCTGTTTTTATTTACATGTTACACAGCATCCCATTTTTTGGGGGGGGAACTGTACAAAAACATAGTGAATAGTAATAGTAATTAATACAATACAGATTGAATGTGCTGTTACTATTTATCAGACATTGCTGTTTCTTCTGGATTCTAGGTCTTGTTAGATACAAAGTATCTGTTCAAGGTGCTGCAACAGCCACCCTGAAGGTTACTCTGATGGACAAAGATGGCCACTGTGTGGCCTCCTCTAACACACCATCTGGCGTACTCAAAGTTGTAGATGTGAAGCTGTGGTGGCCGTACTTGATGCACGAGAATCCAGGTTACCTTTATTCTATGGAGGTAAGACAACATGCTCGCAGGCATAGAGGTGTGTTTCTGCAGTGTGATGTGGTTTGACAATATGGCCATTAGATTTTGAAGGCTCATTAAGTGGGTTTTTTAAGAAGTAATAATCTTTTATTAATTGGTTAAACTGTGATTTTTACACTGTACTATATACCATGAGGAAAAACGGAAACCAGGGTTTTGACTTATCCAGGTTACTTCAGGGTTAACCCTGGGTTTTCTGTGCCATGATGGTTCACTTTTTACAGGGACACACTGTCAAGGTGTGTGAAGGTACCTTCAAATTAGATATCAACAGGTAAGAAGTTGCCACCTGTTTACCAATCAATTCTCTACAAAATAACGCCCCTGTTCCTGGAAGATCCTTCAGACCTCTTCAGGGAGAGTAGGGTCTAAAGTTTGTTTGTTTTTGCTTTTTTTATTTGGATCTAATGTCTTTGTCTTAGAAGCAACTTTAATCTTTGATTTTTTTTAATTTATTGTTCTATAAACGTTAGCCTAATATGCGAGTTTCACTTTCAGTTCAACTGGAAATGCCACGTTTTCCCTGATTCTTTTATTCACAGCATGTTTTAAGTGCATTATAGATTCTCTGCTGGGGGAATACTTTTTATATTTGCAGCTTGTTAAGCTGTACCTTAAACTGTGTATTGCATTGTCACAAGAATGTGCGTGTATTAACCTTGTGATTTAGAAAATATATAAATATTATGATACTTGATACTAATCTGCTGCTAAACCTCTCTTATACTGGAAAATTGTACTACTAGCAATCACAACACACACCAAGAATACCTGTTCAGTAAATTAAATATATTTCACTTTAACATGAAATGCTTATTCTAATGTAATGTTAGCTTATTCTTATGCTAATATTAGTAAGCTTCTCAGCAACCATCCTAACATTTTAGTCGGTGTCTTGTTGACATAAACATAATAACATTTTAAATAAATGATGTGCTGTCATGTCTGTTTGAAAACAGTTTGTTTAATTACGTGGGATCGTAATTTTGTTTTGATATCAAATTGGCTACAGAGAATTGCACAGTTCTACTGGTATTGGTGCCAACTGCTACATTTCTGGTGACATCATGTCTGCTGAAGAAGATATAAAGAACAACATTTCTACCATTTGTACTTTAACCTCTAGGTCCACCTAATAGCAGTCAGTGAGACATCAACATATGAGGATGTGTATACTCTGCCAGTCGGCATCCGCACAGTCAACGTTACCAAGACCCAGTTCCTCATTAACAACAAGCCGTTTTATTTCCATGGTGTCAATAAACATGAGGACTCTGATGTGAGTACCACTAGAGGGATGAAAATCCAGGAGGACTCTGTCTTATTTGTCTTTGAAGCAATGTGTCAACATTAACTTGAATCACAATTAAGGTAGACTTAATTTAATGACCTCATCTTTGTTTTCCTGGTTTTAATGTGTTGTAGATTCGAGGTAAAGGATTGGACTGGCCCCTAATTGTAAAGGACTTTAACTTAATTAAGTGGTTGGGAGCCAACTCGTTCCGTACCAGCCACTACCCCTATGCTGAGGAGATCCTGCAGATGTGTGACCGTCATGGGATTGTGGTGATAGATGAGTGCCCAGGTGTGGGCATCAAAGACATGTAAGTGTCACCGAACACATCTCTGTAGCCTATGAGTATGTTTGAGGTCAACAGTGAGAAATTCTGTGTTACAATGTGTGAAGATATGGAGAAACTTACATATTGGTATGGCAATCCTGTGACTCAGCACAAGGGAGCACATCAACATCTATTTGTTCTAGTACATTTGGCTAGAAAAACTGTGAGAGTCCTGCTCCTACTGAGGCGGCTGATTACATCAAGCGTGTGTGAGCAACACAACACCAGCAACTTGTGCCAGGTGTAGGTCTATAGCAGGGAATGGTTGCTGTCTCTACTGAAAGGAGCTGTACCAGGACTGGGTCTGTTGGACCACATTCCAATTATAATTTATGGAATGAAGCTCAGCATTCAATGCTAAACTCTCCTCCATACTATTAACCCTAACTCCATGACACACATGGAAGTGAACTCTATATATGTTACCTGTACCTGTACCTTTAGTTAAACGACAACAGCAGGTGAAAGTCAAATCTAATCTTTCACATACATTTTATAGGCATGGGAGCCACCCAAGGATATGTAACCTCTCTTCTTTTCAGATTATGTATAGATAGTTGCAGGAAGCCGTATTTAAACAACTAGGTCAGCCATTTCCAAAGTGCTGCGGCCCACTTAAAATTTAGAAAATCCATCTGGAACCACCCAGTTCTTAAATCTTCACTCTAATCAAAATACAAGAGAAAGTTATGTTTATTTCCTTGAAATTTTGGTTCAAAAAACAAACACAAGTTGTCTGCTATAAATTGCTAATGCTACCCAGTCCTATACAAAGTGTTACGGCCAATATATTGCACAGTGTTTAGTGTTGCACAGCAAACACTAAAGTCTGCATATGATCCATCTGTAACTGGGACACAAACGTCAATACAAGAGCAGTAAAGTTAGGTCAGAGTAATCAGTAATGTCATAAACTAACCATCTTCTATTATCAGTTTTAATTCACTTTTTATATAAACAAATACATTTTATAAATATGTGACAGTACTTGTGAGTGACTTCAAACTAAATGCCTGTTATTACTTCCCACCTGCATTACCTTTGTGGCCACACTCTGGTAACCACTGAACTGGGTGATTAAGTTCCCTGATTTACAATATTTCTTAGCTTGTCAACCAAAGACCTGGATATATAAATTTACAAATGTGATAGAAAGGATTGTGCAGTGATTGGTGGGATTTAACCTTTTTAATAAAAATAAGGAAAAAGGTTAAGGTCCTATTAGAGCTGCCACAAACGATTATTTTGATAGTCGACTAGTCACCGATTATTTTTGCGATTAGTCGACTAATCAGATCATGCATCCATTGGACGTAAAACGTACAGCTTATTGCACCAGCATGCATCTGCTCTTATATAACTATCAGCTTTAAGTGTTTAAAGTTTGTGCTAACTAAAAATAAAGACAAGATGATAGTTTATTAAATTTTAATGAAATTTGCAGATTGTTTCGGTGAAGTTTAATAAACTCCTTGCTATCTAAAATATAACGGGACACCGGAGTATATTCTCGAGCATCTCACACTTCTGATAACCAGTTGTCTGCTTGACGTTTATTCAGCTGTGTAAAAACTATAACTTTAATCTCAGTCAAAACGATTTACTCAGGAACAAATAAAATACTAAAAAAAAAGAGAAACAATAACATTTTTAAGTTATCTTTTTTTATGTTATCTAAGTGACTTATGTATGTTTAACCTGAGTAGCGAAAGACGGCGGTGGGTTTGAAAACGATTTGCCGGGAGTCCGGTGTTCTCACGGGCTCTAGTGAGCCTTTCCCCCGGCTAGCTATCGAGCTAGTGGTTAACAGAAGTCTCCGAAAACGTCGGAGCGCTTTTGAAAATATGTGGTGTCTTGATAAACTGAGCAGATATTTGAGGTTTACACAGTTACATTCTCGCCTGAAAATATGTTAAACGTTTATTTTGTGACCCAGAAAGAATAATAAGAGTAATATTAAAACTAACTAGCTGCCGCCATTGTTGGAAACTGAGCTGGGCTGCGCTATAAATTCTGGGACAGAGCTACTTCTTCTTCTTCGGGGTTTAACGGCAGCTGGTATCCTTGTACATGCAGTGCTGCCATCTTCTGTTTCAGTCCGTTATTACACTCTTAAATCCTACTACTTATTCCTGCGTCTTTTGTGATCTTACAAAGCTTCAAACGACGCGTCGACTATTAAATCAGTCGTCGACGATTTTGATAGTCGACGTAATCGTGACTAGTCGACTAATCGTGGCAGCCCTAGGTCCTATATTTGCTGGAGGTCATAGCCTAGTTCTATTTTGGAGAGAATCACATCTAAAGCTGGGTATACGGTGTATGATTTTTGGACCACAATGTGACCAGCCAATGTGTATGCAGCATGAAGTGACATATCATCCAACAAAGAACAAAATCTGGTTGAATTGTGGCAGCAGAAGCTTATTTGTAAGTTATGCGTATCTGCTAGCTACACAGTTCAGTGGGTCTAATCCAGGGATGGGGAACTCCAGGCCTCAAGGGCCGTTGTCCTGAAGGTTTTAGATATCACCCTGGGTAAACACACCTGACTCAAATGATTTGGTCATTACCAGGGCACTGGAAAACTTCAAGACATGTTGATGAGGTAATTTAGCCATATAAATAAACTGTGTTGAATCAAGGACACATCTAAAACCTGCAGGACACCGGCCCTTGAGGCCTGGAGTCTCCCCACCCCTGGTCTAATCATTCATTGTAAATAAATATCAAACTTGACATCAGACCTAAGATGATTAATGTCAAACATTTTAGCAAGTAATTAGATAATGAGAGAGCTAAAATTTAAGTTTGTTTAAGGGCCTGGCCAAGTTGCACAGCAAACACTAAAGTCTGCATAATGTAAATATGAATAAATAGAATACTAATACTAATCAATGTATTGAGAATAAGTGTGCCTATTTTATTACTTTTGCAGGGGGTCAATATGCACAACACGATTTCCATCTGAAGTTCAAATGAACAATTAAACAGAGTGCTTTAAGCTTATTTGCATATGTTGTAATTAACTTTGCGCACCCATACTGAGAAGCACAACAGTTGTGAGTTAGGTCTTCACTTCTTGCAGTGCTAGCTTTGTCTTGTGGTCTCTGTAGAGCCCAAAAGATGGATGGATCTGAGTCGTTAGTCTTTCAGCTCAGGCTGAGATGTATCTTTTGTGCCTTGCTGATAGTCGCAGTTTTGGAAACGCCTCTCTGTCACACCACTTGGTTGTCATGGACGAGCTTGTGCGCCGGGACAAGAACCATCCCTCTGTGGTCATGTGGTCGGTAGCCAATGAGCCCGCCTCAGAGATGCCTCCTGCTGAATTTTATTTCAAGTGAGTACAGGTTATTTTTCTTTTGAGGTGTAAAGCACTTATTATAGCCACTGTTCAAATAATCATCACTACACAATCAAGCAACATGATGCCAGATGGTTCAATTTGTTTTTAAACTGTAAATTTAAATGGTAATTCAAACATATGTTCTGTCATTCTGAAGGCCTAAGAGAATAAAATAGTTTCTTCAGATTAAACTGGTACTTGTGGCTGCTCTCCTATTTTACATGGGGTCACCACAGCAGATGGATGTGCTGAGGCTGGGACTGGGTTTATGCAACTCTTGATCAAGTTACCACTATACCATGGAGCCACCAATTACTTCAAATTAAAGACTAGTAGAAAATAAATGTTTGTCTGTCATTGATTATGTGACATTCTAACTATGCATCTGATAATCCTGGTGACTCCTCAGGTATAGCAACATCAACAACATTTGTTTTCCTTGCAGGACTTTGATAAAGCATACCAAAGCTCTGGACCATACCCGACCTGTCACCTACATCACAGACAGTAACTATGCCAGGGACAAAGGGGTGAGCTTCCACAGCCTTCACCTCACTATCAAGATTATATTAAACTAACAAAAGATGCACAGCACTTTGAGACCACCCTTGAGTAGCAATTTACAATTTAGCAACAAGCCTCCACCTGTGACCAAACCCCCCACCCCACGGGAATCCCTTAAAATCCATCCATGAAGGAATGGCTGTGCGAGTACACAAAGTTTTATGGAAATACATTTTGTAATTTTTTTTTCTAACAACAAATATGCTTTAAGCTTGTACATGAATGATAAAGGAAAGCTCAAGAAGGTGGAGTTTTCTTGTGGCCTTTAAAATATTTTAAAAAATATGTCGTCATCATGTTGAAGAATACCTCTAAAATATTTTAAATCTATTTTTTTTTTGCCCTCTAGGCTCCCTTTGTAGATGTTGTATGTGTAAACAGTTACTTCTCCTGGTACCATGATCCAGGCCACTTGGAGGTCATTCCTATTCAGCTCAACGCTCAGTTTGAGAACTGGTATGGAAAGTACAAGAAACCCATAATCCAGAGTGAATATGGAGCAGATGCACTTCCAGGGCTTCACATGGTGAGAATAAACTCACTCACTCAGTGACCTAGTCACCTGTCACTTCAGCATCTTTAACAAGTTTTACTGTCACTCTACAGGATCCACCCATGATGTTCACTGAGGAGTACCAGAATGCTCTCCTGCAGAGCTATCATGATGTGTTTGACCAGAAGAGGAAGCAGTATGTTATTGGTGAACTCATCTGGAACTTTGCAGACTTCATGACTGCACAAGGTACTGCAGCTTCAAAATAAAGCAACCTGTAGAACCACAACTGCTGTCATTTTTCCTGTTTCTACAGTACTGATAGTATACAGTATAGCCTATGTTTTGTCTAAAGATGAGAGCTCTTTTCCTCCTAGGTGATGGTTTATATCAGGAGATTAAAGGGGAAACTCAAAAGGAAATCTGGGCTATAAAACAAAATGGCAACATAGTCAAGTTTCTAGATCAACTGCTGTGGGAAAAAATGACCCCTCTTGACATTCTGCACACACCATTAGACACATACTACAACTACTGGATTCTACACACTGTCACTTTAACCACTTTAAATCCGCACTGCACAAGTTTTTGCACAAACTGTAAACTGTACCAAACAATTGTCTTAAATTATCTTAATATTTAATACTTATTATTATTATTTATTATTTTCTTCTGCACACTGTCTACGGGTAAATGTGGCTACACTGTTTATCTGTATATGAAAATAAAACTTGAAATATTGCAGCTTTATTCAGTCACCTTATTATATTCTGCCCTGTAACAATGATATTTTCAAATTGTCTGTCTACAGCAATCCATCGTGTGGTGGGGAACAAGAAGGGTATTTTTACCAGGCAAAGGCAGCCTAAAGCAGCAGCCTTCATCTTGAGGAAGAGGTACTGGAGACTGGCTAATGAGACGGGGAGACTGCCTCCTTGGACTAAATACCCCTGTTCACTCTGAAACTGTGTTGAAGGTAATCAGTCTAGGACATGCTCCGAACCTTTTAAGCAGTAATCTGAACAAATTCTGTGACATCCTGTTTGTAAAAATGCATGTGCATACTGAGCTTAACTATTTAACACTGATTATTTATTGCAGCAGTAGGGAACATATTATAGGACATTTAGACACTTTTGCTCATAGAAAACAGCCTTACCTATGGGACAGTCACATTTCTAAATGTAAACACAATCAGCTCTCCTTAGGACACCATTAACACTTCTGTCCATGGGTGCCTTAACATTCCTGCCCAGTTATAATGCCTCTGTGGGCCCAGTGGGTGAACTGTTGGGCCCCCAGGAGGGAATTCTGTGGGCACTCCACACTGGACTTGCCCATGTGGGGCCCAAAGAACTGTTTCTCTTTTGGGGAATTCTGTGGGCACTCTGTCGGCAACCCATAGTGGGCTTGCCAACTTGTGTGCTGTGTTGGTCTGCCCACAGTACCCCCACAATGTTTGCTGGGTGTTGAACACTTTGTTTGCTCCAGCTCTTTTACTAATATGTCTCTCTAACTTTTGTTTTGTTTTGGGTTTTTTCAGATTGATGCAGAAGTCACATCAAGTCCCATCATGGTGACATTCACCGCTGTAGGTGATCCACTACTTGATTCTGTGAGCACGGTAGCAGAACAGACTAATCTTCTGCTGTCGCTTCTGAGGATGCAGTATGATCAGTAGTCTCCTGCTCTGACTATTGTTCATCTAAAGTGACCTTGGAGTCATTTTCTATACGTTGAATGTTTCCCTGTGCTGCTCATTTAAATTCAAAGCCTGCTGCTAGTTCAGTCATGGTGATTAAGGAATGTGTTGGGTTTTTTTTGTTGTTGTTGTTTTTTTTTTTGTTTTTTTTTTAGGATAAAGAATGACCTCTAAGTTAAAAAAAAGGTTGTCTCTGAACCATCTTTGAACTCTAAGTACTTTAAAGCCTTGTATACACTGGAAGCAATTTGTTTGTCGCACATCGCTTTGAAGCTAAAGGCTATACGCTTTTGGACATTCCAGATTCAGTTTACCTAGGTGATCCCCTTTGACATCTGACCTTTTAGTAAATACAATCAGTGCTATTCTTCACTCTCATTGGTAGTTGCTCCAGTCACTAGCCTGAAAGTTCAGAAACGTTTTTCATAGGTGATAGCCTCTTTTTTTTTTTTTTTTTTTTGACCAAAGTCACTTGAAGTGAATATCGTTTACTTTCTGTGGTCTCTCATCACCACGTCACTGCAAATCGCTTTCAGTGTGTATGCAGCTTTACAAGTATTATCAGCCATTCCAGTCACTATGAAGTCACCCACACCAAATAAAGAATAAAAGCAAAGTTAGGCCTGTTTTACAATAAAGAAGAGCTAGTCTTTGCTATCTGATTGTGGTGATAACATTATTTTATTTTATTTCTGTTTTATTTTTGCTTCAAAAATCTTTCATTCAAGGCTAAGTACAGTGAAGATGCATCATCGGCATTGGATGGGACTTATATTGAGTACGCCTTGCTAGCACCAGGATGAACCCCTTTTTGCCTTCATAACTGCTTTTACTCTGTAACATAGAGTCAACAAGGCACTGGAAAGATTCCTCAGGCATTTGTCTGTTGCTCATCTATGATAAAAATCTACTATTCCACCACATACCAAAGGTGCTCTATTAGACTGAGACCTAGTAACTTTGGAGGTCATGTGAGTAAAGTGAACTCATTTTCATGCTCAAGAAAACCAGTTTGAAATTTGTGATTTGAGCTGTGTGACATGGCATAGTATCCTGCTGGCAGCAGACCTCATAAGATGGGTAAGACCGTGATCCTAAATGATTTTGAATGGACATGTTCAGTAACTGTACTCAGGTTGGTTATACCATTTTAAACTGTGCTCAATGGCACTTAAAGGCCACTTCATTAGATACAAGGTGTCATGTGTTTTTCTGTCCTGATACATAAAACTGCATAAATGAAAAAGGTTGTACTGAAAATGACTGTCTGGAAGAACATTCTCTTTCATGCAAGCAGATTCTCCTCTTACACTGCATGTTTAACCAGTGGGGTTCCACAAGGTTAAATTCTGGGTCCATTGTTATTCTCCTTTTACAAGCTTCCTTTAGCTGCTATCAATCAATCTTTTTCTGGCATTTCTTGTCATTTTTATGGCGGTGACATTCAACTGTTCAAGTCTTCAGTTTTACCAGCTGAATAGACTGTCCATCCTAGTTTGCTGTGATCAGACAGTGGATTAACATTTCTGAATAAAGTATCACACCAACTACAAAGCAGTTACTTGTGTGTTGTTAATGACTCGTGGTATCTTTTAAAAATTCTAAGTAAATGATTAACGAAATATTTAAATGCACATTTATTTTAAATAACAATTTACAAATGAAACTGAAAGGCGAGCAGTACCTGCAGATTGAAACAGGTCTCAGCTATCCCCACAACAGAAAAAGAAATGAGACAAAGCATAAAATGATACAAAGCATTTAAATATACATTGCAAGATACAAAAATAATCTGTTTGAGGTTTAGAAGATACTGAAATGTAAATAGGACCAGAGTGTGTGTGAGTGAGTGAGTGGGGGCGAATACCTCTAAGAGACAATGTGACACACTCAGCCACGGGGTACTTTCGATTTTACTATGCTATTAAATATAGTAATAATATTTTGAAATATGTAAATTAAAAACACAAATAGGTTTATCCCAAAACAACAGTCAGTATTTTATAGAGCTTCACAAACAGTTGTGAACCCCATAAACAAAGTGTCCAGCATACTTGTCCATCAAGGTCTTAAATAATCTTGTCTTAAAGACCTCATGGTATCTTATCACCAAATAAAGCATTTCACTCTCAGACTGCCTGCTTGCTTACATTTTCTAGGATATTTACAAGTAGAATGGGAGGCAAAGCCTTCAGCTTTCAGGTCCCTGTTGAACCAGCTGCCAGTTTGGATTTGGGAGACTGACACCCTCTCTAATCTTAGGATTAGGCTTAAAACTCTCTTTTTTAATAAGCCTTATAATTCATTCATTCATTCATTTTTATTTTGTTTCACACATGGTACAACAGTAATTATTTTCCTACACACAAACCTTCCTTTCAATTAAAATAACGCTGTATCCATGCATGAAAAGGATAAAGAAGAAGAATAAATTCTTATTAACACCTGCCCGCTATCTATAACAATGCAAGTAGGAACATTTTCATCTTCTTCATATTAATTTATCATTGTATTCTTATAGCACATTTTAAATTGATATGTATATTTGTACAACCCCTAAGATTATCATGGAGAGAATTCCACATTCTTATTCCTTTAACTGTTGGACACATTTGCCTTTGTGTGGTCAGAGCAAGCTGATGCTTAAAATAAAACTTCTTTCTACTGTCCCCATTTTCTGAACACAATGCGAACAATCTTTGTAACTTAAGAGGCAATGTTCTATTTTTTGCCCTAAACATAATTAAAAATGTCTGTAATTTCACTATATCTACTGGTTTTAATCATTTCGATTTTATAAACAAACTATTTGTGTGTTTAACATTATGCATAATTCATAGCGCTCTCTTGTGTAATATGCTAAAAAATAAATAAATTAGGCGAGGGAAAAGATCTACTTACTTTCCAGCCTCAGTAACTTTCACACAGTAACATCTGCTGTAATATTTACACCTCTGATGAAATATCACAAGTGTTAACCTTATTTTGATACCACAATTGTTTACACAGAGTTTGTAATTGCAGAGAAATACTCCATTTATTTGACGCATGTCATTTTTGAGCAGGAAGCTCAGAAAGCCCTTTGGGGCTTAACAGGTTAATTAGGCCTCTGATATTTATTTATGCTAATTTATAGTTAAGTTAATGAAAGAAAAATGAAAGCTTAGTCTACTGTTAGCATATTTATTTGAAAGGGCATTGTGTTACTTTGTGTTACTTTGTTTACATAGTAGGATATAGATCACAGTTCTTCATCAGTGCAGCATTTTCTGTAAACTCAGTAAAGGTCTGTGGCTGAATGTAGTGCAGTTAGCACCAGAGGGAGCAGCATGTCTAGATTTGAAATGTCAAATTTCCAAATGTTGCTCTGGATGGGAGACACTATTGATATTGTGAATGATTTAAAGACATGGTATAAACAGAATAAATTCCAGTGATGGCAGAATCATGGAGATGACAAAATGAAGCAATATTTTAAGTTTCAAGAATTTTAGTTAAAATATTATACTCTATTGCAGTTCTTAAAGCATAGACAGACAAAATGAGAGCATTTAGATTTTTTTTTTAAGGGGGATGGAGGTTAACATAGATATTAAGCCTCAACGTGATAATATATTCCCAACCAACATTTTCTAAATTTAGTTTTAATCTGGAAACAAAAAACAGGAGTAAAAAATAATAATCTATTACTCCTAAAACAGTAACAGTCATAATATTCATCTAGCAGTGCATATAGTATTTTTACAACTGCAAGCACTGCTGGAAATGTTACCTCACACACTCAGTTAGGTATGCTTATGTCCACATCGCTATCCAGCAACATTTGTCACCAACAAATGGACACAGCTGGAGAGAGAGACAAAAACAGCTGCTAAACATCCCCCCTCCCCCTTTTTTTCCCTAGAATTCTATGATTTCTTCCAAAATCATGCTCACATTCCCACTGCTACCCGGTTTAGTAATTATATGCTTTGTTCAATTGTCACCATGTAATGTATTATGATAAAGTCAGGCACAGGTTGTTTGCAGAAGTGGCTAAAGGATATGTCAACAAATCGTTAGAAGGTGCTAAACAAAGTGATGGTAATTTATATGAGGATACTGTTACAGATATATGCTGATTAATGAATGCTCTCTCCAACATTAATTTATTATCTGCCATTACTACCTCCTGCCATGCAAATGAAAAACAAAACACTTTCTGTGTGAGGTGCTGGGGCATGCCCAGAGGTTCTATCTGTGGATAGGAACATAGCTGGAATTTAACATAGTACATCTACTCAAGTACAGATTTACTATCCCTGCAGTACACTATGTAAATAACTGTCTTTTTTGTACCTGTTTTTCATTTACAGCATAGAGGCAAATCTGACTGGAAGAACGCTGTGTACAGTGGTTGTGTGACTGGAGGAGCTATTGGCTTTCCTGGTATGTAACTTACTTTATTAACTAATAGTTTGCATTACAGCAAATGTATGCAGCTTGTCCACATGTTTATTTTTCTGTTTTGCAGCTGGTCTGAAGGCTGGTGTTCTGGGATGTGGAGGCTTTGCTGCATTCTCTGCTGCAATTGAATATTACTTGCGGTGAAGCTCTATGGAGTGGCTCGATGGACAAAAACATAAATATTACACATGTGGACCAGAGAAAGAAGACTCGCGCTGTGAGCTTGCTAACCGTGATGTTTCCCTGCACATCAAGGATTGCTGTTAAAGCAGAATTGAAGTGTACTGTTCAAACACAGGGATTTTAAGTGACACCACAGTGGGCTAAAAAACAAACAAACAACAAAAAGACATGTCTCTGTTTTTCCTGTGACTTTCATATTGTGGACAGTTGGAGCAAGAAATGCCAATTTCTCATGGTGAATCTTTAAAGACAGAGCAGAGTGGGTCTGCTTCAGTGGCGTACTGATCAGGTGAGGAAAGCTGTACTTGTGTGAACTTCACTCTGGGTTTGTAAAAACTCAGATGAGCACTCTTCTGCCTGTAAAACATTGGTTTGATGTGTAAGTAACTAATCCACACCAGGATTATTTATAATAAAAGCATTTTTTTTTAAAATTGTGGATTTACAACTTTTTCCCTTGATTATTAAAGGACTACAACACCCAAACTGGTAATTACCTTTGCTTTAATTTTTTCTTTTTTTCTTTTTTTTAATTTAACGAAAGTAGTCTTCAGGAATAGTTCTTCAGGCTTCTTGAAGGACATTCAAAGCTCTTCTTTGGATGTTGGCTGCCTTTTGTTCCCTTCGCTGTCAAGATGATCCCCACTATTCACTAATGTTGAGGTCCAGGCTGTGGGAAGGCCAATCAACAACTGATAGCAATATGTGTTTTTCTATCTGAAGATGGTGGTGTTGTAAATACTATTTATTGTTTAATTACGATAGCATAATGGTGATAGGGAGGCCCCAACCCCGCCTCCCTAATGTGGGAGCCAACCAATAGGACCACTCCCTCCATGACTGGGACCAGTAAGACCACAATCATCACCAGCATTTGGTGAGAGCCGGAAGGATAACCTGGCTTTAAACAGGAAGAAACCTCCACAGAACCATGCTCAGGGTGGGACAGCTATCTGGCAAGACCAATCAGGGTTGAGGGCAGGAAGACAGACTAACCATATTAATCACGTTAGCATGATGATAATAGGAAGGCCCCAACCCCGCCTTCCTAATCTGGGAGCCAACCGATAGGACCGCTCCCTCCATGACTGCGATCAGTAAGACCACAATCATCACCATCTAACAAGGTACCAGTGGTATGAAACACTCATGTTGCATTCCACTTGTATGCAAATCCTACTGGGTCACAGGTTGAACAAATATCCACAGGTGGTATAGGGGAAGTCCGGTAAACAGGTCCCTGGTGGCAGGAAACTAAGTCAGTGGGTCAGAAGGGGCCAGCCGAGATTCAGTCTCTGAGCATGTTACATGTAGGACACTGGGCTTGGAAGGTGTAAGGCTGATTGTCCATCAACAAAATTCAGTGTTTGAATTGTTTTCTGTCTTTTCCATCTTCCTCTTCATTATCCTTTCATTTTTGCTTCCAGTGTCCAGCTGATGCTGATGTAGATGGCGCTGACACATGGTCATCTGGATCTTCATCATTGTCTGAGGTGGTGTCTGACAGATTGCTGCATGATCTGACTTGTTTGCTGCCTATCTGGTCATGAATTTCTTCTCTCATCTTTCATTTTTCTGTCATGGTCCTGGGTCATTTCACCCAGCGTTTTGTGTTCATCATTATTATGATCTTGTGTTCTAGTTCATTCTGATTATGTGTTCGGGTTTAAACTTTTTAGTTTTTAGGGTTTTGGTTCTGTGTTCCCTCTGTTTAGTTTCTGCCCATGTGTTCCCTCTGTTCACTATCTGTTACCGTGTCTCTGAGTCCAGTCTGTGCATTTCCTGTTTTATTTTGAAGGTCTGTGTCTTATGTCAGTGTGTTCAGTTTTGTGCTCTCCTTGTCTTGTCTGTATAATCAGTGTCAGCCGTGTCTCACAGCTGTTTCCTCTCAGTCCTGTTCACCTCTTGTATTTTGTGTCTGCATCTTCCCTTGCTCGTCGTCGCGTCGTCCCTCATTCTACTCTGTGTTGTGTTTGTCCGGTTTCCTGCCTGTTAGTTTATTTGCTTTCCCAGTTTAGTTAGTTTTCTGTTCAGTCTGCAATCTCACAATAAAGCCGGGTGTTTTGAGTTCGCATTTGCCTCCGTGAGTCCTGCTCTTGGGTTCCTGCCTGCCTTCACACAGCCATGACATTTCCTTCTTTTCTTTCTGTTATTTATCATCCTTTCTTTGAGTCTCTGTTTCCTCCTTTTCTGCTTTGCAGTTTTTCACTTTTTTCTTCTTATTTGTTTACTGGGTTTGTTCCTGCTACTTTTATTGGACGCAAGCTCCTCTGTAGAAAGAAACAATATGGGACACATGTAGCTTTGGAAGATGGCTGCAACACTGAGTGTCCAGCTCAGCTCAAAATTCAGTGTTTAAATTGTTTTCTAGCTCTCCCATCTTCTTCTTCTTCATCCTCCTCCTCCCTTCGTCTCCTCCTTGAACCTCCTGGTACTGGGCTGGGGGTCAATAACACAGGAACATGCTGGCCATTGTCTCCATCGTCATCAGTGTCACTGTCATCCGTGTCACTATCATCCGTGTGACTATCATGACCACTTTCAGGGACACTTTCAGTGTCACTCTCAGATCCCTCATCTTCCCACCACCTCATTTCCTCAATAATTGGATCTTCTGCTTGCTCAGCCGGGTTTAATTCAAAGTCTCCTGCTCTATTATTGTCCCAGGGTCCTTCTATTTCCTGAGGTGGATTTCTTTCGATGCCTCCTACCGGAACATCAACCGCCTCCTCATGTTGTGGCAGTTGATTAACAACTAGACCGCGCAACAGATCGATTTGAAGCCAGCAGAGCATCGGGTGAATTGCTTGAAAATCTTCCCGTTGCAGCAGTGCCAAAACCAGCTCATCGAGCGCTACCCCTACACCAACATCCTTTTGTGCTACACCAACATCGTTTCTGATCTGTCTCCTCTATCCATTTTTCACAGATGAAAACAGTCTGATACAATAGACTGGAGGAAACTGGTCGGTACAGCTGTCAAACTTTAGCTGACTGGTTTCAAACTTTTAAAATCGCCTTGAAAAAGATTTGAAATCTCTTTAGCAAACTGTTTAAAAACACAGAGCAAATGTGGACTAATCACTACTTAGTGCTGTGATGAACGCTGCGAACTGAATTCAAAATCCTGCTCCTCACATACAAGGTCTTAAATAATCAGGCCCCATCTTATCTTAATGACCTTGTAGTACCATATCACCCTATTAGAGCACTTCGTTCTCGCACTGCAGGCTTACTTGTTGTTCCTAGAGTATTTAAAAGTAGAATGGGAGGGAGAGCCTTCAATTTTCAGGCCCCTCTTCTGTGGAACCAGCTTCCAGTTTGGATTCGGGAGACAGACACTATCTCTACTTTTAAGATTAGTCTTAAAACTTTCCTTTTTGGTAAAGCACATAGTTGGGGCTGGACCAGGTGACCCTGAATCCTCCCTTAGTTATGCTGCAATAGACGTAGGCTGCCAGGGGATTGGGTTTTTCCTTTCCAGTCACCTTTCTCACTCACTATGTGTTAATAGACCTCTCTGCATTGAATCATACCTGTTATTAATCTCTGTCTCTCTTCCACAGCATGTCTTATCCTGTTTTCCTTCAGTCACCCCAACAGGTTGCAGCAGATGGCCGCCCCTCCCTGAGACTGGTTCTGCCGGAGGTTTCTTCCTGTTAAAAGGGAGTTTTTCCTTCCCACTGTCGCCAAAGTGCTTGCTCATAGGGGGTCTTACGATTGTTCGGTTTTTCTCTGTATCTATTATTGTACGATCTACTGTACAATATAAAGCGCCTTGAGGCGACTGTTGTTGTGATTTGGCGCTATATAAATAAAATTGAATTGAATTGAATTTGAACTGTGTACTTATATTTATGGGATTGCAGAGATCAAAGTCAATATTTTTATTGGTTGTTCTGTGTTCTGACTTTTTTGACGTCATCGAATTTGGTTCACTCTGATGACATTCAACTAGGGTGACCATATTTGGATTTCCAAAAAAGACACGCTTGAGGATAAATCTGATCTAAAAATGAACTTGTGAAAGTCAGAACACGATACAAGCTTGAGTGTAATACTCTGGTAAAACTTCGTAATGGGGGTATTCAGGCCCAACATCTTGGATGTTATCTACAGAATATCTTTTAGTATATCCTTTGGGAACTTGGTTTGGTCTTGAAATAAGTAGTCTATCATAGATATCAATGACATACTGTTGTTGAAACACTCTCTGTACCTGCAGTTTGGTTTTTCCAAAAATGTAACAAACAAAACAAGGATACACATGTTGATGGCTGATATCAACTCCACTTAACAACAGTGACCAATGCAACCTTGGCCACACACTGGCTGAATTGCAGTGAGTGACCAAGCTGTTGAACAGCATGAGGAGGGGGTGCCAGGCTGTTGTGGCTGTGTATGGTTCTTCCACATGTTACTGAGGCCCATACCTTTTCATGACCACAACTCACATACTCAACCTTGCTGCTCAACCTTTACAAATATGGCACCATTTAAGGGGAAATAAACAGGCTTTCCAGCAGTATAAGATTTATTGCCAAGAAGCATAGTTACAACAAAGAAAAAAAAAAAGACCAAACACAAACTGTCTCACTTTTTGTGCTCAGTTTATGTTTGCAAAAATTAGAAATGAAGTCACTCAGTTTTATGATAAGGGGTGTAAAGGTGAAGCAGGCATTAGGTCTCGCTGCAACCCTACAGATGGGAGGAAGCCCACAATGCACAGGCTAGGAGTGTTACCAGGGAGATTAGCTTAGATGGCACATTTCTGAGACTTATTAATATCTGATGAAACATATGGGAGAGATCCAAACTACTTACTCCGATGCAGGATTTAGTCTTCTTTAAGGTTTAGTGTGATAATAGAAGGCCGCTGGTGATTAATTCTGCTGTATGGCAGCAGATATGGTGTCCGAAGTGTGCCAAAATTGGACAAACTGCGGCATGCCAGAATATGTATTTATTAAAAGTGCAGTCATTTTCTACTGTTTCACTTCAGAAGCATAAATCTTTGCACAGATGATGTTTATATGTTGATTACTGACTTACTGGATTAAAATGTGAACTAAAGCATATTTTAAAAAGGTTAATGGATTTATATTAGTCACATATGTATTCTCCCACACTTCGACACAATAACTCAGATAGGGTAAAAATATGTGCATTGCCTCGTAATCTAATATATATCTAATGTTACTCAGGATGTAAATCTTTTTGGCCATCTTTTTTTTCAACATGTTCAATATGAGATTTCCATCTTAACTTGTCATCCCCTATTACACCCAGAAAATGGAATTCTGTAACTCTTTCAATCAATATTCCATCTAGATAATACTACCTCTTCCTCCTTTACACAATTTCCAACTATCATAAACTTTGTTTTTGCCAAATTCAGCGATAACTTCTTTACATCAAACCATTTTTTTTTTAGTTTTTTCATTTCAATAACCATAACTTTCCCCAATTCTTTCAAGTTTTCTCCAGATTGATAAACAATTTGTGTCGTCTGCAAACAAAGCAAAATGTAACATTTTCAACACATCACAAAGGTCGTTTATATATAAATTAAAAAGTAGGACAGGATCAGGAGAACCTGAACCCCCCTTAGTTATGCTGCAGGCCTAGGCTGCTGGAGGCTTCCCATGATGCACTGAGGATTCCTTCTTCATTCACCTCTCTTCTCTCTGTGTTTATATACCACTTTGCATTTAATGCTTAATAATTATTCATCTTTGACTCTTGTTTACAGAGTGTCTTTTGTCCTGCTTCCCTATTGTAACCCCCAACCTGTCTCAGTACATAGCTGCCCCTCTCTGAGCCTGGTTCTGGGGTCATCTGGTTGTTGGGATTTTCGCTCTGTAATTGTATGGTCTTAAAGGACTTTGAGGGGACTATTGTTTGGTGATATATAATTGAGATTAATCATAGCATCATCATACATCAGTTCACGTGGTTCACCTAGGTTTATCATTTAAAATGCACATGTGCAGTAGTTGTATTAATCATGCTACATATTATTACTATTACCACTGAGGCAAGGCACATATAGGTATACATAGTTTAACATTAACACAGGATAAACATAATTTAGGATCAATACAACAATAAAGTTATAAATTATATTTTTAAAAGTCATTCATTTTATTGGGGCTGAAAAATAATTCATTTACTACAGTTTGAAACAAGCAAACATACAAAAGCCAGTGTACTGTAATGTAATGTAATGTAATGTAATGTAAAGTTCACCTACCAAAAGAAAACATTGGACAATACTAATATATTAAAAACTGCTAGAACAGGGATCTAGTTTCATTTGCGGATGAATATCAGTTCTCCAGTATAAAACTCCTGTTCCCCTTGACAACTGCAGTTAGAGGGTGGTGTCTGTGTAAGGAAAGGAAGGAAACGCTAGTGAAGTCAAGCGTAAGTATGACTATGCGTTTTTTATAAGCGTTATTTGTTACATTTCTGACATCTCCTGCTTTCCCGCTGACCTGTGAAACATATTTTAAATGTTCTTTATTTAGTTTTTTTTTTTTAACGTGTTACCTACCATCGGCTATGTAAAGAGTGACTGTAAAGATGTAACTTGTTTAGCAACGGATATACCAATTCTAAAACGAATATGTCGTTATGTTACGTAAGAATCAAGACGCTATCTTTGAATTATGCCGTAAAAAAACGTTTGCTAACATTAACTAATAAAGATGGCTACCGTCCATTTAGGGTGTAAAGTCAGCTGGACAAAAAGGAGGCAAACAACAATAGCTTATGTTAAAATGGCGCTGTTACGCGAAACACCAGTTTCCTACCAGTATGTTAGAAAACTGGTGTATGACTCAGTCCTGTTTATCGCGCATGCTGCAAGGATAACTAGCATACCAACTGATGGTGTATAAGGAAAACGTATGCATAAGCCAATTTTAGTGTGCGTTTCTACAAGGAAGAAATAATTGCCCAGTATTTTACAAATACTATTTCACAGCATGCTGATCAAATATCTTTAAGTTATATCTGGCATATGAAGTTGTGTGTGTGTGTGTGTGTGTGTGTGTGTGTGTGTGTGTGTGTGTGTGTGTGGGGGGGGGGGGGGGGGGGGGGGGGGGAAGCCTTATGTTTTAATATTAGTAATAATCTCTTTTTCACAGGAGAAAACATGCAGATCTTTGTGAAAACCCTCACTGGTAAGACCATCACTCTCGAGGTTGAGCCCAGTGACACCATTGAGAATGTCAAGGCCAAAATCCAGGATAAGGAAGGCATTCCCCCCGACCAGCAGAGGCTGATCTTTGCTGGCAAGCAGCTGGAAGATGGCCGCACCCTCTCTGACTACAACATCCAAAAGGAGTCCACCCTCCACCTTGTCCTGCGTCTCAGGGGTGGCATGCAGATCTTCGTGAAGACCCTCACTGGCAAGACCATCACCCTGGAGGTTGAGCCAAGTGACACCATTGAGAACGTCAAGGCCAAAATCCAGGACAAGGAAGGCATTCCCCCTGACCAGCAGAGGCTGATCTTTGCTGGCAAGCAGCTGGAAGATGGCCGCACCCTCTCCGACTACAACATCCAGAAGGAGTCCACCCTCCACCTTGTCCTGCGTCTCAGGGGTGGCATGCAGATCTTCGTGAAGACCCTCACTGGCAAGACCATCACCCTGGAGGTTGAGCCCAGTGATACCATCGAGAACGTCAAGGCCAAAATCCAGGATAAGGAAGGCATTCCCCCCGACCAGCAGAGGCTGATCTTTGCTGGCAAGCAGCTGGAAGATGGTCGCACCCTCTCTGACTACAACATCCAGAAGGAGTCCACCCTCCACCTTGTCCTGCGTCTCAGGGGTGGCAAATAAATGATTCAATGTTTTTATTTACTTTGCAACAGAACCTAACTGAATAAAAGATTACATTAAATTCTAGGGTAGTTTCCTTTCATTTAAATTCATATACAGCCTTACTAAAATGCACTTGCATGATAAATCATCTTATGCTGTATATTAATCGACTTGTGTTATGTTAAGTTGGGTTTTTGATGGCTTAATAAAAATTTGAATAAACTCAGATTCTGCCCATGCTCTTTAATCATTAGTCTTTGTTGTTTTACATCCTTTGTAAGTGGAGCACACTTGTTTTATTCTCTTCAGACTAGTTAAGTAAAAAGTGTTATTTACCAGGTTTACTGAAATTCTGGAACAGAAACTGTGCTTTTATATGACAGGTCACACGGTGGCAAGATGACGCTGTTCAGTGTTGCATCATGTAATGGGAGTCCATCCTGAAGCATGAAATGTCACAGGAATCCACTAGATGTCAGTGGCTTACTGGAAGTTCTCCAATCAATTCAATCTTTATTCTGGTTACATGAAGTCTCAGGCCCACAGGCTCCAGTGAAATCCAGTCCCAGAAATGTTACCGAACACCGTTTACTGAAATTGAGACCCTAAGGTGAGAGCGTGCATTAAGTTTTGGTTGGTATAACTTACCACTACAAATATTTGCCCTGAAGCAGATGTTGGTGGGAAAAGATGCATTAAAATGCTTAGTATTAGGTTCTACACCTTGAAATTAGCTGCTCTAATACCATGGAAGTCAAAGAAAAAATATTTGCAGACATGACACATTTCAAAGAAGTCAGGATAGGAACAAATAGTAAAATTCGTTGAGTTTTATAATTCATTTTTAATTAATATACAGAACAACCTTGATTTGATTTTTAGACAATTGCCATTGTTCAAACTTTTTCAGTGCAATGTTGTTGTGATGATATTGTATTGGAAGAGGTTATACGTCAATGTCAAATGTAAATAAAACACAATGCACTGATTGGGAAAATAATTTCAAATACACTATAGCAAACAATGTGAGAGTTTTTTAATGTATTTTGAAATATATGCCCATTTCCATTTTATGCCTGCTACATGGTGCAGAAACACTGGGACAAGGAAGTAAAAACCTGGCACAAAATAAAAATAAAACATAAAATGAGCCCTATCCACAGGTTTAGCTTTTCAGAAGTAAAGATGGGGTGGGATTCAGAACCTGGGTAATGTAATTTCAACAAGAGATAAGGTTAAAAAATAAGATGAACTGGTTGTGATCTTCGGGCATGAAAGATGATCCTGTAGTGAAACGGGTTGCAGCTCTGATAACTAATTTCAATAAACATCTTCAGTCTTCGAATATGAATTGAAAACTTTGCAAGCAAAGAAAAAAAACTGAATAGAATAACAGCATCTCGGATCCCAAGCTCATATAAGACGGATTGGTGAAGGTGAAGTGGAAAATTACATCCTCAGGGCGAAAGAAGAGAAGAACACTTTTAACTATACTTTTCACAATGGTTTGGTGGGACAATTATGAAAATATCAAATGCAAAAAAACAGGCACGGGTAAATGAAACATATACGAAGGCCCACTGATGATAATTGATATGTGTTGTTTTACGAGCAACAGATGCCGTCATTCTTTGTTTTTAAGGAAAACACCTTACTTATTTCAGCAAAATGAAAATGCATAAAGGAAGCATGCCAGAAGTGTTTCAAGTTTTAGAGTCAGAAGGAGCATGTGTTTATGAAAACCATACAAACAAGTCTTAGATGAGATGAGAAATACTTTATTTATCCCATATTTGGGAATTCTCTTGTTACAGAAGTTGAAATGATGACCATCACAACCAATGACAACAATAGGCAACTGATATAAAATAATATCTAGTAGATGCCAACCAGATGTATTGTATTTTAGCGCATGATGACATGTGGTGTTAAAGATTTCCTGTATCTGTCCTTGTGCCAGCGGAGCTGAATGAGTCTGTTAGCGAAGGCGCTCCGCTGCAGCTTCCTCAACCTTTCTGCAGCATTTCTCAACAATGAATATGTTGTCTTCATTCTCTTTCCAGTTATAGACTTTTTTTTTGACTGGCCATTCATTGCAACATAAATTCTATAAATTCTGGTAAATAAGTTTTTCTATGACATTTGCTTTTTTCAGGAAGAACTGCTGAAACTCAAGGGTATACCCTTAAGTTACTATAGTAACTTATTGGGTGAAGTGTGCTTTTAGCTCCGCCCACCTTACTTCCACGTGCATTATAGTCTCCAGACACATTTTTCTTTTTTTCTTTTTTTTTTAAATGTAACAGTTACAAAAATAATTTTAATATACTTGTAAACGCTCATGACAGTGTTGGAAAACACTGTTGGAAAAGTACAACTAGTCGCCGTATTTGCACAGAAGTGAATTATCAGCAAAGGTGCTGCTGCACACAGCTCATGTAAGTCAAAGTAAGTGTGTAATCAAACCAACCAACAACATAAACTTTCCCTGCGTCGCTCTTCTACAAGGAACTGAGTCGGTGTTTTGCAGCCCCTGTCTCAGTGGGTTTGCCCGCTGCATGACAAGAGAAGCAGCTGTATATATCAGCTGGGGGACTGCGAGCTGCCTTCTCATTCGGCTCCACCGTGCGGGGAGGAATGGCTGGCTGGGGGGGCTTCTTCTTTTCTCTTCTCAACTACAAAACGGAGAAATATGTCATTGCAGAAAACAGAAGAATCGGAATATTATTTCGGCTCTATCAGCTGGCAGTGCTGGGATACATTATTGGGTGAGGTGAACTGCATGCCCCCCCAACTCGAGTGTTTCCTTTATGGAATAATAAAAGGGAGAGTGACTAACAAAGTTAAAAATAGTGGGGCTTGTGGAAAGGTTTTTACTTTGTGTTAAAGTGGTAGCGCAGTATGGGCCTTTCCTACTAATACTCCCATGTGGGTTATCTGGTTAATAAAGTGAGGACAAACTGTAGGGTGACATTTTTAAGAGCCTGCATGGGGTGGTTATAAAATCAAGCCTGCTATTAACAGTGGATTTGTCGTTTTTTATTCTTTAATTCATGGTATTTTCAAGTGTTATACTCCTTATGCATATGCAAGATATTTCTAAAACACTAGATATTTCTAAAACTGTTATTATAATAGTAATAATAACAGAACTCTGCAATGTAGACTAGGACTACATTGAACACGTCATGAAGTTGTGCTGAATGTCCCAGGTGGGTGTTTGTGGTGAAGAAGGGGTACCAGGAGAAAGAAGAGGCCATCCAGAGCTCAGTCATCACCAAGCTTAAAGGCGTCACTCTGACCAACACTTCTGAGACGGGGCCTTACCTGTGGAGTGCCGAGGACTATGTCATACCCCCAAATGTGAGTCTATCTTTTAGTTTGCAGGATAGCAACACTGATGCTGGAGCACTCGCTAATTATGCTCCTGCCAAGACATATTATGAGGTTACTGAATGTTTGTGCTGCCTTGTATCATTAGTCTCAATGTCTGTCTCGGCGGATTCAACAATATTGAGCTTCTTGGGGGCACTAATTTGTTTAACCTTTTGCTTCTTCATCTCACTGCCAGTACTTAATTTTATTTTGCAGGGCGAGCAGGTGTTCTTTGTAGTAACAAATTACATAGAGACCCCCAATCAGAGGCTGGGATTCTGTGCTGAGGTGCGTATTGTGAGGACATTAGCATTTTCTGAAAGCAGAAAAGTCATTGTAAAAAAACCCCCAAAAACACAATTTTTATCGTGCCTCTAACAGAGTTCCAAGGTGCCAGATGGACGATGTGAAACTGATGATGACTGCATAGAGGGGGAGCCTGTAACAGCAGGTCATGGTGAGGGGTGTTCACTTCACTGTAGTCATGTAAAAATCAGATTGTTTGTTTGGATTTATCCTCACTTTTTCCATTTTCTGATTTATGACCTGTGTAATGAAACGATACAAAATATTGTCCTGATACCGCCACTCTTTAATATTACACGTTTCATTATGTCTCTCTGTGTCTTTTCATTTTGGAAGTTCTCGTTCAGATCCACCACACAGCCTGCCAACTCTTTGCTCTCTCTCTGTTAGGAATCAAGACTGGCTTGTGTTTAAACAGCACCGGGACCTGCGAGATTCATGCCTGGTGTCCTGTTGAATACAACAAGAGACCCGCGTGAGCATTCATAATTCCTCGCAGAACTTTGGAAATTTGCCATTTTGAGCTGCTGCTGCATTAACACTTGCTCTGATCCCTCACACAGACCCAGATATTTCACAGGTTCTATTTATTACTGGCATAGCCTGTCGCCTCCCTTTTCTTTTTCACACAGCTGCGTGTCTCTTTCATTTCCAGAGAGCCCTTACTGAGTGACGCAGAAAACTTCACCATCTACATCAAGAATTTCATCAGGTTCCCCAAGTTTGAGTTCTCCAAGTAAGTAGCTATAAGTGGCTGCTGATTGCTGGTGTGCCTATGGCTTCCAGGGATTGGGGCATAGAGTGGAGGGATATGCATGCTCCAGTGGCTGCTTTAAATAGCTTTAGGGTGCAGAGAGCCTTCTATTTATACCATTCTGTGCATTGCACTCAGTGAGACAGTGAAACAGTCATCTGAGACGTCCTTGACAGCAAGCCTTGCCCTGGACAGGTGTCTGATCAGAATGGGCTAGCCCAGCGAGCTACCCTCTCCGCTGTTCCGTGCACGAGTCCTGCAATAATGCACAGAGATGACCCAGCCACAGCTAATTCATCTGTCAAGATCTTACTATAATTACGGATACATCTCTCATGTTCCCCCACTAATCTTGGCATGCCTGTGATTAATGAGGTAGTGCTTTCGTCTGAATGGAAGTTACTTGAAATGGCCGGCAACACTACACATCTTACAGTGTCCTGTATCCAGTTACATTTTTTTGTTGCTTGAAGCTAGGGGGTATAATGCTGTGGTTTAACTGACATATACATGTTGCATACACATACTTTTGTAGTGTACACTGAGGAAAGCTTAGTCAAGTTGGAGTCCAGACAGGGAAACTCTGAAGTGAGTGCGCGTGTTATACAGATGCATATGTGTGTATGTGAGCACCAAGGTTAAGACAAAGTCAAAGTGGTATGAGATCACATTAAAAGGCTGCTCTATGTTTTTAAAAATGTTGTAAACATTTATAATCATATAATAAAGGAAGACAAATCTGAGATTCTGCCCTATTTCTAGCAAAACTGTGGCACCGACTGTGTTAGCATCTTTGTGCAAAAAGTAACATTTTTTGAGCTGTTTCCTTCCACTGAAGCAGACTAGACCAGGTTGATTTGGAGGACACATATTGCATCATAACTAAGCAAAAGTGTCACAAGTCAGACTGTTATTCTTAGCAACAAGGAGCTTTGACTGGGTCATTGTGAGTCTGAAGGCTTCTACGGGCCCAGAGCTCTACAACACCGGGAAATGGATGCAAAGCACGAACAGAGTGTCCAAAAGTGGCTGTAGAAGATCAATACATCCAGTTTTGTTCACTGCAGGAAAAAAACAAAACAAAAACAGACCAAAAAAACACATCAATAAAGACCAAGTGACTTCAGTCAGCAAAAGTCATATTTAAAATAAAATGTAGATAATGGAAAAAAGTCCTATTTACTGAGAGGACCACCCAGTGGGATGGCAGTGACAGAGTATAAGAAAACCAACAGGAGGAAGAGTGATAAAAAGAAAAAAACTGAACCAAAATTGGCATAAAAATCCAGGTCCTGGCACTCACAGTAGTTTATACAAGTAATAAAGGACCTTCTTTAGTTGCCAACCTACATTAAAAAATACACCTACACGCATTGGCTTACACCTTCTTCTGGATGTGAAGTCTAGGGTTGTTTTCTACCCTGGACATGGATATCTATAATAAAGGACCTTTACGCTCACCCAGTAGCCCCGTCCTGTTCAGAGACATAGCCCACCCTCTGATTTGCATCTGAAGGATTCAAACTGCTGCAAAATTATGGGCCCGGACCAATATTTGAATGTAAAGAAGACCAGGGGTTGGGTCTTTGGCTGAACAAACTGTCACTAAAGCAAAAGGAAGAAATACCAAAGACTAATATATATTCTAAAAATTCATATTTTCAGAGATTCAAGTTTTCAGTCAAACTGTCAGTGTTATCCTTAAAACTGAAGTATCGCAACTGGTGGTCAGTTTTCTTAAACGCTTATCCAACTAGCAGCTAATGTCAGCTGTCATAGGCAGGGTACACTCTGAAAAGGTCCAGTCCATCACAGGGCAAACACAGAGAAACAGAGCACACATTCTCACATCCACGCCTGCACCCACTCAGAATGACCAAATAACCCAACATGCATGCCTTTGATCTGTAAGAAGAAAAGCCACCGGCACATGGAAAATATACAAACTACACAGAAAGCGCACAGCTACAAAACCCTGATAACTCAAACTTTCGTCTTTTCACTTAAGTAAATGATTTGTGTCATTTCATTGAGTGAAAACATGAGTTTCTGATATAATTTCCCCCACATCTGCTGTCTGCTGTACTTCTAGAGCCAATGTCCTTGAAACTTCTGATGACAGCTACCTGAAGAGATGTTTCTATGACAAAGAGAACCATCCTTACTGCCCCATCTTTTGCCTCAGAGATCTCGTCAGCAGCGCTGGACATGACTTCCAGGAAATGGCTGTTAAGGTACAATATCAAACAACAGCACTCAAAGAAAGCAAATCCCCCTGAAGGGCAAGGGCTATACTAAAACTTTAATGTTTTATGTTGATGTCAGTATTGTTGATATGAAAATCTAGTGGAGTATATTAGTGTAGTATATCGATCATTTTGTGTCCTTTTGAAGTCATCAAGCGTTGTATTGAAAAAAGAGCTCAAACAAAAAAAGTTCTTATGTCCCCAAGTGACTAATATATTGATTTAAAGTTTGGAGATGATCCTAGTTCATGTCACCTGGACCTTTGACCTATGACCTTTTAAGCATTACATACTAAAATAGTGTATTTTATGGTCTTTGCCTATATTACTGGAGCAGTACTGGCTGGTATCTTTGGCTTCTATAAGCTGTAAAACTGAGATTTTAAGACACATTCATGTGGTTTTGCAAAACTTTACATCATCATGGTGACGTCGTTGTATTGAAAAAATAAAAAGTGTGTTGTACAGCTCTTTGCGTTATTCTATCATATGATATAATACTCATTATGATTGCATTTTTTTTCAAGGCAAACAGTGAATGTCAGTGTCAAATGCTAGGTACTGATGTCCCCCAGGGTGTAGTATATTGTTGTGAAGTTTGAAAAAATTTTTAAACTGATTTTTACATTTGGTGGTACTTTGATTTGACTTTAACCTGATTTTCACCAAAATTGAATCAGCTTGAGTTGTTATTGGTATCTAACATCACATGAAATTTGAAAATGATATCTTGACAAACTCTGAACACTAAACAGCTAACAAACACACAGACAGACAAACAAACAAACGGAACTGATTTCATGCTCCCTTCCTTCGTGAAGAGAAAAATGTGCCAATTAAGAGTATGTGTGGGGGTGATTTTGGTTCCTGACTTCCTCACAGTCATTTGCTAACAAACTATAATAGAAATCTGGCACTGATTGCAGTAACAAATGCATTTACTAAGATTAAACATTTTGAAAGTGATTAGAAAAAAAGTATGTTCCAGTAGCTTGCCATCACTTGTTTAGATTTCTTGAGCAGATTATGTATAAAATGTTAGAAGAAGACAAAGTACAGTGAAGATTCTGTATGACAAGTTTGTCTCTTTGTGCTTGGACACACAAACTCAAATCAGTTGACTGATTTATAGGGAGATGGTCTGCTTGCACAAAAAAGCTGATTTCTTTAATGATTTGGAAGAAAATCTGCAAATATCCCACAAACTTTTGAATCTCTCTGCAATGCAAATACAGTAAAGCTGTGTATTAAAAACCAGCCTCTGGTACGCTACTAACAGCGGGATCATTTTTGAACTCGTCAGATCCACATACACGGTTGTCGTGAAGCTTTTACACACATCTTTTCGTCTTCATCATTAGATGTTATTTTCTCAGCTGGAAGAAAATGGATGGATGGACGTGCTGAGTTTTCAGTAGTATTTAATCATTTTCAGTTTCTGTTTAGAGTTATGAAAAACTGAGTTTCTGGAAATGTGTTTAAGTAAGATATTCCTCTATTAGGTTTGATGCTCCGCATTGGCTGGTCCCAAATTACATCTGTGTTACCCATTACAAGCAACTTCAGTCTGAGGTTTTGAGGGAGAAAGGTTGGGGCACCTCAGCTACTGAATTACATCCCAGATGAAATCAGATGTTCAAAATAAGTATTTTAATGCAAAAGCATTGTGAAACTTGATTTTATCTGCGTATGTCTTCTGTGGTTGTGGTATGCTGCGTTTAAAAAGTTTTACTTTTTGTAAAGCACTCTGTACGGTATGGTTTGTGGTGTATCAGCTGATCTGCTATTAATATTCACCCTTTGTGTCCACCAGGGTGGTTCTGTTGGCATTCTCATTGAGTGGAACTGTGACCTGGATAAAGACTATTCTCTGTGTAATCCACAGTACAGCTTCACCCGTTTGGACATTAATTTGAACAACTCAATTACATCAGGATACAACTTCAGGTATGGTACCCACCACCTCCACTCTGCTCACTGTGTCCAACCCGTTTTCAGCCTTTACATCTTCTGTTAACTATTTTTCCTACAGATATGCCAGATACTATAAGGATCAAAATGGTGAAACCTATCGCACGTTGTATAAAGTGTATGGGATTCGCTTTGATATAATGATCAATGGTCAGGTACAGTGGAGATATTAGCAGTTTTGTTTTTTTCTAAAGTAAAGCACATTATTCTGGTGAGCGATTTATAGTGAGTTTCTTGTTATTTTTTTACAGGCGGGGAAATTCAATATTGTCCCCACAGTAATTGCCATTGGCTCAGGCATTGCTCTCCTCGGTGCAGTGAGTAATTTATTAGAATATTCTGTGTGGATGATTGCTGTGCAATTACCACGGTGCTAAGTTTGAAAACTGTCATATTACAGGACAGTGGATGATGTGTAATCCCCACCAAGAAAAGTAATATTTTGTCCTGTTCCAGTTCATTTGTTTATTTTTCTCTTTTAGGGAGCCTTTGCCTGTGATATGATATTATTGTACATGATGAACACAAGCTCCTTCTACCGAGAGAGGAAATTTGAAATCATCAACTTCAAGTAGGACTTCATGTATTTGCACAAACTTTGCCATTTTCCAAATCTTGCTCCTCACTTTGGCACATCTCTCTCATGCTGTGTGCAACAGGAAAGAGAGGACCAAAGTTAAAGATGAGAAAGCAGGCCATCGGGAAAAGAGGTCCAGAAGACCAGGGGCAGAGAAAGGGGCTACAAATTCCATCAAAAAACCAGGAGAAACTGAACCCACTGCAGGATCTTCTGCAGAGAGCCAGCCACCTACGGAGAAAAGGGGTCCCACAATTCCACGTAACACGGGACAGCGATACTCTGCTCCACCGCAAAGCACCGAGACGAAGCATCATATCACTTTCATGGCTCACAATTAGGTCTGCAGGCAGAGCAAGGTCACCTGTTTGTTTTCCTGCATGAAGCAGAACCCGAAGGTGGGACTGACGTTCACGTCTTACCTGCCGGCACAACTGCTAGCACGGTCACTGGCATGAATGATGCCCTGACTGAAGATGTGTTGATCCAGGGGAATGTAAATGTTGTGCAAAGTGCATGAGGTCAGGACATCAAAGAAAGTAGCAGGGTCAGGATTCAAAACAGATTCATTAACACTCAACTGGCAATTAGCAGTGACAGTAATTACAATATATAGTAATAAAAGTAAAAAAGTAGGCATGAAAGTTTTTAAAAACTGCACTTAGAAGCAATTCATAAGAAAATGTGTGGTCTTAATTGTGTTTTTACAGCTCGACACATGTATTGTGTTGTTAAAATGCACAAACACTGTTGCTGCTTTCTGCTGTACGTTCAGTTAACTGTACTGATCATGGCTTTGATATGAAGCTTTTACACAGTATTCACTGGCGACACTGAATACAGTCTGACATGCACTACGAGTCCAAGTGGACATATTTTCTGTGTAATGAATGGAAACTGAAATGCAGAGTCTCCCTTTATTGTTTGCTGTTCCTGTTTCTGTTTATTGAATGTTCTTTGTCATTGGAAACACATTTTTGTCATCATAATTTTATTATTATTAGTGACACTCCCCAGTGAAGAAAAAGTGATCCAAAAAACTTCTAGAGAGATCTTTAATCCAGTCAGTAATTACATTTGCTATTTTCTGACTTGGTTTAACTTGTGAGGATTTGATCTGTAAACCTACATTATAACTATAGTTCTCTAAGTACATGTTAGAGTTCATTCTCTGGTAAATATGGAGGAAAGAAAAGGACAGTTAATTCTCTTAACTCATCATTCAACATATCACCAGTTCACAATGAAAGCCTTTCATTAACAGCCTATCTACAACAGCAGGGCAGACAAACCTAAAGAATTACAGAGCATTAGACAAATATTTCTGAGTTATTTCGAGTAGATGTTCTAGTATACATGCACCATCCCGTACAAGAAAGTCCAGAACAGGACATATGTGAAGAGGCCTCCGACAAGGCCTCCGGTGAAGAGCAGGCGCCGTGATTTGAAGAATTTGTTCCACCGCCGTCCGGCCTTGAGAATAAGCAGCAGCGAGAGGAGAAAGGATGATAGGAAATAAAAGATGAAGCCATACAGTCCTGTCAGGCCAAGGATACCGGCTGTTGCTCCCGAGAGTGCAGACACAGAGGTGCGGCAGTAATCCAGCACTGCCGCGTTGCCTCTCACTGCCACTTCACTGATGAACTGTGGTCCCTCACGCTTGGCCCCAACTCCAGCCATCTTGGCTCTGGTCGGCTACCACAGAAGGTGCTGCTGTAACATCAGAGATTAAGGCAACAATGTTAGAGCAACAGTACCTACTATGATTTTATGTACCTCGCACAATGAGGTTTTTAATTCATAAATAATCAAAATCCAAATAACATGATGAATAGTAAGACTAATGATTTCAAATCCTGAAAATCCTGACTCGTGATACTTTATAGAATTAACACCAAATAGAAATAAAACTAAAATAGCTAATTTAAAACATTAGAGACCGATCGGTTTTACTTTAAAAATCAATTGACAGACAATTTTCACCAGGAATAATTTAAGGGCCATCTTACTGCTGGTAATGAAGGTTATTATATTTAAAAAGAAAGATTAAAATAAAAACTAATTTCTAGCACTACCGATCATCATGACACTGTGAAATCAACATAAAACTACAAATCTGGACACTTTAAAGCCCTCTACTGTGCGTGACAAAGAAAGCAAGTCGGGTTCGCTTAGCACAAGGTGATTCAAAGCCTCGTTTTGACATAAAATGTAAAAATGTACGACACAGACATCAGTTTTCAAACTACACAAGGCAGAGTCAGACTATTGGAGGCTAAACTGCACGTCAGCTGAACTATTTTAACATTTCTACCAGTGCTAATTCTAGCAGTGCTAGCTCTCCCAGCTACCCGCTGACGGTGACAGGCTCTCACCGGAGATTAACGTAGGGACTTCCTGTCGACTCCTCACGACGCGGTCACAAGAACATAATATGCAAGATTTACTTTGTAAACCTGAATCTAAAGCAGTTACAGGAAAAGTCAGCTGCTGTCGCCAAAAAGAAAAAGTGCATTCATTCTCGTTTGGATGGCACTCCTATACGAAAGTCAGCCACGCTCCTGCGCAGTGCATTGTGGTAATGCGGTAGTCAGCCTCAGGAGGAGCCGATTTGGTGCATTCCTTGACAGTGAAACAGTAGGAAATTAATCTACCCTGAATAACGTTTAAGCAGGGAAGCTACCTTTGAATTTGTATTGAAGGAGACACTATGTTACATCAAAATGTAAATTCGTTATTTCACATTTTTGGCTAAAACAGCAGTTTTATAACGGCAAATTCCATCTAAGTAGCAAAGAAACTCTAAACTCCGTTAATCACATGAATGCAGCAGTGTAGACTTTGGCATTTCGGTATGAAAAAAGCTCAAGGTACATATCGTAAACATCAGTCATGTCTAACTTTATCCTGGGTTTGGACGTGGGTACCACTTCGGTAAAAGCCGTTTTATTAGACAGAGGATGTAGAGCTATAGCTGCCAGTCAGTCTTTACCGACTGTTTCTGATTTAGCCGACGATAGCGGGATAAAGGTGAGTGCGTTCACTTGTCCCGCAATTTTAACTACAGCTCAGTAATCTAAACACCTCTGTGTGATTGTGTGTAACGCAGGCGAAAGAGCAGGACACGGGTCGGATCATAGACACTGTGAACCGGTGCATTGGCCTCTTGCCCAGAGACAAACTGCAGCATGTGTGTTGCATCGGGCTAACCGGACAGATGCATGGAGTTTTATTCTGGAAACCAAAAAGCGGTAAAGTTACTCTGCGTGTGGCATTTCATCATTAAGTGTGGTAACTTATGTAACAACGGCTCTATGATCGGGAGTTGTTTCTGGTTTTCTTTTCGCGGGAAATGAGAAAAACGTGATCAAAAACAAAAACAGTGTCAAGGGAAAGATTGGGCATGATTTTCAGGCTCACGTGCAGCCCTGTGCCAAATACAGATGACACTGCAAGAGCCAAAAGAGTCTTTGTTTGGCAAAGTGACGAAACAAGTACTTCGGCTCTTTACTCAAGTAAAAGTCATAATGCTAATTAAGAAATGAATCAAACCATTTCGCACTACACTCAGGAAGAATGAGCCATTTCAGAATTAGAGAAATTACCACATAATACAGATTCTAATTTTTTCATTGTCTACCTCTTTCCTGGGACCCAGATGTGGTAGGGTCAAAGGGTGAAGGTAGAAAATTGATATTTTTTAAGATCTACAAATGAATAAGTAACTAAACCTTTAACATGAATGTGATGAAGTGCAGAGTACGCCAAAAATATAGTGGTGTAGATCTAGAGATCACTACAGCATAGAAATTAAAAATATTGTACAAGTACATTAAAGCTGTAGGTAAGTAAAGTGCTTGAATTTAAAAAGAAAGAAAGAAAAGTCCTCACTTACATTCCACCACGGATCTTATCTATGCCCTGACCCAATGGCATGAAGCAAGGTGTGACTAACAGTACTCCAGTTCAATGGTAAATTGTGAGTGGGGAGTAGTTGATCATGGTTTAGGACCTTTACCACCCGATGTCCCTTCTCTGAACACAACCATCAGGGATACAGGAAACATACTTTGTGTATCAGTGTAATCTTAATTCTCTTGGATACATTCATTTAGGTGGAGGATGGAAACATTTGTGTAAAGATGGATGAATTATACCAGGATCATCACAGATTAGGTACTGAAGTGATGCAAATCTTAGATTGGAGAGAATTTTTCTTAGGGTGTTTACAGCCACACATTTGGACACTTATACAGCTTACACTAGGACACACTGGAAACATGTACACCTCCTGCAAAGCTTTCTTGACTTACCATGTAATCACCATTTAAAAGTCCTATAGTTTTCTGTCTATCGCGCTGTTTATCAATAGTATATTTTCATTTATTTTCAAGAAGTAATTATTTTTTCACTTGTCAATCTGATCTCTTCCCAAGATATTTTAATCTTTCCACACTGCCAAACACTCTGGAACCCATTTTTTTAGCATCTGTGTATTCAGTATCAGGGTTCGTACGGGAGCTTGAAATCCTTGAAAGTGTTTGAATTTTAATATTGTCTTTTCAAGGTTTGAAAAGTGCTTAAATTTCAGATGTGGTGCTTAAAAGTGCTTGAAAGTGTAACTGTATTTCATTCACCACAAATAACTATCTCATTGAATAGTTGTTGTTTTTTTTGTTTTGTTTTTTATCAGATAGAGAAATAAAATGAGTCGCAAAATGTAAAAGCAAAATTTCTCTGCCTGGGCTGCCTTGCACCTCTGTGGCTCTGTCTGTTTCAATAAGTGACCCCGCCTCTCCCCCTAACTGTCGGGATGAGTGCGCTAACATACCTGCAGTTGCTGTTTTAACCCTGGAGAACCCATGGGGTCAAATTTGACCCCATGGTTTCCCTAGAAAACCAATGGGGTCGGCTCTGACCCCATGGGTTCTCCAGGGTTAATGAGTGTTTGATGGAAAACGACAATGGCGGAGTTTGCGCTCTCCAGTCGCATGATAGGTGAGTCCTAGTAAATAATTTTCTAGTACGTGTACGTTACACATGCTAATTTTTAAAATTATGATTATTATTTTGCTGGCTATCAAACTCGCTGGAGAAATGATTGAAATGCAATGAGTGTGATGCAATACGGCAGCGCTATTATACAGTTAGTTATGGCATGGAGATTTATGGAATATGCTGTGAACTTAGCTAACATTACTTAGCAGTAGCAGTAATATGAGTTACTTTACTCATGTGAAAGCTTTAAACATTAGCCAGTTACATAACTAGCCAACTTAAGGCTTTCTGATTAACCCTCTAGGATTGACGGACCCAGAGTGTCAGTTTCAACTTGGGTCGAAATAAAACAGTGTTGTTTACAGCGGGAAGAAACAGTAAAAACGGCGTTTTCTAGGACGGTAGCAAACACTCTCTGCTTGGGAGTGAAAAAAAAAGAAAAAGTGGAAAAATGTGCCATGTCGACCAATCAAAAAATGATATGGCAACATATGGCATTTGGTTGTTTAAGAAGAGGGGGAAGTTTTAGGAGTGACACCGGCGAGAGAGAGAGCGAGTGAGCGAAAGAAAGAGAGAGCGAGTTTTGATACATGATAGATTTGTGATGTTTACTGTGTTTGGACTCAAGTTAGTGTGTTGTCTTGTGTAGTTAATGTGTAGTGTAGTCGTTGTTTTGTTTTGTGTGTCACTTCTACTAGTGAATGCCACAGTTGCTGCAAAAAAGCCACCAAAGGCAGATGTAAACGCTGTCTCCACATGGAAAACAGGAGTGACACACCTGCTGTCATACCTGCAGGGTTTATCCCTGTGCTGTTCTCCTCTGTCTTATTTGATGCAGAACACCTGATTGTTCTCTAAATAGTTTTAAATGGTTATATAAAAAACATCTGAGCCTTGGCTGCATTATTAGGTAAATAGTACCATATAACTTTGTTGTTTGCAAAACTTGTGCATATCTTTTAAAAATGTACAATTTCTATTTGCATTTCAAGTTATGAAAATGATTCGTAAAACATGTTTGTGGTTTTTACAGTCAAAAATATAACTTTTTTCTACTCACATTTTAAATTTTGTCTGAATTTAGATCAATTGTGCTTATACAGTATGTCAAAATGTGAAAATAACAGATTGGCAAGATAAACAGTTTTTAAAGGTGAAATATAGTGGACAAATCAAAAGTAGTTAAAAAACGGCCAATTATACCCTGAACCCCAGAGAGTTAAAGGCTAAAAGCAAAGTTGTCACCAAGTACTTTTTATATTTGTGTGTATTGCTGCAGCTTTTTTAAGTATTAACTTGGTGCCTTTGGGTGAAATAATGGTAATATGAGGGACATGGTCATATGGTCACAAAGAATAGCAACAGATACGTGTAGAATATCTGTATAGAGTGGTATCTAAAATAAGCATGCAGTTTAGTTTGACTAATGTTTAACTGGATCCAGAGGCTTTAGAACAACATTGACTGATAATAGGACAGGGCAGAGTCTTTCAAGAACACAGCAGTCAACATAACAACTCAAACAAGGGTTGTATTAAAGTTGTAAGCACTCAGTTTACTGTCTTTTGCACCTCCCAGGTTGCGTCTGGTCCAATAGTGATTCCTTCACAGCCAAAGACACCAGTCAGCTGATCACCTGGCAAGATGGACGTTGCAGCAATGACTTCCTCTCGTCTCTTCCTAGACCAGACTCTCATCTCAGCGTTGCCACGGGGTTTGGCTGTGCAACAATCTTCTGGTACATGAAACACAAGTAAGCACACATCTTTAAAAATAAATACATTATAAATAAATACATTTTGCAATTGTGATACAAAAGCTGAAGCTGTGTGGTTTTGCCGCAGACTCAAATTCCTTGAGGACTTTACGGTTGCAGGTACCATCCAGGACTATGTGGTGTCCATGCTGTGCGGTTTGGACGGGTGTGTGATGACACCTCAGAATGCAGCCAGCTGGGGCTTCTTCAACACGTCATCCAATCAGTGGAACGAAAACACGTTTGTATAGTGTTGAACTTCCTTCCTTTTTACAACACTTTACTTGATGCACCTACTGCATGAAAACTGTTGTGCATGTTTGGTTTGCAGCCTCATTTACCTAACACTTTGTGCATCAGTGCAAGCATACGTAACAAACACTGTATGTGTGTGTGTGTGTCCTCTAGTCTGAAGGGTGCTGGCTTCCCTTTGCACCTGCTTCCTAAGTGTGTGCCATCTGGTAGCTTGGCAGGAAAGACCTGCTCTCAGTGGCACGGCATCCCTGCTGGCACGCCAGTAGGGGCCGCGCTAGGAGACTTCCAGTGCTCCGTCTACTCCTGCATGAGCGAACGGACAGATGCAGGTGAAACAGGATATCCATTTATCTCTCTTAATGAACTATATGCACGATGCTCTCACAGTTGATTGTGGATCTGCATTTATAAGTTCATTCAGATTCGGATAACTTTATTAATCCCAAAAGGGGAATTTGTTTGCAGCTTAGCTTAATCACAAACCACACTGTTGCATGTCAAGTGAGAGATCAACAAACAATGAGGTCAAGGAAAAAAATCCAATATAAAACTTATTGTCGCTGACTTAGGGGTTTATATTTCAGGACAAACACATCACTAACCATCACAGCTGATTCTCTTTAGCTGACAGTTTGTTTCTTTTTTTCAAATTTCCCAGTCCTTAACATAAGCACTTCAGCCCAGCTGACCTACGCCATGCCAGCTGACTTCAAACCTCCAGATTCTCCTCAGCTCGCCTCGTCCATCTCCTACTTCCCTTACTTTGAGTCCACATACTTGGCTGTTGCAGCATCGCTCAATGGAGGGAATGTGTTGGCAAGTTTTGTGGAGATGCTGACTTCCTGGATGAGAGAGCTTGGTTTGTGTTCTTCTTCTAGTTTCTAGACCTTAATCCATCGTCATCCCTCTCTGCTCAGCTCAGGAAAACCAAACAGTGCAGGCTGACTTGCAGATGGACACAGACACTGTGATGCCACACATTAGTTTTATTTTTTAATCATCATTTTAATCATGATTATTACAAAACGTTTAAAAAAGTAGAATAGCTTAGTAAAGTCAAGTACAATATAACGAAACAAATTATTTCAACAGTTTCATATTCATATGGTGACAACTTCACTAAAAATCCTACCCCCTCTTTACTCTAAAACGGATTAAAATGTAAAATTGTGCATAACATTGTGTATTGATAAGATTTGTGAGACCAAAAACCTCAATAAGAAAATGTTTACTGACACTTTGCATAAACCAGGATATTTTAAGGCGGATACCAATATTCAGGGTTGAAAAAGCTATATTTTGGCCATTTCTTTTCTCTTTTCAGGCACAAATCATAAACAGATTTCCCTAACGTTTGTTATGCGTAGTTATTTATGTAATTATTTAACCTAACTGCTCGGATTAGCTGGATGTTGTGTTTGTGGCTTTCCAAAGAAGTGTGTTGCCAACAACAAGAGCTCCCACTGGTGGGAAAACTATGTAATTTCAAAACTCAAGACATGGTTGAAGGATGTTTCTTCTGTCTCTTCTTTAGTTTTTACATTTTTTTATTCATCAGCAGTTATAATATTGATACAGATAGATCAGCAAATAGCTAATGCCAGCTGACATTGTTGATTAATCCTAGTCTTAGTCGTACAAGTGAGCAGCAGGGACATGTTATCATAGACTTTTTTTTACAACTGTTTCAACCAGATGGACCGCCCCCTGTTGGCCATTAGGAAAAATGTAGTTTTAAGGTATATCTACATTATCTTCACATTTCACACTTGATGATTACGCTGTGTCCATCATTTATGTACAGTCTTTACATAAAAACTATAACTAAAGGGAATGGCACTATAGACACCAGGTTTAAAACTGTGGTATACTCTGATATACAGAAAGTTTTATCTGCTGCTTAATCAGGGTGATGTGAGCTCATTTGGAAAGATCCATGTACACCTCACATGCTCATATACTTAACATATTAATAGAGATGATAAATGACACCTCTCTAAACTCGTTACTGGAGATGCAAGAACCAAAATACATCCCAGCTTTATTCAGAAACGTTGGCAAACAGTTCTAGGGAAAGGTTATACTTGCAGATCAACAATCAAAGCTGCTTAAAGATGAAAGCAAAGACCAGAGACGGCGCAGAGATTAGAGAGAACTGACATTAAATCTCTTAAGTTAATGAATCATGAATGCAATAAGCAAAATAACAACTGTAGAACAGTTAAACTAAAGTCTGCACAGATAGATGACATTAAAGTGCCCCCCTCTGCTCCACCCCCCCATCCCCCCCACCCCCACAGGTGCAGAGCTGAGTGACTCGTGCTTATACGAAAAGCTGATTCATTGTGCCCTGAACCAGGAAACCAGCAACCTGAGGGTGAGTCCTACTATCTTGGGAGAGAGACATGACCCTCTCTGCCTGGGCCACGTGACTGGCATCTCCACCTCCAATCTCTCCCTGGGTCATGTGATCAGGGCTCTCTGCCAAGGAGTCCTGGACAACATCACCTCGATGATGCCCGTAGAGCATCTGCAGCAGGCAGGGGTCCGCAGGATTGTGGGCAGTGGGAGCGCGCTCGCTCAGAACGAAGTGCTAAGACAGGAAGTGGAGAAGGCGTTCCCTCTGCAGGTGGTATACGGACAGAACGCAGACTCTGCTTTGGGCGTGGCAATGATTCTCTGTGACCGCCTTTGAATTGGACTCGCTATCCAGTTCTGTCTGTTTACATGACTGAGAATTTTGCACATCAACTAAAGCTGACCCTAACAAATCTTACACAGTTCATTTTTATTTTGAATCTTAAAGCAAAGGCTGTGTTTGACAGGACAGAGATCCAATGTTAGCAATTTTATAGGACCAAAAGATGGAAGATGTTCGTGGAAGCTCAAAGATTTTACTGTGACTGAACAACTCTCAACAATATACTGGGCATTTCTGATATTTGGGCATTTTGTTGATATTTTGTTGCAGTGTAAGTCACAATCAAAGGACGTCATCTTTTTCCTAGACCTAGCTGCTCTTTATTCATCAGGAAAAAAGTCAGGCCTCTGTCACTTAGCTTTACAGCTGCTTAATGCAGCATCAGCATCAGAGCATTAAAAGATAGAGGCAACAAGTTCAAACTTGTTAACTGTAGGTGTCTGAAATAAAAAAATGACATGGAGAGAAATCACAGTGAGTTGGAATGCTTTAAAGCTTCTGCATGATTTATGTGCCCTGAGATGAAGATGCAATCAACATGTCAACACTGAAGCAGAAAACAGCATGTTGAGGTGCCTTCATTTTAGGTGTCTGGGACAGATTCATTTGTAGTTTCCTGTGCGATGGGTGTTTCCTTTTCAGTTCCGATTGAAACAGGTCGAATCTTTGTATGTTTGTGGGTTAAGTATTCCAAAACACTGATTGATCAGAATTCAGTCTGATCATGAAGCGCAGATTACCAGGGTGATCCACGCTTGGTTTAAAATCAACCAGTGTCATAATAGCAGAAATCCAATGGAATGGATTCATTTTTAGCACCTATTTTTCATTCATATACTGCAGTTTGTCTTGAGAATGATGAGAGCCTTGAGTGTTTGTTTCACTGTAGACTCTCACAGTGCCCGTCAACTCCCACTGAGCCTTATTTTTCTTTTTTAATCGCACTGTCAGCTTGGCTCACAGGCTCAAAATGGAGGTAGTAACTAGTAATGAATCACTTAACTCATTGGGCCCAAGTGTAGCTCATGCAGCCAGTTACTTCTACAAGTAACAGCACTATAACCACAGCAGAGACACCTAGTGGCTGGGGGTTGTCACACTCTTCCTGGACACCAGCTGAATCCAAATCATTGCTTTTCCGCCCCATTTACACTAGTCCATATAAAATAGTTTTACTCAGTTACAATGTCTCATTTTCAACCACACTCTGTTGTATCATGTTCACCAAGTTTACTGCAACAGCCTCCCCAGTCAGTGCTAACTCCACTCTATAACTCAGAAGACCTGGCGCTTGGAAGAGGCACTTGAAAAGTAGCCTGGAAAAAATGAAGGAGCTGGAAAGCTACCAGAAAACTGAGTATAGTCTCAAGAATAAGTTGCTCTTGACAAAGCACCACAAAACATCAAATCCCTGGGTGCTGGTTTATCTCAGTTGGATGAGCAGGTAACCATATGGCGCATGGCTGAGAGTGGCCTGCCCAGGTTCGAATTTGACCCGCGGCCCTTTGCCACATTTCTCTCTCTCTCTTTCCCATCAGTCTTCACTGCATCTGTCTAATAAAGCAAAAAAAAAAAAAAATACATACATATATATATATACATAAACCCCATAAGATCCCTGATGTGATGGATGTCTGAGCCGTATGATTGCAAAAACAAAAGCCAGTGAGTGCATTTGGACAACACAATGAGTGCAGGAAATCGAATGTATTGTTATCTGTAAAGTTATCTGTAAAGACCAGAGGCGCACTAGAGTCAACATGAGCTTCAGAATATTACAGAGCTCATACTAGGGGCGGTGTCTCTCTCTCTCTGACAGAACTGTATGAGTTACATTTCTTAGAGAAATATCTCACTGGTCATTTAATCCCTTTTTTTCTTGTGAGGTTGAAGCAATGCTGCACTTTACCTTGTATGGGCTGAATTTATTTTTGTCCAACCATCTACTTTCCCAGGTAGGCAACAGTTGCCTTAGCAAACTCACATTTAGCCAAGCTAACTGTCCTGTTTGTCTCACGCAGTCGATCAGTTTCCGGATGTGGTGCACATGTTGTCATTGTAGATCACATCAACATATCTTGTCCAGACACGACCAGATGCCTCAGATGACAAAGTTGATGTCGCATTACACAACTCAAAGCGTAGGAGAAGAGGCCAAAAGGAGTGATAAAGGCTGACGTGTCACTTGCTCTGTTAGGGGAACTTGCTAGGAACTGTTCAGTACATCAAGTTTACTGACAAACTGAGCTGAACCCACCCTGTTCACGCAGTCTTCCATCCATGGTAGAGGATAAGCATCTGGTTTAGTCAACCCACTTTCCAGTGATTGGTACAGAACCCGGGAATTGTTGGCTGTATCCACCAACAAACAGGGAGAAGCCCAGCTTGAAGATGAAGGTTCACAATACTACTATTGAACATATACTGAATTTCCTTCTCCATCACCTTCTCTTTTCTTTCCCAGAAAGTCTTAAAACGCCAGTGAATCAGTTGTGCGTCACCCACATCAATGCCATGCTCTGTTAGATGTGTTTGAGTTTGACAAATGAATACTCATTCATGATGACAGACAGCTCTGTGAACGGGCTTCCAATTTACAGAGGGTCCTTCCTCGGCAGGCTTTCACTGGATGGGTTTACCCCATCACCCTCATGCGCCAGTGAATCCATGCTTCCCACTGTGCTGTGGTATGTCTTCCCCAGTTTTACAGGGCTGGGACACCCTGATGTAATGGGGTTTAAGCAGATTAATATGACAAAAATGAATTTAAAAAACAAATAGTTCTACTCTGAATTTTGAATGGCAAAGGGACCATAAGGTGCCCTGAAATGAGACACCAACAAATGGCAGCAGAGCTAAAACCTGCTCACCTGGACCGAACTGGTGCACTTTGGCTTTTGGATAATTAAGATGCTTCATTTCTATAATCCAGAACCGGATTCACAATCTCAATGGGGTTCAGGCTGTACCACAGAATCCTGAAGCAAAGTTATGGGTCCTGGCACCGTGTGACCAAATACCAGCTCATTCAGACTAAACCCAGTAATGAGTTGAATTACATCCCTGGCAGCCAGCAACAAACAGCCATGGGTCTTTCCCAAACCTGGCCTAACTCACATTACCCCCACAGCAGAGTCTTCAAGGTTTGATGGAACCCTTAAAGTGTCCCTTGGCTCTGAATGTGATTATGCCTTACTCAGACTCGTTTCAAAATTTGAGTAAACAGATGTGATGAAAAGTTTGAGGGCTGAACAATCTGTATCACCTTTACGATAGTTGTGGCAGGAACCTAAGGGCTGAAACCCTCAAGCCTAGTGATACAGCTAGAACCGTCAATGACACCTGCAACCTTGGATGTGCCTCCAAGACAACCTTTTTTGACAACACACTAAAAAAAACTCCCCAACAGACCAGAGAGAATCCACTGTACATTCCAACAGGGACAGAACAGCAGCTGCACCTTATACAGACTTACACACACCAGGCACAGGCCCAGCCAAGCTCAAAGCCAGATGAATCACAAGCCGAGGACAGCTCAGTGACCATAACTTTCAGCGAAACAGTAACATAACTTTTTATTTACTACATGTCAGAGTCTCCCAAAGAGCCAGATTGTGTCCTTATAAGACCAGAACATATAGAAAATGGCTTTAAAATGGAAAGCCAATTGCTCCAACAATCGAAACTGCAAAATGACTAGCCCCATTTGCCCCAGTCTGTCTGACAGGATACTACAGAACAGAGGGAGACTAGACGAGGTTGTAATTAGTAGAGAATCGTTTATTTTAAGGAAAGCAAGAGCAGCATGTGTAGAAAGGAGAGAATTTCTTCTCCAATCAGCTCCTGCTGAACAAAGCACCTAGTGCCTTGGGGGGTCATCGCAGCATCCTTTAACTGACCTGTAAGAGCCATGGGAAATCTTCTTTCTGATGTTTAATGCTCTTTATTCACCTCTTCTTGAGATTCAACCTTAATTTGACCTTTAACTTAGTATATCGTCTACTCAAAAAGTTCATGGATGTCCTTTGTTTGTTTTTTTAATATTACTTTTCATACCTTGTTGTCATTTGGTTTAAGGAGATACGATTATGATTATGAAGATTAAAAGTCATCAACCAGTTAAAGAGAAAACCTGTTTGTCAAGTCTATAGCTTCATATTTTACTATAGTCACTTGTGTAAACACAATTTTTTCCACAGGCACATATAGACGTCACAGTCCACTGCGTTATTAGTGTGTTCACTCACTCATTATGTTCCATTAAGCCACAGTGATAGTGATGCTACTATGCTTGAAATAAACCGGTGTTAATAACTGAATTTGCTCCTGACTGTTGTTGAATGTGTTATTCTGCCTGCGTGAGCTCAGACAGGCTAATAAAGAGAGTTTTAACTTTGTGCACATTTCTGTTTTGTTTTTAATGAAGGCTCCTTTGAGAATGACAAGCTCAGATACAAATGGGATCAAGATCACAGAGAAGTTTTTTGGGGGTTCAAGTGACGGTTTTGGTTATGCCACCCTATGCAAACGATAACAATCTCATGCATCCTTTTCAACCGTAAAAAAAAGGAAGTCGTCTCATGCGAGCTCTGCAGCTACAGCTCACGCTGGTAGGCAGATGCTCTGCAACCACACATTTAGTCACAGGACCAGAGCAGCACTAAATAAAACACACAAGTACATCACATTGAGAACACGAAGAGGCATGTAAGACGTACAGGAAACACTTGAGCAGCTTTATGGACTAAAAAAACCCCCAGAAGACTTACGACCAAAATCTTCAGCATTCTGAATTTGATTCTTCAGGGTAAGTTTCTCCTTTTTGAAACTTCTGCTTTCATTTTCTGAGGATTTTCTGTGGACAACATGAAGCTCTTCTGCTTCATGCCTGTTTTTTTGTTCAGCTAAGTGCTTCAGTGGATTATTTAGTTTGTATAAATTCAAAGATAATAAAAGCTTTTAACTGTTGTTTTAACACTGCAATGTGCTCTGTAGCTCCTCTTTGCTGAAGTCATCAAAAAAAAAAAAAGCCAAGCTCTGTTGTGTTAGGTCAGTTAATACACTCCATTCTCTGTGGTATTTTTTCATGTCCAGGAATGGTCAGTGCAGCATCCTTTTAAACACTCAAGCCCAGAGTAAAGTGCTCTAATTTTCTCAAGGGCGGGTTATCTTATTTCCCTCTGCCTTGCTCCTACTATTTCCATTTCCCTTAATGCTAAGCAGGCATCTTCAGAGACACAATAGTATTCACACGCCCATGTCTCTGAGGGTGTGTCAATACCTCAGTGGTTTTGACATTAACATCAGATTTATTTTTTTTTTAAACAAAGGAAACAGTATAGACGACAAAGATTGAAGTCTGGTGAGTCAGCTCGTTTGTTACTGCTTTGATTGCCACTTTATAAAAAAAAAAGCTTTAGTTCATGAAGAATGTGCTACTGCTGTGGCATGTTGCACTGCTTCTTCGGTATATGGATGGCATGTTGAAGTGCAAAGTTAAAGGGATGTTTTGCACAGTTTAGATTGCGCCTCAATGAGAATACAGAGCAGATTACCTTTATTATTGTAGAGACATGTTTGTGCAGCATTAAAAAAACCCATACATGGCTCACATTACTGAGCATCATGGATCGATAAGTTATAAATAATACACCAGGACATAATGACATGATGTAGGAGAGGTTCCTGTACAAGCAGTTTAACAATGAAAACATTTATAGACATGTAAGCTTAGCATTTCTTTCTTTAAAATACTACCGTTTCAGTTGTGTGATTGAAAGCAACTGTTTAATTCATCTTTTACATGATGTTCAGCAAAATGGTTTCACCACAATAGATGTGCTTATTCTCTGTTTTCAGTCCGTTGTTGTTTTTTTGCTGTGTTCCTCCCATGATGTCCATGGGTTATAACACAGTTTCCACTAAATCACTAATTCCCCATTTTCTGACTCAAAAAGAGGAACAAGAAGCCACAGAAGATTTCTGTACGGTCTCATGGCCCTTAACGCGTCTTTCTTTAACATCAGGGCATAGTGTCTGTTTACTATCACCTGAACTTGGAATCCTTTTAGACTGTGAATGTGTAACCACACTGTAAACCAATTGATCATGCCACAAAGCAGCGAGCAGCAAGAAGATCGGGTGCTGTGTTTCTACTGTTGTCAAGGAAGTTGTGTTTTAAATAAAAACTCCTTTGTTAGTCACTGGTTGGGGAAACATCACATGTCTGAAAGCTATGTCCGTGCCATTTAAGACGGGTTAGATAAGCCCCTGTGGTAAACATGTTTCCGATTCTGCTGATGCAGCCACGCTGCACGCTCTGACCTGAATTATTTACAGTGGCTCATGGCTGTGTTTGGCTTGTAACCAATTCAATCCAAGCAGTGTGTAATGACATAGTTTTAAATGGTTTAACCTAAATCTTTACTTTGATTCCTCCAATTGTTGTAGATAACTTACTGTGGACACAGATCTGGGTGTACAGTGATTTTATTGCCCTTTTTCTCATGTTTCAAATTTCTGCAGGCTAAATAGGACTTTCATTTTTTCAACAAGAAGCACACAGAGAGCACAAACCTCCACCAAGACAGCTTTTAAGGGAATAGTTTAGTAGTAGTTTGTGTAGGAGAAGCTAACGGATAATAGGTTTGTAATAATATTGATTTTTACAACTTGTAACTAGCTGTAATGCATTTGGGGTTAAATGTAAAAGTGAGGTCAGAGGTTACATTTTGACATGACACACATACAACCACTACCAAACTTAGTCTCCTTAAAGCTCATAAAGCCGGTTAACTACAATTTAAATGAAAATAAATTTAAAAAAGCACCAGTAACATGGTAGTTACTGAGTGTCTTAGTTATTAGGTATTAGCAGTGAAACAGTAACAGTGTCTTGAAAAAAAGCTCTACCTTTTGTATTGAAAGCTCCTTGCAGCACTTCTGTCACTTCTGGATTATGGATAACTGTGTCGTATTTCCATGCAGATCACTGGAGGAAAGGGTGAAAAATGAAGAAATCTGAGATGTTTGGTTTCACTCTGGAGACAGACGACAGGACAGAGGAGGAAAGGTCGCGGCAAAAGGTGACTAAGAAAGATGGTCTGGCTTCTGCTTTGAGGTTGAGCCCGGAGGACCCCAAGACACCTATGGACACTGATTACCAGGAAGAAATGGAGAAGACGAAACCTCAGATCAGATTTAATTTCAACTTTGACAAGTGAGCCTCTCCATGCAGTGATAAAATGATGTCTGCCTCAATATAACACTCATTATAGGATTGGTGCTGGGTATTTTCAAGCCCCAAAGTGCTGATTTAATAACCTTCTGCAACCCAACTGTCTGTTACACTTTTTTGTTTTTTTGTACAGAGGGATTCGAGGTGTGGATCAGCATGATAACAGGAGAGACAGCAAGACATTTAACCGTGACAGACTGTTTGAAGCAGTGGCCAGCAGAGATATCAGCAAACTAGATGGCCTTCAAGAGTACCTGCGCCAAAATATGAAGAAACTCTCTGACTCTTTGTGTGAGTGTTGGAGGACCGGTAATGCAACAGCTGCAACTAAAGTAGAACATGCTGACCTATGTGTTAACCACATGGATTTGTGTTTACATCCACAGATCGGTCTTACGGTAAAACGCCCTTAATGAAAGCTCTGCTGCACCTCAAAGACGGCAGGAATGAGACCGTCGAAATGTTGATCGACATTTCAGAGAAGATGGGTGATGTTAAGGAGTTTGTGAACGCAGCCTACACCAACAACTACTACAAAGGTAACAGATTTTCTGTGTCTGGGAGATTTATTTGAACTCTTTTAACCTTGTCACGATATCTGTATTCCAGCATTTTTTTCCAGTAATGCAGTGGACATGTTTAAATATGACTCATTTTCTTGCAGGCCAGACAGCTCTGCATATAGCCATCGAGAGGAGAAGTATTTTTTATGTGAAGCTGCTGGTCAGCAAAGGTGCAGACGTCCACGTCAGAGCTTGCGGGAAATTCTTCCAACCACACAAGGGTCCCTACTTCTACTTTGGTGAGCACATGCTGCTGCAGAGAGGAGTTTCCTCATGCAAAGATCATATGCCGATGCAGTGAGTCAGCCAGTTATTTTTGTAGCTTTTAGCATCAGAGCAGAAGTGTGATTTTTTTTTTTTTTTTTGAAGGAACAATATGATGGCCCAGCTTCCTCGATCAATACTTAATACTCAAATATGTATAGAGGAACAGCGTGCAAGTTGTTCAGAGGGAAATATTGTCCTATTTTTGGACATGCTGCTACCTTTCCAAGTTTCTTATTTAGTGTCCTTTTGCAAAATGCAGGATTCTGAATTACATGTGAGTACATTAAAAGACCAGTACAGCTTTGAATCTCGAATGAGAAACAAGAGCGAACTCAAGATAAGTAAAGGTTTCCTCAGGTTCCCTTTAACTATGACACCAACTATATTAGTATCCCTATCTACATACTGTTACATAACCTCTGGTACTTATTAAAGCCTTAAAAGTCACATATGATAAATTTTTCTTTGGCGTGTAACAGTATACTCTTTAATCAAACATAAAATAATTGTTTCAAATGTACAGAATACCTGGAATATTAAGTAAATGTGATCTTCATGATTTGTTGGCCATAAATTTCACAATTTATAATCAATTAATTATCTCTCTATAACTCATCTTCCTCTATTACCAGTTTAACAAAAAGATTATTTGGGTCAAACTTGCTCTTCTGTCGGCCAGATAGTTTTTACAAATGCTGATTTTTTTTTTTTTTTTATCTAGTTAATGGCTAAATCAACGACTTATATTAGCTGATGGTTTCAAGACGGTTTCACCATATGTGTGTTTTTCTGTTGTTGCCTGGACAGAATTTTTTTCTGCATGAGCAACAAAAGCTTGCTCAAACATCATTGGTCAATGGAAATTTAACTGCAAACACACCACAAAGAAAAACAGAACACTCTTGCTACCAAAAGTCTTATCCCTTGCTTAAGGATTCTGCAAATAAATTTTTCCAGTTTTGCATTTTTATCTCTAGCTTCAGAGGGAAGCTAGAGATAAAAATGGACAATATGAGTAATGCAGGAATCTTTCCCCCACCGATAGCTTTGTGTGTAGTCCCTAAATCATAGAGGAAACCATGACTGGACTCAAAACTAGTTGTCACAATATAATGCAAGTTACAAAAAAACGTTTCTTCAGCTGAATACAGCTCTGCTCGGTGAACCTCAAAAACCAAGCGATGAACCGCAACAGCTGGCAAAATTTATTACAGTGCAAGTCTTGAGCTAACCCTCTTTTCATAACATTTTGTTAGGAAAGTGGGAAATAGTTACAGTAATTTACAATTTACCAAATTTTGACAAGATCCCCAACACCTCTGGTTAAAATACAGCCATAACCCATGACAGAGGCTCCACCGTGCTTTACAGATGGGTGTAGACGCTATTTGTTGTACCTGTCTCTTGAACTCCTCAAGAGACAGGTACAACCACCTCAGTGCCATTTATTTCTTTCAGATATTGTTCATCTGTTGCAGATAGTTTTTTTTTAGGCCTGCCAGTTCTTTTGTTCTCCACCTATCCAGTTTCTTCAAACTTTTTAAGGACACACCATGTCGACATATGCCAAGTTCTTGGTTAATAGCTCTTTGGGAATCACCTTGTTGGTGCAAAAATATTATTTCATGTCTGTCAAACTGTTGTTTTTGGCATTTTTCATAGATTTAACTAAAGAAATTAGAACAAAACATCTCTTTTTGCAGCAGACTAAGTGACAAAGTGCTTAAAGATACAATTTCAAATCGGTTCATTGTTGTCTCGTATGTGCAGACACAACACTGGTTCGTTCCTTGACTTGGGTATCCTTTTTAATGGTTGAATGATTCATAGGTCAGTGCCTATAATACAATACCTGTAATACGTTTGCACAGTACTGTACTGTACAGTACTGATAGCATGAATTTGTCAACTTGCTCTTTAATGGTTTGGATTGACTAGACATAGAATGGACCAGCAAAAAAATAGTCCCTTTAGACTGATTTTTAATTTTAGGGTTTGTATTTTATCCTCAGTTATTGTCCCTGTTACTAGTTCGCTAATATAAACTAATGTAAGTCTATTGACTGTAACCAACCAACCCAGTGATGTAATGTTCTGTACTGAAAGAAGGTGGCGCAAAACATGTTTTAAAGCCTTTAAGCACATATTTTTTAAATCCAGTTACACAGAAAGATTTACATCTGTGTCAGTTTTTGAGGGCAGGGCTCCATGGTGTAAACTAGCCTTTAAACGTTTAGTGTTTCACTTCCACTTTCAACACCCTGATTTTGATTCAAAAAATAAGTAAGGCTGGAATAAAACTTTAAAATATCATCAAATCTTTGTCTGCAGGTGAGCTGCCCCTGTCTCTGGCAGCCTGCACCAACCAGCCCGACGTGGTAGACTTCTTAATGGACAATGAATACCAGCGAGCAGATGCTAAGATGGTAGATTCTCAAGGCAACACGGTCCTGCATGCCCTTGTGATGGTGGCTGACAACTCCAAGTGCAACACAGAATTCATAGTCAGCATGTACGACCGTATCCTAAAGATCACAGCGAGACTGTATCCCAAGGTGCAGCTGGAAAACATTGAGAACAAGAAGGGCCTGACACCTCTCAAAATGGCTGCCCACACTGGCAAGACTGGGGTAAAACACTGCAGGTTGACATTAAGAGTACTACCAAGTAAGAAAAGCAACAGTCAGAATGAAGTGCAGAGCCATAAGAGTAGTATGGCCCTCCTTTACTACTGACAGGGCAGAAACTATAAGTTTTGGTGGGATCTGCAGTTTCTGGGTTTTCAGAAATAGATCAGACCTTCACAGACTTTGTTTATTCTAGCTTTCCTTTTTACTTGTCTACAGCTGTTCTCACACATCTTAAAACGAGAGTTCCAAGAGCCTGGAACCAAACACTTGTCCCGTAAATTCACCGAGTGGATTTACGGGCCCGTCCACTGCTCCCTGTACGACCTGGCCTCCGTGGACTCATATGAGGAGAACTCAGTGCTGAAGATACTGATCTACGGCAGCGACATCCCTGTGAGTCCCAGCATCGTGACACCAGTCAGAGCAGTAGTTGCATGCTGTTTGGTTCTCAAACGTGCATCCCTTCCTTTCTCCTCTCAGAACCGTCATGAGATGCTCGAGACGGAGCCTCTGATCCAACTGCTTGAAGAAAAGTGGAATAGGTTTGCCAGTGGAATGTTTTTCTTCAACTTCCTGTCCTACCTTGTGTACTTGATCATCTTTACTCTCCTAGCCTATTATAAGAAAGAAAGCATGGTAAGCTGACTGACACAGAAGAGGTGAGCTGTGCAAGCATCACAGACAGGCCTGTGCTAATGTGGATGATGTTCCCTCTGTGCCCCACAGCCATTACTTCCCATTAACCTCAAGACCAATGATCACCTGTACATTTTAGCTTGGCTGGTGACAGCAGTTGCGAACTGCTACTTCTTTTTCATAGGGGTATGTAGTTAACTTGTGTTTGTGTACATCTACTTTCTTATATCACCACCTAGTGGAAGTTGTAGTCCAGTAACATGACTGATTACCTCATCTGAATCCCTAGATTATAGATATGATGAGGAAACGACCAAAGCTGGAGACCCTGCTGGTTGACGGATATTATGAGATTCTTTTGTAAGTAGCAGGCATGCTCAAAATTAAAGCTACCTTGTGGAGTTTTCTCACCTCTTTATAATGCAATATTATTCCTGATACAGAGTCGCCACTTGCATTCGTGCAGCAATCAGCTGAAGCCCCTTTACTACTAACATTTCCTTTTAATAGATTCAAATGACTGCAGCAGTTGTTGTGATTTAATGATGTCAAAAGTTTGGACACACCTTCTCATTTAATGTGTTTTTCTATTTACATTGTAGATTCTTACTGAAGGCATCAAAACTGTGAATAAACACATATTTAATTATGTAGTAAACAAAAAAGTGTGAAATACCTTAAAACATGTTTTATATTTTAGATTCTTCAAAATAGCCACCCTTTGCTTTGATTACTGTTTTGCACACTCTTGGCATTCTCTTGATGAGCTTCATGAGGTAGTCACCTGAAATGGTTTTCAAACAGTCTTGAAGGAGTTCCCAGAGATGCTGAGCACTTGTTGGGCCTTTTGCCTTCACTCTGCGGTCAAATCTCATCCCAAACCATCTCAATTTGGTTTAGGTTAGGTGACTGTGGAGGCCAGGCAATCTGGTGCAGCACTCCATCACTCTCCTTCTTGGTCAAATAGGCCTTACACAGCCTGGAGGTGTGTTTGGGGTCATTGTCCTATTGATAAATAAATGATGCTCCAGCTAAACACAAACTGGATGGGATGGCATGTTGCTGCAGGATGCTGTGGTAGCCATGCTGGTTCAGTGTGCCTTCAGTTTTGAATAAATCCCCAACAGTGGCACCTGCAAAGCACTCCGACACCAAAACACCTACTCCTGCATGCTTCACAGTGGGAACCATACATGTAGAGACCATCCGTTCACCTTTTCTGCGTCGCACAAAGACACGGCGGGTGGAACCAAAGATCTCTAATTTGGACTCATCAGACCAAAGCACAGATTTTCAACGGTCTAATGTCCATTCCTTGTGTTTCTTGGTTTAAACAAATCTCTTCTGCTTGTTGCTTTTCCTTAGTAGGTGTTTCTTAGCAGCTATTTGACCTCTAATCTGCTCTAATCTGAGATACTGTTAACTTGCGATTTCTGAGGCTGGTGAGCAGCAGAGGTGACTCTTGGTCTTCCTTTCCTGGGGTGGTCCTCATGTGAGCCAGTTTCGTCGTAGCGCTTGATGGTTTTTGAGACTGCACTTGGGGACACAAAGCTTTTGTAATTTTCCAGAATGATTGAAGGTTTGCAGTGCTGTCACCAAAGCAAAAGGTGGCTACTTTGGGGAATCTAAAAGATAAGACATATTTAGAGTTATTCATCAATTTTTTCTTTGCTACATAATTTCATATATCTTACTTCATAGATTTGATGTATTCAGTTTGTATCTACAATGTAGAAAGTCGTAAAAATAAATAAAAAGCATGAAATGCTAAGGTGTGTCCAAACATTGGTAAGTTGGTTATATACTTTCTATAGGTATTGTGCTTCTTTTGGGAAAAAATAGGTTTTTCCACAACACTTTGCAAATAAATGGTTTGTGGAAGATGTACAGCACAGTAAAACTCCTCAGCAGTCATGTTAATAGTTCTTACAGTGCTGCCGCTGATAGTCTTTTGCAGGGTGTCCTCTTCCTGATCTCCACTGGGCTCCACCTGTTTGGGAGGGATGAGTACCTCAGCTTCCTGGTGTTGTGTCTTGCTCTCAGCTGGGTGAACATTCTCTACTTCTCCAGGGGCAACGAGCACATGGGCATCTATAGTGTCATGATACAAAAGGTAGCCCTCGCATGTCACGCAGTTCCACAGAGAAGATGGTAGCAACTGATCCCATCACTGAGGCTCTCTGTCTCCTTGTTTGCAGATGATCCTCAGTGACATTCTGCGTTTCCTGTTTGTCTACATCGTCTTCCTCTTTGGATTTTCAGCAGGTATTATACCCTCTCTAAAAAGGAGAAAGGTTTGCACAAAAACATCTGCTATGCCCATAAAATGATTTCTGACTTAAAAAACTATTTTTGATTCCATTTAAAAAGTTTTACATACAAAATACATACAAAATACTCTTTTACAAAAAGAGTATTTTGGGACAGAATCTGCAGCTTGTGTACCCTGATCAGACCTGCTTAACCTGCTGTAACCTGCTTCCTGTCTCCTATCACAGCGGTGGTCACCCTGCTCAAAGACCCTACAGCAGACAAGTCTCCTGATAAAGAGCTGAATACAACAAACACCACTAAATCACCTCGTTTTCTCCTTGTTGGTCTTGAGGAGGATTGTGTCAAACCTACCTTCTCAAACATCTCCTACACTACCCTGCAGCTCTTCAAGTTCACCATTGGCATGGGCGACATGGAGTTCATCCAGGATTACAAGTACATAGAGGTCTTCTACGTGCTCCTCATCTTCTATATCATACTTACCTACATCCTGCTGCTCAACATGCTCATCGCGCTCATGAACCGTACTGTGGAGAAGCTCACCAATGAGACCACCAGCATCTGGAAGCTACAGGTCAGAGTGTTCAGAGCTGATGTGAGTATTTAAGTGAAGTATGCGTGATTTAAATGATGTGACTGCTTTCAGAGGGCTATCACTATCCTGGACATGGAGAAGAGACTGCCCTGTTGCCTGAGGGGTTATTTTCGCTGTGGAGTGGAGAAAAATCTCAACACTGCTATTGGAAAGGACCGCCGGCGGTGTTTCAGGTTGGCTTCTATTCAGTTCAGTGACAGCACAGTTGTTAGTCACACATTTTCAAACGGCTGCAAATGCCCTGGACACTCTAGCTCCACCATGGGGTTGATATTTGTGGTTCTAAGGGATGTATTTCAGCATCTTCATAACTTTTTTAATGAAACCTAAGCTTTTAACCAACGCCATCTTATGTTTCTATCAGTTTTGTTGACAAAGACAACATGTTAGCATGCAGACATTAATATATACCACAAAGATCAACATGAAGCTTCTGCCTTCTTGAAGGCTACGCCCTTACCTTAACCCCTAATGGAGATAGAGGCCTCTTTTTTTTTTTTTCCAGTGACATATTGGAAAATGGCAGTGTTGGATGTCTGTGGGCAAAATGAAGTCCCAGCTTCCTGAAGGCTGCAGCTCTTGTACAGTCTCAGTTTAAACATGGCAAAAAGTTTAAAATAATGAGCACGTGTACAATTTATTCCTATGAACCAGCAGCTCAAGGCTTACTCTAGACACTTGCTCCAAACACTCAATTTCACTGTTTTACTTAGAGTTCCATATATCAGTGAACCAGGACATCCTTAACCCTGTTTAAGCCTGAACCATGAAATATTTATAGTTTATGGTTATATTTATTTATTTAGTTTTTGCAGGGGAGGGGGGGCACACACACACTTACATAGGTATCAAAAACTCATGTGTCAAATATGATACATTTGGTGTTACAGGGTTAATAAGGCTTTCTCAGGCACATCAGTGAGCCCAGCGGCCACACCCACCTGCTGTTAAAGCCTTTCTTTTATTAGGAGCATCAATCCAGAAGAAATCTGCTTAAAGCGAATGGCTCGTTTGAGACAGATGAACTGAGGTGCTGCACCAGCATAAGATAAATAAGGATTATTTTTGAATTGTGAGTCATGCAAAGTTACTCTAATGAAGTCCAAGAGTGAAAATATAGAGCTGCAAACGATTATAATACAGGAAGTTCCTTTAGTTTTCATCTAGCAGTATTACAAAATCAAATATTTCATTCGGCATTTATGTTTCCTTAACGACGAGTTGCAACACCTCAGTACATCAATAAAGATGTGGTTTGATAACCATTAGAACAGTTTTTGGGTTTTTCCAAGAATAGCTGCACAGGCAGAGACCACCTTCACTAGCTTTGATGCACACCCAGTCATTTTGTTCGAATAGGTGAAATATGACAGAAACCACTCAGCTCAGAAAAGAGCTTCAGTGTTTTCTCCTAGTAGTGTTTCAAGGGGTAACAAGCTATTTGTCAAATATTGTTATTCCAGTCAGCCTCATCTGCACTTTGCATTTATTGCACACCAACATACTAAACCGGCTGGACATGGAAAACCTGCTAGCAGGATGATTTAGCACAAAGCACTATGATGCCAAATGCAGCCTCACAAGAGCTGCTGACTAGTTCCCCGTTATGGAGGCCCTGTTGGGTCAAAGCTTTTTCTCTTAAAATTACAAAAAAAAAAATAAATAATAAATTACATTCTTTTTGGGGTGCTCACTTGGTTGAGCAGCTGATTCATATGTCAAAACACTACAGTTTGGGTCTGCATTTCCTGTGTCATTCTTGCTTTTCCCCTTCTTTACAATTGTCCCTGTCCAAGAAAGACTAAAAATGCCTGACATAAATAATGAATATAATCTAACTTAGTCTAACTTTGAATTATTTCAGCTGACATGATGTTCAAATGTTGCATTTACTTTACTAAATTTGTTACAGTTTGATCACTACAAAGTGCATTAGTACTAGTTGGCTTCTGTGGCTGCAGAAAAACAAAATATAGAGAAACTGGCTGTTAGTGAGCTGTGGCTTGAACTCGCTTGCAGATAAATCCAGACATGTATAAAGACAGGAGAAAAGAACACGTTTGAGTATTGAATACATAATTATTAGAGTTATTAGTCATAAATTTGGCTACATTTCAGTATTGGCTATATTATTTGTGTTCAGCTGTGCTAGATTGAACCTCTGCATGTGTGTCAGTCTTTGTGGGTTTGTAGCGGGTTTCCTGGTGACAGGAAGGATGATGTATGAGGTCTAATATTAGACTTATTATCTGACTTTATTGGCCAGGTTTTCATATTAAGATTCTTCATATCGAGGAGTATAAAATCCCTTGCATGAAACTAATCACCACTCTGCTGCTCACAAGAAAGGCTGATAAAGGCCAACTTCATCAAGGCACAGTAACAAAGGAGAAACAAAGGTTTAGCATTGAAGAGTTCATCCAAGACGTGGCTGTGTGAGCACAATCGATTGATACACAGTACACCGTGTTGTTCGCTAATTTTGCTGACAGCTGATTGATGTGTCACACGGCAGACAGTAATTGGAGCATGTGTCCTCTTGTCTCCTCAGAGTGGAGGAAGTCAACTGGAACAAATGGAACAGCAACCTGGTCAAAATCGATGAGGATCCCGGCTGTTGGGAGCGTGTCCAGCAGCCAGGCACTGAAACCCCGCCTAGGAGGCGACAAAGAGGTGCGGAAACATGAATTCATGGATTTGTGTGAGGGAGGAAAGTAATTCGAGTCCACTAACATTTCCCTGCTTTACCCACAGGGAGGAGCTGGAGAGGGTTATTCATGGATGGCAGTAGGCGGTGGCAGGCGTACCAGTCCACAGAGATGACGCCGGTCTAACAGAGAGCTGCTCTCTGGCTACTCAGCCTGACTGGCTGTTTTACTTATCCAATAATTTTAACAGACATGGATAATCTACTTTACTGACTGATTGATACCCCAGTGTAACCTTCCAAAGAAAACCTTGTGGACACTTTGGGTTTGACTGACAACGGTGTAAAACAGCACAATTTATCAGTATTGAACGCCAGGCAGTGTTGTGTAAATAGCAAAGAAATTTTAAAGCAAACCTTTAAAGCAGAACATTTGATCCAGCGGCTTCTTCTACATGCTGCTCCTGCACGTCAACTAGATGCACATCCTCTGCTCAAAGGCCATAACCTGCTGGCACCTCTGGCATCGCTCGAAAACCTTCGTGGAGTAATGCCGCTCACCAAGGTGCTGATCCTTCCCTCCCGCTGTGTGCCCTTTATACCAGGCCCATTTTCATCACAGCCAGACAAGCTAAATCTACTGCGACCAGATCAGTCCCACAGATTTCACAGCTTGCTTTGTCTACTCCACTTCCTGTTCCGGCCTGGATAAATGGCATGAAGCGGCAGCAATTGGTGTAGCAATCACCACCTTTGGCTCTACCTGTCACAGTTACAAATTATATGTGGCTTAGACAAGCCTTTAGAAACACCGAGTCGCTTCTAGGACTGATTATGAGAGAGACAAATGTGCGTGTGTGTGTAGCTACCTGAACTGTCACAGAGGATGACAACAGCTAGGCTAGGCTGCCTGCTGTTAATTTAGACAAATTAATGTTCAAGCGAACTGAGTTCAAAGCATAAATTAGAACTTTATTTTATTATTACAATATTACAAAAAGAGTAGCACAACTCTCACGCTCTTGCCTCTTATCTGTCGTACAGAATGACACAAAAGAAAGGCTCGTGGACCTTCTTCCATTTCACAGCAACAGTACAAGAAATAAAGAAAGAAAATAAATTTTTAAATAACAAGCAAATCAAGTATTATAAATAGTCACAACTGCAAACTGAAGCTTTGAAACTTTGTGGGGAGGGGAGGGAGAAGAAAAAAAAATGTTACAGCTCAGAAACTACACATTGCTAAAAATATATAATTACAAAATATTACTCATTTCCCTCACTTTACATAATAAAGAATATCTAAGGAATTGCTCTGCCTATTCAACAAAACTTCATTAAAGTAAAAAGTCAAAAGAAATAAAAAAAAAAAAAGAAAAGCAAAACAAAATTGCTGTTTCTGTGGATCCTTACCATTGCCTCTTCCTTCTTATTTGGGGTTTTCATTAAACCATGCTCATTTTCAAAGGAAAGTCCAAGGACCAAACACTTAAGGCTTTTTAAGGGTCGTAAGGGGGTTAGGAGAACAAAACATGGGTGCCATTGCGTTATATCTCACACACACACACACACACTGTCTACTGCACACACACACACACACACACTCACCCTTAACTGTTCCCACATCCACAGGCAGCATTCACACACAATCATTAAACTTTAAAGTTACAGTAGTCTAGTAGGTAAGCCAGTGTACAATAAAATAAACAATGCATTTGCTGTTTCACTTAAAAGTCGGGCTTCGTTTACCTCCGAGTGATCTTGCAAGTGATCAATTTGGTCTTTTCATTTCAGTATCAGTAGCAACAACACGTAACTTAGTTCGCTGAGGTGCCCATTGTTGGGATCACAAATCTAGCTAGGCGTGTAGTGAGTTCCTATGGGGCATTGACACGGATTTCTTCTACTTCAGAGACTTCTGTCTGTGCCTTTCAATACCTGCAAAACAAATCATCTCAAACATTCAAGTAAACACATTTGTCATGGATACAAAGACGATCTGAAAAGGACACGAACATTAAAAATGGCACCGCTTCCTAACAGTGTGTCCTTGTTAACCTGACTTTGGCCGCTTTTAAAAAGGTAGGAGTAAATTTAATCACAACCTTCCTTGTCATAAACATTTCACAATCTTGCTGCCAAACGTGGCGCTAACGCAGTCTGTTATGTCTTTTTTTATTATTTTTTTTAAACACCTGAATTCATTGCAGCATGTGAAGCAGGACCAAGCATCAAAGTTTTTCCAACTTGTTTGCTTCCTCTTGGAACTTAAATATGTACAAACAACCTGATTACACACTTCCTTAAGTGACGGAGAGGTATCGATCTTGAAGAATCCTATTATACAAATAATGACATTTTAAAAGAAGGAGAAACCCTTTGTGCATGTGTGCATACTGCAAGCTTTGCCTGAGGCCTATTCCAGCAAGCAGATTTAGCCAGACTTTGACATGAGGAACTCTGGGTCAGTCAGTTGGCATAACCGACTCTGTGACTCTAACCTGCAGGTTCTTTTTAACCTCCTATTATCCAGCAGTGAATGCAGAGTTGAGAGTTAGGTTACTTTCTGGTTGAATATTGACTTTGTTGTCCGAGGACTTTCTTCCTTTCAAGACTATCGATCTGGACATACAGCAATCCGTGGACATGGAAGATTAAATCTGAATAAAATCTGCTGCATGCTACATGGTCTTCCTTTATAACTCTGTAGACAGGATGGGCAGCTGTCAGGTTCTTAACCACTTTCTCGACACTAAACTGCATATTGGCATAATCCCTGTTTAAAAAAAAAAAAATCCTCTGCATGAAGCTTGTCATGTTTGTTGGTCATACTATCATTTATAAGGTACATACTTGAAGTATTATTATCATATCTCATGATATATCCTATTTTATCACAGCGGCATAACATGGTGAAGATGACTGAGGGAGGATGATTGCGTACCTGCTGAAACCAGCTTCTTAAACCAAGCTACATGTAGTTCAGAGTGAGTCTTTGAGTACAGACTGCAGACAGTCCAAAAGTGTTCCCATAGCAGGTGAAATATGCACACATGCTGAGGTCAATATATGCTACTGAGCAAATGCAACAAAGCTGTCTTAAAAGATACAGTCAGTTTTTTACTGCAAATCACGCAAATCATTACAACACACTTTGACGTTACAGTGATTAAATGCCATCATATCTGTTTGATCCATATTCCAATATTCCGCTGCTGTCGCCTGTATTTCAGCCTTCAGGTTGCAACCATGTTTTATTCAGATACTTTAGCCAATAAAAGGTAGGATTCCAACTTCCATTAAAAAAATAAGTAAAATTCAAGCTGAATAAATTATTGCAATGCTGAATAAAATGTGACTTAAAAAAAAAAAGAAAGAAAAAAAGAAAAATGTGACAGATTGACAAACATTCATATTTCCATTTAAAGTGGAAGATTTGCTCTTTATTTACCCGTTGCCATAGTGAATGCTGGTATCGGAGCTCCACTGATGACTGCTTTTTTTTTTTTTTTTTTTTAAATATTACCTAAGCTGACTGACCCAGCTGCAGCAAAAAAACCAAAAAAAACTGAACTTCATCAACTCAAACTAACTAAACCTGCTTTCTGGAACAGGTCCCAGCTGAACTCTGTTATACTTCACTAACTGATGGCTTTGCATCGAAACACGGTCATCGCTCTCTCTTTTGTCCTGAAGTGACTGCGTTTAATGATCAAAATGAAAACGAGTTTAATGAAACTAGTCTGAGCCAAAAAATTTCCTGACATGGTCCTGTTACAGGAAGAAAAAAAAATATCTATCAGTAGATGTTTTTTCAGAGAGGGATCTGTTTTTCTTTCTTGCATGCATAAGGAAACTTTAGTGGCAGGTCTGAAGTAGAAATGACACAGGATCACTTGAGATCCAGGCACGCAAATTGACAAGTATCATCAAGGAAAAAAAGAAGGTAAACAGTATGAAGTGCCAGGTAGAAGCCCTCGTTAACAAATCTAGAATTAGCAATTGATCACTTGCAAGATTAAACAAACAAAAAAAAACTACTGATCTTCATTAAATATATTAATTTACCCTCTTTAACATTAGCAGTCATTTGCTTAAGTTATGAGTTGAGTTTTATTCATGTGTTTCCTTTCTTAAGACTAAACAAAGGGTGCTGATAACAGTTGTGGAGACAAGGCCATAGCTTATCTGTACCCTGGGTGCTGGATGAGAGCGGTTCTGCCATCCCCAACCTCTGGACCTACCCTGCTCAGAGGGGGCCTGTGCATCTTGCCCATCAACCCTAGATTCTGATCGCGGAAATAGGGCGTCTGGAAGTCCCCACCCAAGTAATCTGCTGTTTGCATCAGATTAGTCTGGGCGGAGGAGGAGGAGGAGGAGGAGGAGCTTGATCCTAGCCGGTAATGGGGAGCCCCAGGGGGCCCACAGTCTAGCGTGGTGCACCCTCCTGGGCCTGCACCGTGGAATGGCATAGCTATGTCCTGAGACCCGGAGCTGTCACTGTTGGGTGTGGGTAGGATGCTGCTATTCCAAATGTGCGACTGGAAGTAGTGACTGTTAGTGTAGTGGGCCATGGGGCCGGGCATGCCGTTGTTGTTAACAGGTGGGGAGGGGGTGGGCCTCTCTACGGGAGGTTTTAGTGAGTAAGGCTGACCCACGCACACCTCTGCAGGGTAGCCCATGCCCTTAAAATGGAAGGTGGCGTCCCTGGAAGGCTGCTTGCAGAGGTGGCTCCCCCCATTCTGAATGTGGGGCACATGAGCCAACTGATGCTGATTCCAAGAGCGCATCTTCTGCTGCTGCTGCTGCGTGGTGTGTTGTAGTTGCTGCTGCTGCTGATTCTGATGTGGGTGCAGTTGGTGCTGCTGCAGCTGGTGCTGCTGCTTGAGATCAGTGTGGTTGGAAGGCAAGTGGTTCATAGCAGCCACACTGGGTGGAGGGTGAGCTCCCACTGGGGCTGTGGCTTTCTCTTGAGAGCCAATGATGCAGTTGGGTGGGGGGAAGCCAGGGGTGGCAGGGTTACTGTGCATGGAAACCCTAGAACAAGCGCTGATAAGCAGGTTGCGACTAATGGGGCTGGGGTTGGCAATCTGGCCCTCACACATGGAGGTGGTTCCTGCACCCTGGGCCCGAGCTTGGCAGAATTGGTTGATCTGATGTACGATGGTGTTCAGGTCAGCCTGGCGGCCCTGGTGCAGACCAGCAGCCATAGAGAGTGGAATGGTTGAGGTAGAGACAGTAACATTAGGTGGTGCATCGCCATCGGGAAGCTTTCTGCTTCCCTGCAGGCCAGGTGGAGGCTGCTGCTGCTGAAGGTGCTGCTGCTGGAGCATGACAGTAGGTGGCCCCTGTGGTTGCCCGAGAGCTGGGTGCTGAGACTGAGTCTGGAGTCTGGCTGGGCCCTGAGGGTGCTGGGCCATTGGGGGAGGCTGTCTGAGACTCTGGGTGTGCACCTGCTGCTGGGGAAGGGGTATATGCACAGTCTGAGGGGGGTCCTGCGGTGGAAGGGGTAAGCTCTGCTGGGGGCGGGGAAGGTTCTGCACCTGGTGGTTTAAAGTGCTGGTTGAAGCCACCTGATAGGGTCCCGTAAGGGGGTTCATGATGACGTCAGGGTGCAAGCGAGCCCGACTGCCGTCAAAATCTTTTAGGATGCCTTTGACAGTGGGCACCTTGACGATGGCGAGGAGGCCTGTCTTGGCACTGGCCTGAGAGGAAGGATAAGGGCTGTAGCGCTGGCCTGACGTATCCAGCCCGTTGACAGTACGGCGCACGTGGTTCCTCTGGGGGACCTTGACACTGTTGGGGAAGATCTTAATGGTGAGGGGGTTGTTGGCAACCTTCTTAGCATATGCATCCAATTCTGCAGGGGTTGGAAACGGAGCGGATCTCATCCTTTGTGTGGTGTCCCCTGAGGTGAAGAACAGGACAGATCGGAGGCAAGAAGTAGAAAGCAAAAGGAGACAGAGGGTAGGAAAAAAATTAGAGAGACATTAGGCAGCAGGCCAAAATCTAGAATGGAAAAAAACCCCTACAACTTGAGAAGAGGAAGCTTGAGATATGCTTAATGATAACTTTTGTCTTCATGCTGTGCTCTCCCATGTCAAAGTCCTTCATTCATCTTACTTCTTATCCTTTATACCACTTACCTTCTACCAGTCTCTCCTCATGGCCTATATTATCTAGAGCATGAAAACAGATCTCAGAGTAGGTGCAGGAGTCTAGTTTCAACTCAGACCACTTAAATCACCATATGCTGAAAGGTTATTATAGATTTTTTTTTTAAAACCACTGATGCCAAAAACATGTTTCCTACCCCAGCTTTAATTCAGGTAGAAATGTATATGGCACAAAAGAACACATCAGTTGAAATCAGAGTAGCTGAGTGAACTTGATTTGGAACGCACTCTCATATTCCATACTTGCCTGTTTTTCTCCTAAATCCCCCGTCTCAAAGAAAAAGATTTCCGATCTGAGTCTCTGCAGAATTATTGGTGCCGACACATTCCCATCTAAAATCCAATTTGGTGGTATCGTTGGGGACTTTGAGGTCAGGAGCTTTTAGTGGCCTTAATTGACGCATTATCTGGGCAAAGAATAAGAATGCATCTGAGGGTGGGCTGTGCCGCTTGCTACTAAAAAAAATATCACAAGATAAACAGAAAAAAAAAAGGCTGTGATGGTCCCCTGTGGCTGCCAAGGGGAGAAGGAAAAAAGAGAGAGCGAGATAGACGCAGAGAGCACAGCTCCATGACAGCAGACAAGTAATCAGACACAGAAGCAGCGTCTCTGATCTGTGGGAACACCTCCCAGGCCTCAGCTCGCAGACATTTGTTACACCTGCTAAGCACTGTGGCTAAATTTAACAATGCCAAAGTGACAATGTGAGCACGATTGTGTGTTTGTGTATGCATAAAGCTCCTTTTAAAAAATTTGTGACAGGATCGTGCAGGTACTGGCTTGCGCAGCAGCCGCTTGTGTCCATTTTCAGCCTCAGTGGATGTGACTGCTCGCATCTTTCTAACACACTGATCTCACTTCCACAAAAAAAAAAAAAAAAAAAAAAAAAGGCTTCTGTCCCTGCTGTCCTCCACCATGCTACCCCAATCACCTCAGCCCTGCCAGCCTGACCTACTTCCACCACACCTCTCTGACTGATGGACATGAGCGGAGCCGATGTGTGGAGAGAATCGCTGCTCTGACTGGTCTCTGAGCTCCATTTAATTCCCTCTTTCATCCTGTTTGAGGAGGGGGGGATTTTCAGCTCAAGTAAAACACGTCTTTATAGCACACTGGCTACTCCTCTGTTGTTGAGTGAGCAGTAATTTTAAAAGTCTGAAATTCTGGCAGAGGTCTGTGGTTTCAGGCAGCCATGGTCTCACAGCGGGAGGACTGGACATGTGGGATGAGGTGCGGAGCTGAATGGAGGGTGCTGACACGGCGGCACCAAGAGTTGTGCCAACTGGCTAATTAATTCGAGCTTTATTTGTGAATAGGAAACAATGGGCAGTGATGTGCGGGGCCGGCATAGGGCGGCACACAGGGGGCGGCTGTAACTAAGCATTCAGCCTGCTGATGGCAGCCTCATTAATGCAGGGGTCTGGGCCAAAGAGCTGGAGCTTGACACCCACCATCACTGAAGCCTAATGTCTGTCACTGAATAAATGCCAGGGTAAGCAAACACAGATAAATGAACACTTACACAGGAGCACACAGACATGATGAGGAGAGGTTTCACCTGTCAAATACAGGAAATGATTAATGAGCCTACAAAAAAACAAAAAAACCCACACTAAAAAAAACAAAAAACAAAGGAAGTTTGATCATAACATAAATAAAACCTCACTCAGTTTTTCCAGTAATTAGTAGGTTACCTTTACTACAGAGTGCAAAGAGTATAAAGGAGTATGCATTAATAAATGCAAGTTGTTTGCTCTCGGTGTTCAGTTTGGAAGATCTTGGCACAGCCTCCGTGGTCTGCAGCTGCTGTCAAAACCTCATGTCAGTGTAGCTGTAGAAAGGATTGTAAGTGGGTGGGAAGCGAGTACATCATCTGTTGTGATGAATAAAACATCTTTTATCATTTTACGGGGATGAATTCTTCTATTTGGTACTAAGATTGTGCACAGCATGACAGAATGTTATGCTTTTCCTTACATTCTGTCATATATGTTGGCCAAAGTTTCAAAAACACGAATGTCAGCACACATGAAGGTAATCCCCGTGAGCCAAAAATCAGGCTTCAAACTGCTCTGCATGCTCCAGTTGAGTTTTTTTCTGCTCTTGGCTCTGTGTGATGTCAGTCGATGATATCCCAATCACACTCGGAAGTATGAAGCAGCCACACCCACCTGTTGTTGGCGACCTCTTTGAAAGAGATGCAGCCATTCATAAGAAAGCTTGTTTTGTTGTTGTTTCAGATAGAAGATGAACGGCACTGAGGTCATACAAAATTACTGGAGCTAATAGGAGTCCAAGAATAAAAATAAGGAGATGGAAATAAAAATAATAACCCCACTTTTTAATAACTAAAGCACATTTAAATGCAAAATCACTTCATGTTTTCTGTGCAGGCTTCTAGACACATGAGAGATCCAAACAGAACGAAGGTAAAATACATGCAATGTTAATAAAAACCTTAAATTGACAAAAAAAAAAAGCGTATTTTTTTCATATTTTTTATGCAGGGGAAGAGAACTCTTGCTATTAGATTGAAATCTACAGCAAGAAAAAAAATTAAAACAAACAAAAAAAATACTAACCCACAGACATGTAACTGCCTACAGTGTTATTTCTTTGCCACTGGCATTTGTGTAATGAGTTTTATACTTAAGTTGTAAGATTCAGGCAAGTAGCAAAGAAAGCACTGCCAATGGAAAGTGACCAATCCATTAAATTGGAAAAGGGATTATACATTGTTAACACAGCTTAGGCTGACATTTTGGGGAGGGGGGAGAAAAAAAAAAGGCAAATCAGGATAAAGGGTTTAACGGCACCGGTGTAAAATGTGTAATGAAATCGGTAAATTACTGTTTAGAGCAGCTTCCCCACTAACAGTGGATAAAATCGACCTCTCGCTGTTTACATCTGCTTAAGGCTCCTGGCAGCTGTTGATTATGGGTTCTAGTAAGCAAGTGTAGCTTATTAGCATTTCAACCTTAACCTGGAACCTGGATTAGTTGAAGGGCTTAAAGCATCAAGGGAGGGTTAATGAGGAATATGAGTGAAGTTTGTAGGCGGCTGCTGGTGGCTGCAAGCACATCGTCTCTCAGATCTCCAGCTAAGCACGTTTCCAGGGAGGGAGCAGGGGAAAGAGGGCAGTCTGGCCGCGCGCTAATTATCCCACTGCAAGCGAGCTAGTTGGAACACAAGTGCACAGTCAGCAGGCACTAATTAGGGTTTCTTTTATTCAAACTACTGTTTTTATTGAACAAGGTTTAAGCAGCAGGGAGCAGGGGCTCATGCTGCTGTAAATTGCATTTTTCACACAAGAGCAGGAAATTAGGTCTGAAGCTTCGGCATCAAATTAGACATATGAGTTTGGTTTCTCACGTGAAGAGACCTCCCTACATTTTTGCCGAGTTATGAAGAGAGCATAACCTTCAAAGAAAATGAAAACTATTATGAGGAGAGGAGGAAGAGAAGGTTGCTTTTGATCTCAGTGGGGACTAAGATGTGAGAATCAGCCAAGTGGCCCAGCTGTACTCACAGTTTGTTCTGCCTGTGAGATGTGAGGACCAAGGGCCACTTCCTGGTACTTGAGTCATCCTGCCTGGAGGATGAGCAGTTTTCTTCGTGACCTGCTGTCTCTTAGCGTACCTGATCTGCTCCTCCAACAGCCTTTACATTTCATAGCCGTCATCTGTTAGCAGACACTCCCTGATGATAAATAGAGCAGCTGCCCTGGCCTTGCCTCTGACAGCAGCCTGCAAGCTCGTAACTTTAAATGACTCTCCAGTGCGCAGATTCCCCCGCAGGAGGAGAGGCAGGGCACAGCCAGCCTGGCGTTTTGGAGCTCTTGGTGATTATCGAGTGGTGGGAAAGTGTCAAAGACGAGATTGTGTTACACAAGACTCGGCATTAGGGAGCACCGAGTAGCTGAAAGGCTCGAGCTCAAGAATAGCAAAACAAATAGGAGCTAATTATGTAAACCTCCCATCTGAGCTTTTTTTTCCCCTTTTTCTTTTTTTGCAAGGACTTGTCAGTGCACTGAATAAAGATTTCAAGTGACAACCAGTCTATGAATTTCACCTAAAAGCAGTCGAGCACATCTCTCACGGAGTCAAGCTGTCAAATTATCTTCTGTGCTGGGTAAGCGATAGAAGCTCTGGAGAGACAGTGAGCTCTGTGGACAGCCAGCAGGGAGACGGTGGAGCATTACTCGAGGGTTCAGGCCTGACAACTGCTAAGACTGCTAACATGCAGGACGTGAGCTACAGGTGATAGATTATGGGTGGTAAAAGAGGCAAACTAGAGAGAGCCTATTTCTTTTCAAATTCACTTTTTTCATGGCACTTTGATAAAAATGATACAGTTCACATGACATTCGGGTCGGTGGCTTTTGATGCAATACCGCGCCTGTTTGACGAACAGATGAAAAGCATTATGAGAAAATGATAACAAAGAAAAAAAAAAAAAAGAGGACTGAAATTACACTTCTAGGAATGGCCGTGGCTGTGGGAAGCACACTCCATCACCTAAATGGATTACAGTCCTGAGCAGAAAAAACAAATTGAGCTCCAGTTGTCTTAGTGTGTCACATAAAGGAAGAGCAGGGAAAGAGTCTGGCTGATGGCTGTACCATGTCACAAGCCTGCCTGAGTGAGGCAACAGACGCTGGCACTTAGCAGACTCCCTCGCGCTTGCTGATCTCCTGGGGGTTGGCTGATTACTGTGATTCTGAAATTACAGTCTTGATGAGCTGGAGCATTTTACAAAAAAGAAAAAAAAAAGAAAAGAAAAAAAAAGGGCAGTAGAAATGGGTCACGCCTGGAGCTGAGCTCAGGGAGGAGACAGGAGGAAAAGGAGACCAAGACGTTTTGTGTAAATAAAGCTGACCAAAAGTATTGAGCATAATGTCTTAGACGTGACTGATCTGCTGAGTATAAAAACCTAACTGAAGATGAGACAAAAGGCAAGTATGACTGTGACCTGGCATCAAATGGACAAACTGTGCAATTCATAACAAAATGTGAATATATTTACACTCTTAAAAACAAAGAACAACAGTAATCTACTGTTTCTTTGTGTATTTTTCTCCTTCATCATCACTTGTCAGAGCCTCTGAAGTCTGCGCTCTCGCTGGCATTTGCTGACTTCGACTCTCCATTTGTGCTGCCGACACCCAAAAGTGTCCAAGTTTTTCAGCAGTTGTAAAATTCAAACACATTGAATTCAGCGGGCCGGCACTGACTACTCTGCTGTTAAACCGGGCCAGCAGATTGCTTCTTAAAGTCACCCACATTACAAGATCATCGGGGCAAAACCACTCAGCCGCAATCTGTCTGCAAGTCTGACAGTAACTGACTCTTCCTGATAGTGAAAAGTAGCTGAGATGCTCATGTTCAAACACATGAATGTGTTAGCAATGTTGCAGTGAGCACACAGGACCACACTCTTGTGACAGACAGATCCTCAGGGGCGATGAGAGAGGGAGGGAGCCGGTTTGCCTTTCATCAGCAAATTAATGGTGCGGTTCATCTTAATTTCCCTTGAAGACAGATCTATGGTCCTGGAGCACTAAAATATTCTCTCTCACTCTCACTCTTTCTGGTTTTAACACAGAGCTGCAGAAGAGATCCAGGCCAGGGTTGGCATGGGGATCTAATGTGGGGCGGCCAGCAGGATTGTAACAGCTTGGTTTGTTGTGTGGGATGATGGTGGTGGTGGTGGTTGTGGTGGTAGTTAACAGTGTGCATGTGTGTCCCGAGAGCAGTACTTACATTTCTGAAGTCCAGTGTTCATCTGCGTGTGGGGGAGAAGCTGGAGGGGGAGGTCACCTGGCCCTGGCAGACAGGCCAGCATTTCACACAGACACTAATGCAACATGGGACACACACTTCTCCTCACACTGTGGAGAGAAAAAGAGAGGGAGAGGTCAGACATAACTCCAAGGCAGCACATGGTGCGTGTCGATGCAGAGGCTGGGTGCGGGCTAATAGAACTCAGTAGCAAGTCCCCTGAGGCACGGGGCTGGGGGAGACATAGTTACCTTTCAATTAGAAACTGATTCACACCTGGAGCATCAGGTAAGGTGACATTTGATGCCAATAACAACTTCAATTAAACATCAAACAGCTGAAGTAAAACGAGCAGGCTGGGCCTGAGGGACTGGCAGCTTTAAATCGACTCAGTCCCTCCTCCTCCTTGACTTGCATGTTAGTCACCTAGTTGGACCCCGCTACCCGCACTTTACTTCTCTGCCACTATCAGACCGTGGCAGAGGAAATTAATGACTCCCGTATACCCAAAAAGAACACACTCAAGAGGCCTGGCTCTGACAAGTTAGTGAGTCTCTGATCGATAGTGCAGTCCTCCAGACCTCAAAGAGGCCCTTATTTCGGGGACATTAAACAATGGAGTCAGCTAGGGACGGGGCGGAAAGAAATGAATAAACATGGCTACGGCTCCCATAAATGTCTGCCACTTTGTGCAATAACTTGATGTAACAGTGAGGGAGAAAACGTTAGCCATGCTCCACTTGGCTTACTGCTGTATTCAAAAACACCACAGATGCTTGCTTAATCAGCACTGAAGAACAGTCAGGGAGCAAATTAAGTCTACAGAGTCCGTGCCCTCCCCGTTTGCCGTGTGGCATCAGAGGAGGGTGGCAAGTGCGCACAGACAAACAAGCGTCTATGAGAGAGGCAATTACCCACATAACAACCTTGCCATGCCTGTCTGCCGCAGGGTGATGGCTTAAAAGTGTCTTCCCCCCTGCGGGGAGAAGAGACAAGTGGAGGAAAGAGTGACAAAGCGAGAAAGAAAGGTGAAAAGGAAGAAAGAAGGGTAGCGGGTTTAGGGTGGTAGTAGAGGGGTGGCGGGGGCTGAACTTGCTTTAAAAAGCAGGAGCTCAAAAAGGTCAGGATGACAGCTCATTTAAATCCTCCCAGCAAGAAGCGGAGACCCCCCCCCCCCCCAAAAAAAAAAAAAAAAAAAACCCCAAACAAAACAAAACCAAAAAACACAAGCCTTAATGAAGCTGCCAGTTCTACACAGACACCTGAGGGCATTGCACCTTAGGGTGCTGCATGGGGAGGGGGCAGTTCTGAGATGGATCTGAGGATTTCGGGGGTATTCTGCCACACTGACACTGCGTCACCTTTTCTGTTGCTTGGCCTCTGCTCCCACTCCTCTCATCCTCCTCCCCTTTCCTGTGCCTTCTGATTTACAGCCTGGACTGCCATATGGCTGCAATCCCTGCCCTCAATTCAGCGTGTCACCATGCATTAACTTTAATTGGGCTGATATGTTATTCTTTTCCCTCTGGCCTTGGAAGGATTTTAGGTACATGGTGCCTTGATGTCAGCAGGCAAGATTTCCAGCCCTCTCTCATTTATCAGGATGCCAAGATTTCACAGAAAGATAACAGCAATCTCTTTGACAACAGGCAGGTTTGGCGTGGAGGAAAGCTAAATATCAAATACAGCAGTGTCTTTGTTAGGAGGGTTTCAAAAGCAGAACGGTGGCAGGAGAGTGAAATGATGTTGGGGAAAACAAAACAAAACCGAGCACATAACTGTCCGTTAATTTGTTGTAAGAACACACACAGCACACTACAGGCAAAAAAACCCCAACCACCCAACAGGCCACCCCCTTCCTGCCTTCCCCACAGCGCCCCTGAATGTCAGAAAAGTGTGCAGTGGGGAGTGCAGCAGCAAAGGTCAGCCTATGGTAATGCCCAAGCTGACGCTCTGCTTTGTAGCGCAGAGCAGGCGGACATGAAACCCGACAGACAGAAGCCTGACGTTTACTGACTTGCCTTTCAGCACCACTGCCACAGTGACTTCAAATATACATCACACGCCAAACAGTGGCACTTTCTACAAAGGCGCACACCCCCATGGAGGCTTTCTTTTTTTTTTCCCTCCCAACACTCAGACTATTTGTATCAGAAGCGGCACGACTACACCTGACAGAGCGTCAGATTCAGACAGGACCAAGCTCGCGATAGTTGGAGGTGCCTCTCTGCAGGATGTAATTGGACACATGACTGGGTCGCCTGCTGGCTGTCCAAATTGCCCTGTAACTACCAGGGGGTTTAGCCTACTCTAAACAGGGAGCTTGACCCTCAAGCTGCCCATTCATTCAGGTAAATATCTACCCTAATCACTTAATAGTCCTTGTGGTACAGAGACAAGCCCCTCCTGTTATAAGTGGAAACACAGTTGCATATAAGGAGGCCCAGCCAAGCCAGCTGGGAAGGCCTGTGGAGCAGGGATTGGCTTGGTGGAGTTTAGCCAGGCGTCTCACACTATCAGCCCCGTGCAGACAGACACTACGGGGTTCTCAAAGTATTAGGGGGGGCCCCCGTGACTCGGCAAGTCTCCACCAGCTACTTATAGAACTGTAATAAAGCGTGTGAATAACTGTGCGGCTTTCATTATAGACAAATAAAGGCAAGAAGACAAAGCAGGACTTGAGCAAGTGATGCGCATGGCTTGTGTCATGTGTCAAATTGCTCCCATAAAAGCTGACCTATATTTTCTTTTCATTCCTCACTGGGGAAGGAGAAATAGAAAGCCATCTGAAAGTTTGAAAAAAAAAAATTACAGAGAAGTGAAGGAGGAAGAGGATAGATGGAAGCCATTTAGGAAATGAGGCCAGCTGACTGCATTTATGTGCTGATTGTTTTGATCAATATCCTCTCCATCAACTATAATCTGCATTTGTTAGAAATTTGGAAATAGCATCAGGCTAATTGCATAGCATATAAAAATATCCAGCAGCAGTGATGCACGGGGAGGGGGGGGGGGGGGGGGGGGCACAGAAAATAAGCTAATTAGAAGCAGACATCTACAATATTTGTGCAGAAATACAATAAAGGAGGGGGGGGATAAGGTGAGAAAGCATGTTTGGATGCTGGTATTATATTAGCAGTTTTTCTATACCAATTATGAGCAAAAGCAATTAGGAGAGCCTAGTCACCATGTTGTACATGGCTTGCGCTAACAGCTGAAGAAGAGGAGAGTGGAGGAGAAAGCAGGCTGCTGTTATTTTAATTGCATGTTTACCCCCAGGTTATGGGTCTGAAATAGAGCCAAGAAAAAAAAATGTTGCAGCAGGAATTCAATGCAACTTCACTGTGTTGATTCTCTCAGGGACAGAAAGAGTGAAATTACTTTTCTTTGCAAGCCCAGTCTGAATAGGAGGTAAAGAAAGAAGAAAAAAAGAGAGCAGGAAGATGAGAACAGCTTTTTACCCTTGAATACCAAACCAGAGTATTCTGTCAAAAGAAAGGGGAAAAAGCCTTGGCTCTTGAGCACGGTGGGAAGAAATAACACTTTGGTATGGCCTTCATTAGCCCATCAGGCTGCACAAACAACAGAGGCAGGAAGGATTGCTGTTGCTAGCTGAGGGACACGGGCGTGTTAGGCTATGACAGGCTGGTTTCACAGTTTCACACAATGGATCCTGATGACTCCAGCACATCCCGAGGCGTTCGGGATGGGCCGTTTGCTTTTCAGTTAGCAGAGATCCCCTCATCAACCCCGAGTGTTATCTCGCGCCAAAAGAGAAAGGGCGAGAGAGTGGGAGATAGCTCTGATCGCGAGCAGAGGGTTAAAAAAAAAAAAAAAAAAAAAAGAAAGAAAGAAAGAAGAAGAAGCAGAAGAGAAGACAACCAACCCAAACTCAACTTGCACACAAATTGAGAGTCTGTAAAGTAGTGGTTTCCAAGTTGCAAGACAGTGTGTCAGGGATAAATCTGTCAAGTAAGGAAACTGCTGCAATACTGTGGGAGAGAGGAAGACAGCTACTTGAAGATGCTCTTCTTTAGAGGGAGGGAAGGGTCTGTGAAACAACTGGGAGACGGTATGAATGCTCAGTAACTAACTGATGAAAGAGTGACAGTTCCCCGAGGTGAGACGGCGGATGTGGAGCGGAGAGAGGCAGCATGCTCCTAGAATACTGCACAGTCCACAGTTGGATTGGCTAAATCTTTGCATAGGTGTCAGATACGGAGGGTTGGTTTCAGGATGGGAACACAGACTCTTAGAGAAGTTGTGCACCATGAAACTGAGAAAAGGAAACACCCTGACAGTAAGAGGCCTCTTCTCTTATCAGGCTGACCCCATTTGTCCTGTCTTGTCTTTGCATCAGTAGTTCATAGCCTCTTGGATGATGACCACGGCTCGTCACAGTGGAGATGATGACAGCGACATGGTAGCGAGATGAGAGAATGAAAACGTATCCGCCTGCAAGTGTCCTGGTCTAGCTAGGATATGTATGCCACAGCTATGTCATGGTCATTACCCATCCATCACATAACTGCTGCGAGGACAGCCAGCCAAAGTCCGTTCTTCAACTTGGGGTCAGTTTCACTAACAGCCACTTAAGCCTGCTTGGCTTCCCCAAGAGCTCTACAAAAGTGGAAGGTAGAGCTAAGTGTGCTCAGCCACGTCAAGGCTGGCCAAGGTCAGACGGGCAGACAGAAAGCGCTGGCAGCGGTGCATGCATGGCGTCATGAATGCCAAAATGCCGGGGCCCCTGACTGCGCCGTTTGACAGACATGTTTACACCTGATAGAAAATGCAGTGTGGATGGCCTGCCAAAACAGAGGGGAACCAAAGTGAGGGGTGCCAGCCTAGTTATTTATTTATCTGCAGCAAATCCATCGAGAGCACAGCCAGAAGCTGGGCATGCCTCAGTGAGGAAAGAGCCAGCCTATTCTCAGACATGACTCTTAAAACACTTGAGGGAGGGGAAAAAAAAGATCTGACATACAGTAAAAGAAGAGGAAAGCAAAGATTTCATAAAGCAACACTGGAGATTGGAATTGATTTCCTAACTGTTTTTATTCAGCTCAGAGGAGTTCTGATTGGCACGTATTTAAATTACTGAGAGGCTGTTCAAAAGTCACTCGTGATAAGGTTCAAATACTGGGCACGTCTTTGCTCGGTGCTGCAATTACCATTTGACTTGATCGCTTGGAAGCAAATGCAAAAAGGAAGTACGAGTGCTACCACAGTGAGGCTGTAGCATCTCGACAATAGTCCTAAATAAAGAAGAAGAAAAGTTTAAGAATCATAGCTGCAAGAACTCCAATGCTAATCCAGCCTTCTGGTAACCATCAGATCACACAACCAGATACAGCGCTCACACAAACACACCATTATCATCGCTGCTCTTTTCATCTCCTCACTGGTGCCACCACATCTGTGTTATCTTCACATATCCTCACATCACACCAGACAACAATGTGCTGAGTCACATGCTGCTGTGTCAGATGTTACACTGTGGGCTTTGGTACCGGACTGGAATATTATGGTTAGACACCAACACTAACTAGAGTAGAATGCAGTATTGTGTATTGTGAGTGTGTGCTTGCTGTGGTATGTGCAGCAAGTGATAGAAATCACCAGACCTGAGGCAGCTGTTTTTTTTCAAGCTGCTTGCTTTGTATGTGGCTCTGTAACAAATTGCACAGTTGTCTTAGAAGCAGGATAAAGTAATGCAATATACTGCAATTAGACTCAGTGTACAAAACAATTATATTGATGCACAAAAATAACTAGCCCGACAATGAACTTGTCCAAACACGCACAAATGAAAATGCACTTCGGCAAGGAAATTGGGCCATTTGGCCTCAACATACCTCAAAGGATTGACTTCCATACTTAGCCTCACAAGTAAAGCTACACGAAGTACTCTGATGGTCAGAAATCTGAGAATGGAACGTCTCATCCTTAACTTTTCCCATCTTACAGCTATAAACCAAAAAAAGGAGGGACCCACTAAACAATATTCAGCCAGCAGGAGGAGGATGGTCAGTGTGGAAGAATTTGACATTAAAGGATCAGGCGATGCTACCTATTTGACTGCAAGTCAGCCAGGCCCTCTAGCTGGTTAGTGGGGGGAAATAACTCCAGTTAGTGGGAAATAACTCAATGTGCCGAGAGCTAAAGCAAGGCAGCATTGTTCCAGCTGGTGGAAAAGGGGGGAAATGAAGATGGAGTGATTTGATTTCATTTGTTAGCAGGTGCATCCATTTTGTGTTCTTCCCCACCTCTCCTCTCTCAGTCAAAGCGCTTATCAGAAATTGGACACCCCAGTGACAAATTGAGCCTGCGATTAAAGGCAGAAAGAGGAAAGCTTTGTTAAGTGCTGCTGATTGGGATCCCAGGCTGCCCTCACACATGTGAGGTGTGTGTGTGTGTGTGTGTGTGTGTGTGTGCGCGCGCGCGCGCGCGCGCGTTTGTGCATCCATGTATGCTTGGTACAGAGCCAGGGGCAGAGCTGACACCACCACCACCTCTTCTCCCATTTTCCCCACTCTCCAGGTGTTCCCACGGCTTACATTTCTGCTCTGAGTACACAGCAAACAAAACCAAATCAATGCAGCTGTTCACCCAGCTCTCACTCTCTCCTGCTCTCTCTCTCTCTCACATACACACACACAACATGTAAAGAAAAAGACATACGCACACGTACATATGCACTAGTGATTTCCCCTGTAGGAATAATGACCTCCTCTGTATATCCACTGCCTTATTATTGACATGTATGCTGTGTTTAAGAGAGGGAAAAAAAAGTTAAGTCTCTGTGTGTTTGTCCCACTCAGACCCATATTATTGACCCAGTATTAACCAGCTCTGGCCTGTTTGCAAGGGCTGAACTGATTTAGTGGGGGTGCAGGGTCAGAGCAGCTCTGCTTAGCAGAACTGTGTAAGCGCTGACTCTCACAAATCATCCTAAAAGGGCTTAACACACAAAAACAGCTTCCAGTGTTACACAGGCCTGCTGTGAGAGATTTATCCACTGTGCCATTATACTAACTGGCCTCTCTCCCATATGAGCTGTATAGACACCAGTACAAACACATAAAGAAAGAACTTTAATTAGACGTATGCCTGATCCAACTCTGCGGGAAAACTCAATTCAACAATTCTGCTTTAATGCCCTCCATTACAACTGTGTTTACCAGAATTCTTCCTATTTAATGCCGTCGCATTTCTCACATGCTTGGTTTAGATAACTTAAAGTCTTAAATGTGGCTTGTGAAACGCTTGTGAGCACCAAGTGGTGAAAGAATATCAGTAATTTTAAAAATCTAGATGCTTCAATAACTCAGGGCCGTGCTGCAATTAATAAACACTGACCTCTAAAAGAGTTTAGTGAACTAGCGCTTCATCTTAAACTCTGGTATGTTGTATGCTGTTTAATTGCTTATTGGTTTATAAAAGGCTCTGTAAAATCAATGTGTGGAAAACACTGCAACATGTTTCAGCTTTTAAAGCCAGAAAAATGCAGATTTTTACCGTCCACTTGTTCAGCTGGTAAAAATAGATTAAAAAGTTGCAGGTCTGGTGGCGACGACCAGATCTGTTGTCATACACGTCAAAAACAGATAGCCATTTCCCTGTTATAAACAACGTTGTATATGTGTTCAGTAAAGGCTAATCTACGTCCCTCCAGTGTCTATTAAAGGTTGGGAAGGTCAGCCGCCTCCGTAGCAGCTCTAACATTCAGCCTGGCCTTCCAGCGATGCTGAACCCAGCCCTTCTCGTATCTGGTGGTCATCTGAGAGAGGAAAAAAAAAGAAGGCAAATGCAGCTCTTTCTCCAGTGGACAGCACTGTATGAGAGGTGCTTCTTTTGCCCCTGGCAACACACAAGACATTTGCAGGTTTCTTTCATCTCCAGAGTTTATGTGCGTGCCTCTCCACCCCCAGCTCTTTCCCCAGCACACAACAGCTCGGGGTATCGGGCAGCCAGCCGGTGACTCTGTGGAGAGCCAGGCAAATACAGGCCCAGCATGGCAAACATATCACCTCTGTGTCTGCATGGGAACATCTGGCCCTCCCAGGCTGTGAGGGCCCCTCCGTCTGCCTGTCTGACAGTGAGCCTACACACACTCTGTTGGTGTATACTGGTGTTGTCATGGCTCCACAGTTTTTACTCCTACACAGGTACTGGTTTATTATACAAACAATCAACAATCTCTACAATACCAAAGCAAACAGGCTAAATGTCATAATCAAACACAGGACTATTTTATGAATATTAAATTAAATCACTGAGCAGCTTTAATTCAGAATTTGAGCACAGCCAGATACTGAAGTTAATACTGTTTTGCACAGACAAATGTGTTTATTTTGCAAGTGAATTGCAAAATTCAGCTGCAAAAGAAACTGTTAAGTGCCACATGCAACCATTAGTTTGCTCTTTTCTGTGATAAAAAGAAGCAGATTTAACTTACCTTCTACCCATTTCAGACAGTTCTGACAGAGATTATAAGTAAATAAAAGGGCAATTAGTCATGAAAATGGTTGATATTTATCTGTGATTTCGCATCAATTTTAAGCTGGCTAAATGTTCCAAGATTTCGCAATGAAGACAAAAATATTTTAAAGCCATTAAATAATGTTTTACAATGGAGATTTCTTCGTTTCCCCTAGCACAGATTAGTAAATCACAACAAAAACATGACAAATAAATTGAAAACTGGTAAACATTGGCATTGGCTTCTGAAGCTTAAAATATTTAAGTATACTCCTGTAGCAGTGACATAGGGTCATGTGATTAATAGAGTTAACCCAGCTGATTAAAACTCCTTTTCCTGTCCCTAGCTCCCCCTCTCTCCCTGTCTTGCATCATGCCTGCTCATACAGATCTCCTGTGGCCGTCCAATGATTCAAGACTGATGAGGCGTGCTCAAAGGTCTATGCCACTGAACACAGCATTAATGCACCCAGCAGCAAATTTTTTGCCATCGACCCCAGTTCCCTGCAATAAGGACAGAGCCATCAATCAGGCAGAGATAGCAGACACCAGACACGGGCTGATGAAGTAGGGGACTTTGGAGCTAATGACAAATGGATCTCTCAGATATGGTCGCAGTATAGTATGACAATCCACCGAGAACACTTGACCTTTAGCAAAACCCTCAGCCACTTTTTGCTAACATCATGCAAACTGCTAAGAAGGTTAAAAAAGTGTTGTTGTTGTGTGAGAACTCTGGGGTCCAGCTGAGAGTCTCAGCCCGGTCACTGTCAGAGCTACTTCTCACTGGCCCAGCCCTCCTTTTTTCTCACACCAAAGCTCTGGGAGTGACCTTCAGCAGGCATGCTTGTCCTGCTAATTGGGGTCTCTACAGAGCACAGCAATCCACCCCCCACACTGCACTGGAGGAGGAATTGTGGGACAGAGGAAGCAGAGATAGGAAGGCAATGTTTTTGCAGCAGTGGTAAACAGACAAGAAAGTAAGTGTGTGTGTGTAATATATTATTTATATATTTATAGATAGAGAGATCTATCTATATTTCTATAAATCCATTTATCTCATCAATTAAAACTGTGAAATAACACGATGATATCAGAAAAAATGCAATATGAATGGGCCAACAGGGTCGGTGCTCAGCTCTCAGGAACACGGAAAAGACAGTGACACGGTTAATTTAGAGCAGGCTCAGGCTGGCTGCAGCTGTACACTCTGCGTTTGCCAACACATCATCATATCAGGGCCACTTCCTATCAGTGTGATCAGCACTCAGTTTAAAAGAGAAAAAAAAAAGAAGAGGGAAGAAAACGTACAGGAAGTCATCCTGTAAAAACAAGATACAGAGAGCCCTTTATGGTGGGAAAAAGTCAGTGGACCATTTTCTCTCAAAATGTTTAAGTGTTAAAGACATGTTTGTGAAGGAATTAGAGGACATGGAGTGAACCTGGTAACCATTTTAAAGCAGGTTTGTGATAGATCCAGTGAATGAGACTTTAAGCGAGAATAGCCATGAATAGAAAGGTCTGCATTTAATTTGCTAATCCATCATTCCAATTGTAGTCTGTAACAAAGGGAGAGGAGAGTGGTGGGGCATTCAGAGGCAATGGAGCGTGCTGAGGGGTGCGTGTGTGGTTCTCCATGGAGCCAGAGAGGCCATGGCCCTTGGCCCTAAAAGCCTAGCCAGCACTGGGAAGAATTGGTTCTGATGAGCTCAACGCAGGCAAGACTAATCCCTTCATGTCCAAAGAATTGTTTAACTATGTTTGACTGATTAACCCAAACCCCTCGTTTCCACTTACAATCTATTTGTTCAATCAAGTCCCCTGCACTCATCATGCTGCAGTGTGTGGGTGGTGATGGAGAGGGAGCGAAAGAACGAGGGAGAGTAACAAAGGAGGCTGCAAAACAATCCATTTGGAGGAAGCATACAGAAGTCAAAGGACAGCGTTTTTTGTTCTTCTTGCAATTCTGCAAATGCACGAGTTCCTTCAAACCAGCTGTTGCGAACATTCAAAGGTCAGTCAGAGAACTCTTGCCTTGAGAGATTTCAACTAGAAGGCCAGGAGAAGTGGTGCTAGCATACCACACTGGGATGCTGGTCTTTAGTAGCTTCCTAGGAAAAGGAAATTTAAAGGCACTCTCCCCTGCGTGGAAAAGAGGTTGCCAGGAAGATTAACCCAGCTTCCTTTTATAGCCTCTGACAAGAGGTTAAATCACACATTACACTGCCTGAAATGTCTCCTAGTAATTAGATCAAGAATATTACTCTCTCTTCTTCCCCTTGCAGAATGCAGCTGATCAAAGTCTAATGATGGTGTCAGTGCCATTGGCAGTGCTGGCTGGGTAAATCTCCCCATCGGGATGGCAATCTGTCAGGGCCGCAAGTCCTGCTAAACAGCACAGGACATGAGCACAATGGTGCTTGACACAAAATAGACTAAATGAACCGCATCCTTTACCAACAAGCCGTCCATCAGCGGTGCACCACTAAAATTCATCCTTTTGTTTGAGGTCTACAACTGTGTGTTTATATGTACACAATCAACTGAGTTATATAGAGAGGCTGGTGACATCTGTGGGTTTTATCCTGATAACTGTGAAACCCACGACCGGCTTATCTGCCGTCTTTCCATGCCAGAGCAGATCTAAGCAGCACCTGGTCCCTTGATGGGGTAAGCGGGCTACTGGCTATTAATTACAGAAAGCTGACACGCAGCGAAGGCAAGCCCTCGCAATGAGATCCTGGGACGTCAGATACACAGCAAGACGAATGCTTTTCTGTCACACAGCAACATGACCTGCCTCAGGACTCTTTACATGCAAGTACTTTCAAGTATGCCTTTCAAATTGTGGCCCACCCTTCTTCCTTTGCTCCCACCCTGTCTCCCCCCTCTATCTCAATCACATTCTGCGGATGTTACACTACTTCAGGGGATATTTTCTGACTAATGCAAAATGCTTGTGCAGTGGCATGATAAAAGTTGGCATTTTCCTTTTCTAATCCAATGCTTCCTTTGTAAACAACCTCGCTTTTTTATGTGTCCGCATGTGCTCAGGGACGCGGGCAAGGGATGCAAACAAATCGCACATAATGGTCAATTTCATTATTTGCTCTCAAACTCAATGGCCGCAAACAAAAGGGGGAAATGGCAGGAGATATGCCAATCATTTATTGTTGAAAGATGCCTGACAAAAGAGGCCCTATAAACCTGACAGCTTTTTCCTCTTTTATGTCAGTCCTTAGCACAATCCAGCTTCTTAAAACGGGAACCCAGACAACAGACTTCTGCAAGAGGTCTGACCCCAGTCTTAACCCCATACAGGTGGTACACATGAAGCACAGACGAAACATTGCAATGGGAGGCCTGCTCTCAGAGATCTTTTAGACAAGCACAAAGACAGCTCAATGCCACTAAAGTGAATCTGCTGAAAAGCAAATCCCCTTGAATAGATGAATGGTAAAGTCTCATTAGGTGTGGACTAAAAGCATCTGTTAAAGAGAGAGTCATGAAAAGTAAAACTTTACAACTAAATAGCAGTACCGTATTATGCTGTGAAGGCTGCTCCCTTTCAAGTGTTGTCAGAAATGCAATAGTTGTGGTTCAAAGTTTAAATAGCTCATTTTTCAAACTCTTCATATACAAGAGGGGAAAAAATGATCTGAATCTGTTGAGCAAAGAGCAAACTTCATAATAAAACAGCTACATCAAGTGTGGTCTTCCAGTTCAGAAGAATAATGTGACTCTTGTCTGATTGCTGCTCAGTTGAGTCCAACTACAGAGTTGAACTATGAACCGTGATTAAAGCCAACATCCCCCTACAGAGCGACAACTGCATCTCTGCACATTCCAAGAAACTCAGCCAGCTGAACACAGCAAATACACCGGAGAGGAGGAGGAGGAGACATAAACAACGTAAGATAGTTTGAGAGCTCCACCGATGTTTACTGTCTCACTAAGTGCATTTCATCCCCGTTGCTTTCACAGCAGCAGCGGTATTTCAGCATTCAGTACAGAGGGGCTGCTGATGCCACAGGTCTGTGTACAGAGGGCTCAGTCACAGGCTGAAGAGACTGTTTGGACAATGTAGGTGTCAGACACACTGCCTGTCTGGAATAACGATTCACTTCAGCTGCTACAAAACATCCTCTGGTTCCTTTATGGAGAAGGTGGTTCTGGGGAAAAAAAACAAAAAACCCCAAAAACTATCTTGACTGTTTTTAAAAGTCTAAGTGTTGAAAACTGATGAGGAATTTCTTCTTTGTTTGAACTGGTGCGTTGCTATCAGGGAGAAAGGTCTGCATTTGCTTCAAACAGGCACTGAATGACATGCCAGAGATTAGCCTCTGAAGGTCACAGTCTTAGCCTATCCTTTCAGATGCTTTTTACAACGGAACCCCAGGCCCTTTTGAACAACAGGAAGAATGTCATCTGGTTACTTTTCAAGGCACGGAGATACCATTCACTGTGGCCAACAATGGAAGCAAACAGGACCAGAGGGTTAGGAGGTTATAAAGGACCCCATTCTAAGCACCGCTCGGTCTCCAGCACGCTGCACGGACACAGAAAAAACACACCCACACACTGAGGCCCGGAGAAGTGGTGTAACTGATGATAAGCTGTGGAGGGTCATGGCAAAGTGCTGTGCACTGACCGCTCTCCTCGACAGCTCTCTCAGCACAGCCTACGTCCCTTTCCAGCACAGAGCTTAACACCCAGACCAAGCTTCTGAGCCCCATACCCACTGTCAAAGTCATTCACTGCTTTGTCAGTTTGAAAGACAACTGTATGATACCCTAAAGTATATCCTTCAGGCAACTGTGACCTGCTCAAAATTACATAGAGGAAAAAAAAACAAAAAGTCAAGTAGATGAAGTCAGAATGCACTGACCCAGATGTAGGCCTGCAACTAAGCTTGTATTTGGGCAAAAATTATGAAATCGAACCTTGTAACAGGAGGGGAAAAGGGAGAATTTTAATATACCAGTGTGCTATTTTCAATGACCAGGCCTTAACAAAAATTATATGCCATTATTCAGGTTGTAAAGCTTGTCCCGAAAAAGGCTCTCAGGCAACAGACAGAGCTGAAATACTTCACCAATTTAGTGTCTAATGAACCCTCTGAAATATTAAAAAATAAAGCCCAATTAGCCGAGAGCATTTTACATCTCCTCCCTCTCTAATCCTCTCGTAGCTTAGCTTTATCTAATGTCTGCGCCAACTATGACACTTTGAGCTCACTCTCCCCTATATCCCCACCACTTGATATCCTCTACAGCTTCACTGGTGCTTTGTTGCGGCATTCTTTCTGACCACACAGACTTGGGTCAGACTCTGAGCCTCCCTGTCGATGGATAATGATGCCCTGACATGTACAGTTGGCATGGTCAGTGGAAAACTGCAGCAATAACCGTGGACATGCTAATGGCATCTATTAGGATCACTTAAGAGTGATATGGGACTCGTCTGGCGACCTCTTATTAGACAGCGCTTGGTACTAGGGGGCGGAGAGTGCCAGTGGAGGGTCAGTGATCCAACTGAGATGCCCTTATCTTGTGCCATAAACAGATAACAGTATCTGCCCTGCTCTTCTGCTGTTCCTGTGAAGATGGAGGTGGATAAACAACCCCGTCATCTGCAATGCCTCTGACAAGCCTGATCACACAGATGCTCTCCTAGACCTAGCCCCGTTCATCCTGCTGCACTAACTGTTGTTATTGCTGTGAATGGCACTGTGAGGCTTAGAGATTCGTCCATGATTACCCTCAAGCTGAAGACATAACAATTTCAGAAAGCCCTTTGCTCCTTGTGTTTGTAACATCACTCCCTGGCCTAAGGGCTCGGCTTTGCTGATTATGCAAACTACCAAGCAAGAGTGGGGCTTTATTTTTCTTTTCTTCTTTTTTTGTTACCCTAATTGGACCTGCCAGCTAGCATGCAAATCTATGCACAAAAATGCAGCAAACAAAGAAACAAACTGTATCTTCATATGAAGGCTACTGCCTGCGGTCACTGCACAAAATAAAAGCACCCACGTGAACCAAACTGAATACCATGCAAACAGCTGACCCACAGCCTCAGCCCTGCAGTTGAGTCTCTTTTCTCAGAGATATCCAGAAGTTGCCCATCATGTTGTAAACACTTGATCTGGATGTATCATGTGGCTGCAGTTCTCTATGCTTAGTCTGACCTGCGTTTGACCCACATACTGAGTCTCCTGACTTTCTCACAGAGGCTACCAAACATCTGTTCCCTGTCTTAAACCAGACTCATTCAGCTGAGAAGACATTGGGTGGCCTCAGAGAGAGTTTCTCCAAGTGGTGGGTGGCTGAGTGGGTGAGTGTGGGCTGACAGCTGCCCTGGTGACGGGAGAACTGAAAGGTGGAGCTGGCGGGAAGATCAATGGTACCTAGGAAATCTCAGTCCTTCTGCCTGGCACCTGGGTAGGGGGGCAGCCTTATTTAGCAAATGGAACTAGTCAACAAATCATTCTCATCTAAAATGATCAGGTGTGGAAAATAAAAAAATATGGTGGGCATAAAATTCACTGACAACACCTGTGAGCGATTAAACATACACAGGACCCTGCAGGAAAAGAAAAAAAGAAAGGTACAAATGTATTGCACTGGGGGAAGAGCACACGGTTACACATTTCCATTTCAAGTACCGTCTCTAAAATGCTACATCAAATCACTGGCTTTGAATAAACCAAAAAATGAGCATCAGCCAAGAGGCTCATTCCGGCACAGAAAAATCATTGCATCAAAAATATGTTGGTTAGCTGAGCAATTTCACAGTCAACAATCAGAGGATCGGGACTGTTCCTCATCAATGTGTTTTAATGAGCTCCCCGTGAATCCCAACAACAGCTGAAACATAAAAGCTGCTCAAGTTCTCTGGTTCACTCTTTGTACCTTGTGATCTGTTATTCATAGTCTTGCTCTGAAGTCTCTCAGAAATAAAGCAGAGCTTTGATGTTATCCTCTTATTACTGCTGTCTGAAACAAGCTTAATGTTGGGAATCAGACAATTTGGCTGTCGAATGGAGAACCTTCTGCAACACAAAACCATCTGGGCTTCAGTGCAAGGTGCTCACAATGATTGGTTTGAACCTTGTGAAGCTAGTCATCACTCACTAATATCTGCTTTGCCATGTGTTTGCAAGAACAACGTGTAAGAATAGCGTCTAGAAAACTGCGTAGGCGTGCATTACAATCACACTCGACTTACTCTAAAGCCTCTAATCGTGTGTGTTCTCTACAATATGTAGCTTTTTCCCCCCCATGCCATAGTTTTACGTCACCTGCGGGCCACAGCAAACTGAGAGGCAATAGCAGCCAAGATGCTGCACAAGTATTTTAGAGGAAATTGCCCTCCTCTGCCCTTAGTGTAGATCAATATGTTCAAATTTGTCAGTGGCTGGCTGGGAAGGGGGAAAAAAAGGAAAAAAAAAACCAACTTTGCTTTTCTTTCAGTTTGCCCTCAGCAAAGACTCAGGATTTGTGGTGACAGGTCAAAGAGTCAGCACATGACTCATGGGCAGAGGAGGAGAGACACTTTTGAAAAGGCACGCAGAGATCTAATTAACACATACATTCAAGTGGTATTTCAATTTGCTGGAACGCTGTAATTTTCTACAGAGCTGACCAGCGTGACATGAACGAATGAACCATGCGCTCATGACATCCAGACTTATCTGCAGCCTCTATAACTAAGAGCAAACACGTCATTTTCAGACCTAAATAGAAGCAACCACATACCCAGTGGCACACACACACGCGCACACACACACACAGATATATTCACTGACATAACTGCTGTCAGTAGAGGTGAACTGCATTTTACAGATGGGCAGAGGCCTTATATTAATTTGCTGTTAAGCCCCAATTAAGCTTCATTGTGCTGGGAAACATAGCATCCCAATGCAAAGAGGGTTCCTGCTACACGATAATTGCAAAAAAAAAAAAAAAAAAAAAAAAAAATACAGTTCTAGCCCCCCACCCCCCCGCCCCCGAGTTTCCCCGACAACAAGGTCTGAAATTTAATTATCCACTCTTTGGAAAATATAGAGGAAGAAAGCTACACTGCAAAACTGCACTTCTGGGCAAGTAATGTGAGGCTCTTGTTTGAGTAAGCGCTGGATATCACAGAGCACATCCTTCCCTCGTTGCTATACACTAGACAGTCCCACCTTTGTCGTGGTAAAGAAGAGATAAAAGGCTTTTTTTACATAACGATGTATATATATATATATATATATATATAATAACAATTTTTATTTCAAAACGGGCATGCAAATGTAGACAAAACACTTTTTTTTTTTTTAAATCGCTGGATATTTCACAGTTTTATCATCTTACCATGTGAAGCGCAAAGCAGATAACTTCCATAGTCCGGCCAGTCATAGAACAGAAGAGTTGCCTTTTAATCAAATCCGTCACAAGCTCCATGACATTACAGACCGATTACAGCAATAAAAGCAGAGCAGCCAAAGACAACACGGACAGGCTGTGGCAACATTAACATTCCGCCGTGTAAAGATTGGGCTCGGAGGGGGAGAAACGTCGATAGGATCCCATTAGTTAAGTGCGCCCTTAGGATACCCGAAATTTGATCAGAGATAGACCTTTTCCTTCCAGACACGAACCATTAGACGTCCTAGCATTAAAAAAGAAGCTGCTCTCGTCCTCTGAAACTACTCCTCCTGCACTCCTCCTCCTCCTTCTCCACCTCCTCAGCGGTCGAGGTTGTGCGGCAGGATCAGGATGAGCTCGGTGACGTCAACCTTTTGTTATCACCTTTAACACTTGCTTTTGCAGGTGGAAACACTTCCCCGTGGCGTTATGTTTAAGAGGTCCCATTTGCAGACGCGCCTGGAGAGCAAGGAGGGCGCACAGCATCTGTACAGTCGAGTGGAGACGGCCGAGGCTCTAAATCTTGGCAAAGGGTTGCACGCTTTCATGATAATATCGGACACTAGCCAGGGGGAGACAACTTTGAAGGTAGCAAGCAGTATAAAATAACCAAACTTGTAACTTTCATCCGCAACTGGCTTCTTATTGGAGAACCACTTACGATTTAGCTTGAGATGAGGCGCAAAACTACCTGCATCATTGTTGATGACATTTTTAATCAGTGAACATACGAGTGTGATGATGATGATGATGATGACGATGATACTTTAGCAGGCAAATGCAGCTCAGCTTAATCCACACTGGTGGCTGTCACATTGCACAATATAAACTAGCTAACCAGCTGAACACAACACAACATAAGCCCAGTTATCATCAGCTCTAATCGAGAATGTATGGCTTTTTTCTCTAAACTAAAACATAGTTGAGTATCAGAGAGATTTAAGCCTTTGATAGGAGCTTTACAGTAGATACACGGCCAATGCAGGAGAGCAGTACAGTAGCTATAAACCTGTATGTTGCCAGTCAGCGTGCCAGCTGACTGCCCAGGCTCCTGGCTAGCTAACCTAGCCAGCCAGTCTGAAACATACACAGTCCCATTGTTGCCTTCTCAACCTTTCCTAATATTTACGCCACACTCTCAGAGGACGTCACACGGTGTCGGACAGCAGGCGTGTGATAAAAATACAACTACTTACTCTCCGTTTACCTCTGCGAAAGGCATCGTTTAGTACGTCGCCATGGTTTAAAACGGACAGATTTTCTCCCGTTGCCCTGCGCTGCCGAATCACTGCTGTTGCTGCTGTCTGCGGCAGCAACTTCCGGCGCATGCGCTGTAGCTGGGACCGTTCCAGACTGCGCCGTGCGCTGCGCAGGACGCCCGAGTGGTTTAAAGGGACAGTGAACTTGAAGCGCGATTGGACGGCTGAATATTTGGACGTGAAATACATTAAAATAGTTCCTATATAGGCCAGTAGATAAATATTAGCCTTTAGCTGTCTTTTTTTCCTCAGTCTAATTAGATTTGGTTAACGAGCTTTGTAGACAAAATAACAGCAGCTTCATCAGCTGTGGTAAGGTTTTAAACATATTATGTTAAATACTGGACTTACATATATGACAGTGCTCCCATCTAAAGGGTACACGCGTTTACTGAATGGTTTCAGGAGTGTGAAAATGGTGTAAATCATGTGCTATGGCATTCAAGTCAAGTCAATTCAAGTGGCTTTTATTGTCATTTCAACCATGTACAGTGGTACAGTACAGAGTGAAATGAGACAGCATTCATCGGAGTTAGATTTATAATTTATTCATCACAGAAGATTGGAAATTCGTTTGTTACAGCAGTTGGAAAACTTAAACACAACCCATATCAAAATGCTTAAATAATCAGAATAGTGTATGGCTAAATAAAATAAAATACGACATAAACAAAAACCAAAAACAAACAAAAATCCCTGTAAAGTCCAAACTAATCTAAAAGCAAAGTAAATACAATAAAGTATAATGGGTACAAATCAAAATTTAAAAAACAAGTAATAATTCAATTCAATAATTAAGCAAATGATCTAAAATTCACTAAAGCAAAATAAAACAGAATTAAACACATACCTGAAAACATTAATGCAACTCAGTATACGAAAGAGGTGTGAGAGTGGAATAAAATGTAAGCTTGAGAGAGTGCAGAAACTTGGTGAAACAATGCATCAGTCCACTGAAAATGTATCGAAGGTATTTTTTTTCCCTTTAATCTGATACAGGTCTCTAGTTTGCAGTGCTGTAAGCATCTGAACATGACGGAGACTAAAAGCTGAACCACATGTTTTTAAGGCAGCACAAATGTTTTCAGGGATTGCTGTGAAGAGCAGCTGTCAGTCAGGGTTGAGACCCAGTGACATTAAGTACTGTGTCATGATTTCATACTCATCAATGTATATATTTTCATGTCAGTACATGTATAGGTATATACAAGGTGTATAGGTGTTATGCTTCATATTTTTGGACATGTAGCTCAAGTAAAGTTCAGTCAACCATCTGTATATTCCCTCCTAGATGTCTTGAAATTCATTTATGAATTTAAAGCATAATCCGGAAAACTTCACGAAAAGAAAACAAGTGAGCAGCCTTGAGGTGAGGATGTTTTGACCTGCCATTTAACTTCAATAATCAGTATTCTAACCTTGAATATTGAATATTGCTCATTTACCTCTAAGCTTGTTTGTGCGCATCTCTGACCAAAATTTCCTACTCATCTGGAAGAATGGCACATGACTTGCCTTGAGCATGAGCTATACTATGCTATATTCTGCTTGCATTTTGCCTCATTGTGCTGCTCACATATTGTATTATGAATCTTGTTGAGGAAGATAAAAACCCAGATAGAGGACTCCTGGTCAATAGTGTCACATGCTTTGTGATTTGATGAAAGGTTCTATTTGTGCAGCCTGATGTGTATAGCTCCCTAATCAAAGACTTATTTTTCTGTGACAACTAAAATAAATTACTCCATTACAATCGCCCACCTGCCCTCTCTGCAGTATTGATACCATTTTTATTACAAGAGAGAGACAGACCGACAACACTGAAGACCGTAGCCAGTTGTGGAAGCTTAAGAATGTGTGCTCACGGCTATGTAATGTCTTGTCACGTTGGAGCCTCCGCAAAAGTAATCAGATAAGATTATTACAGAGAAAATTACACGTGCACAGTCCCGCAAACATTTCTGATACAAAGCTTTGTGAAGCCATGGCCTGAGCTCCAGTATGGACCGGGCTTATTACAATACTTCAGCCAATTTAGGCCTGCAAGCTTCACTTCCCCCCATCAGCAAGTGAAAGAAGGGAGAATTTGGTCTGAAAGCCCAATCACACAGAGCGCTCCGAGTTCAGCAGGTGGGGAAGTAGCAGCAGCAGGCTCCATCAGGCAATAATACAAAGTTAATGATGCAGAATGGTGTCTTTCTCCATACCAAAGAAGACGTCAATACAGGATGTTTAAGAACGCTGTTCCTAATTACGCTTTTTAAATTCACCACTGACGTGATTGATGATTTCAAAGGGAGGCATTATTGATCCACTTCACAGACAAGTCCCATCGATTACAAGTCTGGAATGAATAAAAGTTTTTTTTTCCACCCCACTTTATCTCCCCCACGGAGAGAGAGATTGTACAATCAGAGCATCAGTGTGACCTATATGGGTAGTTTAGGAGCTAAATCACCTCTTTAAAAAAAAAAAGCAGGCAGAGCAAGGACGTCTCGAGCAGTGATTGCTGAATCGAGGGACCTTGGGGGACCTTCAGGGCGTCACATAAAATGTAACAGTTGAATCTCACTGCTCTCTCATTTCTCACATGTGGAAATTCATCCATCCGTTCATTAATCTGTGGGATCCCTCGCAAATAGCCGATCTGTGCTGGAGTTCTCAGCATGATAAAGTTCAGGAGCGGCTGTTTGAGAGAAAGTCAGCCGGCTGTGCCCCATCACGCCTCTCACTGCAATCAGCGGTGATAGAGTGATGGATGCTCTGACGCACTGACAGATTGTTTTTCCCCCACCTCTGCTCCCTGTTGACATGCCCCGTGGCTCCTGCTTATAGTTCTTTGTTATTCCTCGTGCGGAGCAAGCTCTCCTTATTAGCGCAGAAACTGCCAGTTATTGCCCATCTAATTCCAGCTAGCGTTATTAATAAATCAAAAAGAGAAGTTTGAGAAAATCTCCACATCGGGCTGCAGAAAATTCTGCATATTCGGGGAGATCTGACTCGTTCAACGTCAGTGCCGCGTGTTCTTTTGAATTACAGAAAATAAAGATTGATTAGGAATCAACAGCATGCTGAATCGCCGTAGCAGAGAGAGGTTTTCCATCACACCGTGCAGCATCTCATTGGCAAGTGCACTTCACATACCGAAGTGGGCTACAGCTTATGATTAAATGGTCTGCAGGCGAAGCCTTTTTGTCTTTTTTTTTCCAGCGAGAGAGAGAGAGCTCTTTCTGAAGGCCAAAGTTAATGCAGTCATAGAAAGACTCTGATACACTCCCACGTGAAGTGGCCATGTGAGGAAAGCCCGGAGGGACAAAAGGCCTTGAATGAATTTGAGAGAGAGAGGGAGAGTGGGAGAGAGGCAGATAGAGGGGAAGTTCAAACATTACTGATCCTCAAATATCCTTTTGGTTTCTGGTTCAATTGGAATTCGGCAGTAAGTGTCTGCTAAAAGCTCCATTTTTGTTGGCCCTCCATTGCTGGTGAGCTTTTAGAGTTAGATGATGACAGATTGTGAGCTACCTGATATCCTTCATCATCCTCCCCAGTGGAGGTGTTTGTTCCACCCCGAGCAAGTCCTCCAGGACTAACAAACAGCCGGTGAGCTTGATGGACTACAGGGAGACATCTGCTCTGCTTGGCTTTCCCTTGCAGATTGAAAACAATGTGTTACAGTAATCAATCACCACGCAAACTGCGTCCTTTTAGTCCGACTATTAACCTCATGCACTTTGTGGTTATCAGGCCATTATATCAGCTCATCCTCATGAATTAGTGCTTAAATCTTACGGGGAGGTGAGTGAGTTTGTCAGCATGCATGTTTTCTTCAGGTTAGTATGCTGCTTTAGGCGACCCATGCTCAATATATCCTCAACAACACTGTCAAAACTGTGCTTCAAGCACCCTTGGGGATCAGCTCTGTTGTGTGCACTCATGGGACAAGAGGGAAAGAAAATGTCTGAGCAGTGCAATCTGATTTGCGGTTGTGGGTGCAGCATCGCTCACAAAGTAATCTAGAGAATATCACCTCTTCTAAAAGTCCCTTTGAGGTCTGTCATTCATTTCAAACTGCAGATTGCTCATGTTGGCAGACGCATTCGTGCATTGTGATGAGCTGATTTGGGATTGCCGTCGGCTGATTTCAGCTTGTCTGTGTCCTTCCTGCTGTAGACAGGTGGTTCCTAAGCTGGGGCCTCGGGGGACTTCTGGGAGTTAAAGAGGGTTTGCTGCAAAATGACACACAACAGTTATATTATTTTGTTACTTATGTAGAAGTAAGGCCTAGAGAACAGTTGTGCCCACTCGAATAATTTCCTCCCTCGCATAGTTCCTCCAAACTCAATGATCTCTCTTCTCATTCCTCAGCCTTTATTTGTTTGTTTCCTTGTTTCTCCTCTTATGCAATCATTTTCAGTCACTCAGACCATGAACTGTCATTTTCGATTTAGTCAGTGAAGAGTACGCAACTGGTACAGTCTTTACTGAGTCATTAGGTGAGTAGTTGGATATTATGATGTAAATCTTGTCAAATAAAATATTTCAGTTTTATTTGCCTTGACAAAATCAGTTTAATCAGTGGGGTGTGATTATTTGCTATCTGACTTTAACATTTCAGATGAACGCGAGTAGGATGGTCAGGGATGCAGTTGACCCTGCGGCCGCTAGGGGGCGGTGTAGCTTTCACAAGCACACTCATACAGACCCTCTCCAGAGCGGAAGATACCTCTCTTTGGTTAAAGCAACATGGTTTTACCTTGCAGGCAATGTGAATGTAAACAAGCGACCCAGTTCTTCGCAGACAAACACCGTCTTATTAGCTAAAACACAGCAGCTGTTGTTTTGTCAAAGTAAGATGGCTCTCAGAGTGTGTGGTCGCTTTTTCAGAGACTCGGCTGTCCTCTCCAGGCGGCTCGCCGTGTCTGCTCGACAGGAAAGTGCGTCATGGTTTCTGACAGCGGGTCAGTGGAGACATTATTTTTCTGCTTATCGTTTATTTTGTTCATTTTTGAAAGGAGAAATATTTGAGGCTCCGGGTTAATACCAAATGGGGAAAAGTGAAATGTCACCTGTAGCTCGGAATTAGGTTTGTGAGGGAGACTGTATGCTAATACCACAGACATTATAATGACATCTACATGGATGAAGATGTCATTGCTGCTTTGATTAACTTGACGCCGTGTAAAGGACCGTGAACAGACAGAAAATATGGCTGATAATTTGAGGCGGAAAAGATGAGCTATTGTTATCGATACGATATTATCTCAATGCTTTACCTGGGTTTTCTTACATGCTGTGATATGTTGAGTAGTTCAAGAACATATTGCTGTTTGTCACTTTCTGTTTTATCCAACGAGATAAAGTTTTCTCACTACAGTTGTTTTTTGGCTGAAAAATGAGACATTCTCCAACACGTCACTAAAACCTGCCATGTTGCTGTAAAACTGAGTCAGTCTGGCATCAGTCTGCAATTGATTGGGGTCAAGTTAGTAACAACATACAGAAAGCGTGTCTGGAGCTGCTGTTGTTGTTACCTGTTGTTACCTACCGGCAAGCACTCACAAAAACTCTTGAATCCCCTTAAATAGCTGCAAGGTTAAAGCGCTTTGTAAGTGGATGACTCTTTCTGATACATCCTGTAATATATTTGTGCTGAGCAACCCTCCTCTTCTATAGGAATATAACCAGCTGGCAGTCAACTGTGTCGAGTAGACTCAGTTGACAGTGTGTATTTGTTTCACACTGATTGGATTACACTGTCATTTTTTTTTTTTAATTGATACGTTTTTGTAAAATTTACTTTGAATTACGTAGACTGTTCGCATCCCAGACCCAACCTATTCTGATTTTTATTTTTTTGAGTACACCATCAAGTTAGTTAAAGTTCTGAGATATTGATCTTTGTAGTTAAGTAGTAGAGGGGCTGTTAATCCGTTTCAGCTGCTTTGGTGTTAATGAAATTAACAACAGGAGCAAAAAAGAGGCAACGGTGAGACAACTCCAAAAACAGAATGGTGTTATAGGTACCACCTCATCTTTTCTGACAGTTTTTTCAAAAGTTTTGCATTGGGCTAGAATCAGTGTCACTACTGTCAGCATTAGGCGATACCTGGACACTACAGAGGTTACACAGGTAGTCCAACTCCTCCAGGATGGGTTGCTGTGTCTCCCAGCACAGTCTTAAGAGTGTAGAGGAAAGTCCAGGAGAAAACCAGTTACTCTAGGACAGAGGTTCCCAAAGGGGGGGGGCGCAGAGCCATTGCGGGAGGGGGGGGGGGGCGCAGTATGAAAGGAAAAAAAAAAACAAAAAAGAACGCCTTGTCACTGCTAGCATAATGGACAGGTTTTTGACGGGGCTCCCACACAAACGCAAAACAGGAGATTAAGCATCGCCGAATATGTTTCCAAACCAAAGAATAGAAAATATGATGAAGCATATCTTCCCTTTGGCTTCACCTGCACAAGTGCCAAGGTAGGTATCCCCTGCAGAATTGGTTTGGACAAACAGTATCCCACATTCTTGATTTTTAGTTCACAAACACTTCTTGACTAACTACTCCTGACATTTTGTAGATGTTAGCTCTTTATACAGTAAAGTTACAGTGGGATACAAATATTATCACTGCTCTAGGAGAACAGGACAGGGCTGTAGAAGGTCCATAAGCGATCACCAGGATCGGCATCTGCTCCATTTGTGTAACGAGGAACAGGATGAGCATCGCCAGAATGACCTCCTACAGCCTGCTGGTGTGAGTGTCTCTGACCACACGATCAAAAACAGACTACATAAGGTGGCCTGAGTACTGACATCCTCTGTTGGTCCCTATGATGTTGATCCTGATTGGATTTTGCCATCAGAATACCAGAATTGGCAGGTCATCACTGATGCCCTTTGCTTTTTAAAGATGAGAGCAGATTCACCCTGACCATATGTGACAGAGGCTGGAGAAGCCGTGGAGAACGTTATGCTGCCTGTAACATCGTTCAGTATAACCGGTTTGGTACTGGGTCAGTGATGGTCTGGGGATCCATATTGATGGAGGGACACACAGACCTCTACAGGCTAGGCAACGGCACCATGATTGCCATTAGGTATCGGGATGAAATCCTCGGACATTGTCAGACCCTACTGCCCTAGTGCCCGGCCTCATGTAGTGAGAGTAGAGCAGTGAGTTTCTGGAAGATGATCCAGTTGATTTTGGTCCAGCTCAAGGAGGAACCCCCCCTCCTCTTACTATTAAAGTCCTTTCTTATTAAACTTTTGGAAAGCTGATTTTAAAAGTAGTTTAAATCATAAATTGATTACATTTATATTTGCTAGATAAAGTGAATCATTTCTCTCCTGCACAGTGCTAACAGGAGCAGCCTGAGACTTTATACCTCCACTAAAGCTCAAAATTCTCTGCAAAAGTAACAACAAATTGCCTGTTAACACATTTCTCCACAAAAGTGCTTGTTATCCAAAATGACTTTCAAAAGCTGCAGTTTTGTGGGTAAGACAGCACAAAATCTTGGAGTTATGTGATGATGTATGGTTTATTTTGTGAACTGTTTTTTTTTTGGGGGGGGGGGGTTGGACAAAGAAAATCTGAATGCGTCACTATTCTGTGTCATATTAACATCCCAGTAAGAATAATCAGTCAGTCAACTTGCGGGCCTGCTGGCAGTGAAGTGATGGAGATTTTGATGTCTTTACAGGAAATGCTGCCTGCAGCCGTGGAGGGGGGAACGGATTTATCTTCACTCCTGCTTGTTTTATTACATCAGAGGCATTTCTCAGCAGACTGATGAAAGGCAAAGCAGCAGAGGCAGACGGCAACATTTATCGCCTTCCAGCCTCAGTTCCGCCAGACAGCGGTAACCAGACCACTGCCTCAGAGATTTACATCTCTAAATTTGCCTGATCATTCCAACTCAGCCTTTTCCCAAAAATTGCACATGTCATCCTTCTGTCATGTTTATGGTCTGTCTAATGCAGGGGTGGGCAATCTCAGTCCACGAGGGCCGGTGTCCCTGCAGGTTTTAGATCTCACCTTGGGTCAACACACCTGAATCACATGATTAGTTCATTACCAGGCCTCTGGAGAACTTCAGGACATGTTGAGGAGCTAATTTAGCTATTTAAATCAGCTGTGTTGGTTCGAGGACACATCTAAAACCTGCAGGGACACTGGCCCTCGTGGACTGAGATTGCCCACCCCTGGTCTAATGTTTAGTGTTGTGTCTTTTTAGGTGAACAGTTGTCTCTGTTAATGAAACATCCAGATCAACCTGAAAACTCAAAGGTTTTGAAAGTGGCTATAATAGGTGCCCCAAATGCTGGGAAATCCACATTGTCCAATCAGCTCCTTGGCAGAAAGGTTTTTGTCTTTCTTTTTTAAAAATCTTTACTCTGTAAAATATTTGTCTTATTGCTCACCTTCTAAAATCTGTAATCTTGTCTTAAAGGTGTTTGCTGTGTCCAAGAAAGTACACACTACACGGTCACGTGCACTGGGCGTCCTAACAGACGAAGACACACAGATAGTACGAACCTTTTCGCTTCCTTTCTCTTTTAATCCAGGAATGTTGCTCAGAAGTCATATGCCTTTGTCAATAAATTGTTTGTTTTTTGTAGATCTTGCTTGATACTCCTGGTCTTACTACTCCGTCAAAGGTCAAAAGGTGCTTTTCCCATTTAGATATTACTCAAGTCTGTCTGTCTCCCTCTGGTTTTATTCTGCTGTGTAATACATGAATAAATTCTGTCTTCACAGACACCAGCTGGAGAAGTCTTTGCTTGTGGATCCCTGGAACACGGTCAAAGAAGCTGACCTAAGTATGATATATTCACTCTGGGTCATTTATTAACCGCAAATGAGCAGTCTCTATTTTTTTTATTATTATTCTTTGTGATGATCTAATGTGAACAGTGGTGCGCAGTGCTCCCTTTTAAATGCTTATAATTACATTTCCAGTGGTAGTCATGGTGGATGTGGCAGACAAATGGATGTGCAGCAGGCTCGACTTTGAGGTGCTGAAATGCCTGGCCCAGCACCCGGATATTCCAGCAGTCCTAGTCCTGAATAAGGTACTTTTTGCTGGAGTAAAATGTGCATGTTTCGCATGATTCATAAAAGCAGAAACTACAAGGCAGGAAGAAATCTGATTGATAAAAGCTTATGTAGTAATGTAGTCTAGCCTTTCTCTTGTGAATGCCTCATATTGCAACCTCTTGACAAGTACTTAGTAATAACTGTAGTTATACCACATCACCTGCTTGTTTATAACTATTTAAAACAAGTGTTATCAGCAGTATTTGCAGGGATAGTAGCAGTTAATGTACTGTACACTTTACAAGAAGCACTTTTTTGCCTATACTTATAACATCCTAATTCATTATTATTGTTGAAGCTAAAAGCTAAAGCTGGCATCATTCAGTGTTTGTGTCACTGTCAACAAATCAAATAAAGAGCCCAAAATCAGTTCATCTCACAGTAGCTTCTAGTTTCAGAATCATGTCAGTGGCCTTCCATCCCAAACCCCACAGGATGATAAAAAAAAAAGAAAATATGAGAATTTACAGCAGCAGGGAAAGGTCATTAAGTACAATGTTGCTGCCAATACATGTTTATGTTACAGCTTTGTTCCTTTCATTAGGTTTGTCCACAGTAAGGAATAATATGGGATTCATTGCAGTGAATCCCACTGCAGTGATTGATTAATTCAAATCACTCGATAATAGAAAATCCTCAATGCAAAGTTTTTTGTTTGGTGCTTTGTGTAATCCACGACTCTGTAGCGCTCAGTTAGAGCAAAGAGGTGGAGCTGTTACGGAGACCGTGAGCTCAGGTGGAGTGAAAGAAAAGGGTTTTCTAGTGTACAGAATAGCAGCGTTTGTTACTGTAATTGCCATAAAGTCCTTTACTGGGAAAAAGCTGGCTTGAGTCCTTAACCAAACCGCCTGTTCAACAAGCTCCAATGTGAAGAAAAGTGAGCTTTGTAGCTGGTCTCATCCACCGCTGATTGTTTTACACAGAGAATATCTGAAGTAAAGCTACAGAAGTTAAAGTGTACATAAGCAGGGGTGAGTCTAAAGGGGGGCATGGGGTGTACGAGACCATATTTATTTCAAGACTTTAGTAACACTGTTCTGCAGATTTAGTTTAGTTAATGTAATATATAATATACGCACACACAAAAACAGATATCAAATCTACCTCATCCAGGAGATGAAAAACTGTCAAATCTTTTTACCTCCTGCTTGTGTAAGTAAGCCTTCTAAGAAGAAAGAGTGAGCTTGCATCTATACCTAATTTTGTTTGACATTACTGTACTTATGATTATTTATTTATTTAATTTTGCATCTAAGATTGTTTTTAATATGGCAGGTAAATACATAAATGCTTTACTTTTTTATAGATACTGTATGCAAGTATTAAAACACTTCAGTCTGAAATAGAAACCAGTGAGCAGTTCATTTAAAAGGAGCTATGTTTTTCTCTTTTGAGTATTTATTATTGCTCAGAAGTATTTTTACCCAATTACTCAATTAAACAATCGATAAAACGCTCTTTTACTGCAAGAATTAAGTTTTAATTGACTTTTCAAGTGTTGTCGGAGTTGGATGTAGGACTACTACTTTCTTTCTACAGAGCTACAACTGCCAAACAAAGCAAGTGTGCATGTGGCTGCCTTTACAGTTTCCATCACCGTGATGGTATAAAGAAAATAGTTCCTGCATGAAAAGGCAATATGTTTGCATATTTTCTTTTCTTTTAAGGTGGACCTCGTGAAGGCTAAAGATAGACTGCTGGATATCACGGCTCAGTTGACGTGTGGAGTGGTGAATGGACGCAAAATGCGGATCAGGCCAGTGATCAAGCCCCCGTGGGCAGAGAAAAGGTCAGAAAGGGCTTCAGAGGACGAGGAAAACGCAGAACCCGAGGATGGGAGTGAGCCGACCTCTGCGCTGAGCAAAGAACAGCTGAAGACACTGAGAAACCAGCAGGGCTGGCCTCACTTCAAGGACGTGTTCATGCTGTCGTCAGTGGACAGAGAGGACGTGGACACTCTGAAGGTAAATGTTATATGACCACATCAAGATACACTGTAATGTTCATGTGGTATAACATTATTTCTTACATAAATTAGCTGTGTTCTGCTTTTATCTGTTCTTAAAGAGCTACTTCATGGTTGCTGCCAAGCCAGGATCATGGCAATATCACAGTGAAGTCCTGACTGACCAAAGTCCAGAGGACGTCTGCACTAACATCATCAGAGAGAAGCTTCTAGAGTATCTGCCCCAGGAAGTGCCCTATTCAATGACACAGGTGACTAATGAACCAGTGAACTCTCTGAAGTCACATGTGACTGTAAGCTGACAGCAAACTGCACTCGTCACATCTGGCTGCACTGATTAAAGCCTATTTAAAGAGCTTCATACTTGCCTCCATTCTACATGTTGACATGTGCTTGATGCAGCTGTTTGTTGCTGCTTCTGAAAACCCCGAGGGTCATTTTTGAATACATCATTATAAAATCTGTCATTATAGAATCGCACAACCATGTCAAAGGCGTACTGTGGGCTTGATTAGTTATTAGCAGCTCTTGGAGTTATGTGACATGAGTTTCTCTCCGCACAGAATATATTATCTGCTCTAAGCTAGCAGCCACACGTCTTGCTTTGACTCTGCTGCCCATTTTTAAAAACTTTATTTGCCTAATGTAAGAAGAATACATTTCTAAGATCAAAATGTCTCTATTTTTAGTCTGTTGAACTCTGGCAAGATGGAGAAGATGGAGAGCTGGATATTTCTGTGAAACTTTACACAAAGAAAGAAACCCACATGGTAAGCATTCTCACTCATTATTGGGCTTTTATCACGTGCATCTGTGTTAGTGAAGTGCTGTACTTAGCCTGCATACCAAATGAGACAGCTGTAAACGTGCTGTATGTCCATGTAGTTGTTTGAAATCACTCTTTTTATTCCCAGAGACATCTAGTGTAAAACTAATACAGTATTTCATAAAAAGAACCTCACACCAACAATCAAACATGGTGGTGGTAGTGTGATGCGTCTGGGGCCACTTTTCTGCTTCAGCAGCTGGATAACTTGCCATAGTTCACCTCTAAATGTCTCAAAAAGCAAAAAACAAAATGAAGGTTTTGGAGTGGCTTAGTCAAAGTGTTGAATCCAGTTGACATGCTTTGAGGTTTCTTCCTGTTAACAGAGTTTTTTCTTCCCACTTTCGCCACAGTGCTCATAGGGGCTCAAATGATTGTTGGGTTTTTCTCTGTATGCGTTATTGTAGGGTCTACTTTACAATATAAAGCACCTTAAGGCAACTGATGTTGGGATTTGGCACTGTGTAAATAACATTTAATTACTTCGGCATGCTTTAGCAAGAGTTGCATATTTTGAGTATTGATGGGAAGTCAATTCCTTGAAAGTACTTTTGTGTTCAGAGGTGTGACCACATCTACTGCAGTACCCATATAATCACATAGCCAGGACAGCCATCCATCTGTTTTCTTAACACTTTATCCAACTTTGGGTCAAAGGGGTGCCTGCAGTCGTGCTGCCCACTACTAGGATCAACTCTTTATTTCTGCTTCTGTGTGTGGACATGTAATTTAATGATAGTCTGCCATTCTGAAGTGTCAGTGCATGCTGGGCTGAAAGAAGTGAAATCTTTACCTCTCTTACTGACACCTGTAGCCTCTCTGATGGCTTCTGGTATTTGTTTGCCCCGTACCTCCAAAAATTCTTTTTCCTTGTGTTTTTAACTCATAAATATTAGAGCAGCCTTTCTAAGCCATGCATTTTTAACGACAGAGAATATTTGAAGCTACGTCTGTTGTGCTGAAAATGTTTCAAGGTCGGTGACCTCCAAGAAGAGTTATGCAGATCATCGCTGTTCTTCACAGTTTGCATGTCACACAGGAATGATTCGAGAAATGTAGAGGTAGAACTTGAATCAGTAACTGACCAATAAACACTGAATTTAGTGTTGTTCCTGACACAAAGCTACTTTTTACCCATGCATGCAACCATACATGGGTGGAAACAAAGACCAGAGATATAAAGGACACTGACTGATTTATAGAGGTTTTAATCAAATAAGGTAACGATATAAAGATATGAATAATCAGCATCTTGAATCACAAATGTTTCATCTTTGACAAGTTCATTTTCCTGCAGTTTTGATATGACGCTGAGGTTATGATGCTCGTCTAAACTTTTCCTGAAGGAAACTATTTTTCCCTAAATGAAATAAAACCTTTCATGTGCTCAGTGGTGCCTGATGCTGATGTTTCTGTTTCTATTGTGTGTGTAGAGGATGGTGATCGGCACAGCTGGACAGATGGTAGCGCGGATCGCACAAGAAGCGAGCGAGGACCTGAGCAGAGTATACCTGAGGGAAGTCAGGTTGAAGCTCTCAGTCAAGCTGAAAAAGTGAAAATGGATGAAGGACTTGCAATAGGAAGAGAAAAGGACAGACCTCTCATCATGAGTTTGATATGGAGCTGTGACTTAACATATAAAATATTCTCAGACCCAGAACTCCTTTGACCTGACACCTCTCTGAAGAAGAGGAATTCTACTATAAATTGTGACTTTTGCAGCCTCCTTTCATCCCATGCATTATTAAAGCTTTTACATAGAGATGTTACAGAATGCCGTTCATAGATTGATGTTGAAGTGCAAAGAGCACCTTGGTTTTTCTGCAACAAAACAAAGTGTTGATTAAATGCAGCTTCCACAAGCCACAGAGCCCCCACCCCAACCTGAATTAGTTTTTTTTATTTATTTTTTTTATTAAGCAGTGATATATTTTCAGTAACAAACATGACATAGACTCCCATCAAATGAGTGTTTTGACAGAAGTTTGACAGTGTGCTCATGGCTGAGCAGGTTTGGCGAGCTGTGAAAAAGCCGATGGTTTATCTTTGGCTCTCAGAGCTTTTTACTTGGCGGGCGCCTCGTGCAAACACGGGCTGTAGATAAACTGAAGCAGGACCTGCGCAGTCATGTTCACTCAAATGTCCCTGATGTACCATCCAACCCTGTTCCCTCCACTCCCACATCACTTTAGCCTCCTCCACTGCCTTTGAAGTGTGGCCATCCATCCCTGCAACTATCACTTTTTTGTTCTGCTTCTTTCTTCCTTTTTCTCCCCCCCTCTCACCTCCCTTCTCTGCTTCCCACTTCTCCCTCCTTCTGCTTTTTTGGCTCTTATAAAGCCCAGCTTTGCCCCTGAGGGCTGAATTGTCTCCCTAATGGATGGCAAAATGGAGCACTAACCTGATGCTAAAATGGGTCAGATAATGGTGATTAGATTCATTCCTGCTGCCTGTGAGTTAACTTGACGGTTACTCTATCCGGGGCATCTTGATGAATAACCAGCTAGTGGCCTTAAGCAGGGGAGGGAGGGAGAGGCCTTGAATGTCTCTCAGAAGCTGTGTCAGCCCCTCAAGCTCCCCCTGCTCTCTACAACGGCTGCTTCCCAGTGATTAGACAAGCCCGTTGCACAGCAGAGATCGCCACTTTGACAAGCCGACAGCAGTTGGGAAATATTTAAACTGATGCACGTCGGCCAGGGAAGGAAAGCAATCCCTCAAACACAGTCAGTTTAAAGTGCTGATATGCTGCACCAAGATGAACAAAAAACAGTGAGAAGCTTATTTAAGAACCATCTGCTTTATTTCATATGCACCTATTTAAAAAAAAGAAAAAGGAAATACCCACCAGGAGCTCGTGAGTGACACCTCCCGGTCTAGATGACATCGAGAGAAGGCTGTAGAACCCTTACCATTACTAAAACTCAGTAATGGTAACGGTTTGACAGCCTCCCTCAGTGTTCAGGCTTCGGTCAGTTAAAGTGTTGGTGTGCTGATAGCAGCGGAGGGGGAATGAAACCCTGGATAGTACATCATCTATACTGTAGTGTCTCTTTTATAAACTTACAGTATAAGATGATATCCTGTCCAGGGCACAAGACAGAACCGTGAGCAGGGAGTCCCCGTAGTTTGTAATCTGCAAGAACAAGGAGGATAACTGTTAGAGTAGAACAACCAATTAAAATGTTTGTAATATGAAATCTGTTTTGTATTTAAATGAAAAGAAAGGGATCTTGTCGCAGAACCTCCAGGCCTCAGTTACCACATCTCTGTCACATACTCGCCTCTTTGCCTTCAGTGTGTGTCATCGTCTGGTCTCCTTACTGGTCCCTCTGTTGGGTTCCAGCACTTAAAGGCCCCACTCTGGCTCATTAACATACTGCGATGACATCTGGGGTGGACCAGACTGTACTTTTTTTTTTTTTGCTTATCTCTTTCCAACCTGATTGCCTCTGTCAAGTGATGGCCCACACCCTTTCTACACCCAGCTGGACTCAAAACACACACAAATACTATTTTTCTTTTAAAAACATACAGTAGGGGAATAATGTACGCGACATATATTCAAGTGTTTGTTGAAGGAAAAAACAGATTATCGTCTACAACAGCTTTTATGGCTAATTTTCTGCCAGATCTTCCACATATTTCAAAAAATATTCCTTGAATATTTTTGATTTGTTATTCAGAATATATGTTATTCTTTGATTTGCCATTCATTGGTTTGTCCAATGGGATTAGGGATTTTATTGTCCCCAAATAATGCATTTAGGTTTTTGGTGTTTAAAGCAGTGGGTTCATTTTTCTTCACAGTTACACATACAAAGGGCTGGATAAGCCACGCACAAAGGTTTGGGTCCAGGGGAATTTCTTTTAAAATAATTTTCACATTTTCACATGTTGCTCTGACCTCTTGCCAAAATGTCCTGCACTGCAAAAGCAGTAGTCTCATTTAGTGCACATATCATTTGGCAGGAGCATATGTTCACTTTACCCAGGTATAGCGTGTCAGTCTGCGGTATGAACTCTGACACAAGTAGGCGTCCAATCTTCTGCTGACATTTCAGTTTCAAAATGTTCTAGTGAGCAGATTCTAAAACACAACGCCTGTGATTCTTAAGCAGTCTGTTTTCATCTTTATTTCACTGGGTGATTATGGTCGGCTAAAAAGATGAATATCATTAACAGTCACATGACAAAAAAAGTGCACCCTCTTTCAGTTCTAGGATTTTACATCTGGTCCTTACCAGGTCTGAAAATTTGGTAAATACAATCTCAGTTGAACAGCAACTCATGGCATTACACCATGGCACTATTTGTTTATTAAAAACTAACCCAAAATATAGAAGAAGTGGGGATTTGTTTATGTACAGCTCTGTTTAGGTCCCACACCACCATTCAGTCAGGCTGAAGCCTGGACTTTGCAGCACTTTGATTCTGTTATTTTCAGCCTTTCTATTGTAAATTTGCTGCTGTGCCACCTGCCTAAGCAATCAGATAGATGGCCCCACATTTGCCTCTAGAATACTTTGGTATACAGAGGAGTTTGTGGTGTTTTAATGGTTCAGTGACTGCATGGTGCCCAGGTGCAAAACAAGCCCAAATCATCACCCCTCCACCACCATGCTTGACGGCTGGTATGAAGTGTTTGTGCTGATATGCTTGTTGTGCTTGGTTTTCTTCAAATGTGGTGCTGTGCATTATGGTTAAACATCTGTACTTTGGTCTCATCTGTCCAAAGGACTTTGTTCAGGTGCAACTTAGCAAACCGAAGCCGTGCTGCCATGTTCTTTTAAGAAAGAAGAGGCTTTCTCCTGGCAAGCCCTGCAAACAGAGTTGGTACATGGTACTTTACATTGTCTGACCTTGCTGGGACGTCCACACCTGTGAAAACTGCCTTTAATTTTTTTTCCACTTATGAATAATCTTTCTCACTGTAGAATGATGGACTTCAAATTCTTTGGAAAGGTTAAAAAAAGATTGATGAGCAGCAACAATTGCTTCTGTCGTGTTTTGTAATTCAGCCGAGGTTGAATCTGAGTCATTTTCAGATCTGCTAAAGACCGCACCATTTGTTTTATTACGTCCAGACGTATAAAACTTTATGATGACTGTTTGAAAAACTGCTTTAAGATCTTCTAACTTGGATATCCCATGCTTTTGATTCAGTTCTTTGAAGGACATCATAACATCTTGACTCATTTTAAGTACTTTGGAAATGCTAAAGTTTAAATTTAGCAGCGGTTTTTCCTGTGGTAAGAAAATTGTTTACCCACTTTGAGACAAAGAGTCCTGGTTTTTAAAATATTTTCTGCCTTCACTGCATTTGCGGCCTTTTCACTGTGTCTAAATATGTGGGGAGAGGTAGTTTTTGACCTTAAGATTGCACATGAAATATAAAAAAATAAAGGTATAATAGACTTAAGCTGTGCAGCCCAGTCATACAATGATGGGTCTAGACATTTTTCACCCCCAGAATCAAAAGACAAGTGTAATTATATTCTTATATGATGAACTGCAACATTTAAAAAGTTAGGCTCCTTTTTCTTTCTCGCTAAGAAGTATAAACTTTCAATTATATACTTCAGCAATTTAAGGACTTTTAGAAGAACTACATGTTTCTCATTTGCCCAAATGTTCCTCCATCTCACCAATGTTAATAGTTAGTTTTGACCTTTCTCTGTCACACATGGCTAATTGCAAGAATTCAAGCAGTCAGCCAATGCAAGGTATCTCCTGTCATTTATTTTTTTAAAAAAGAAAAAAAGCTTGGAACTTTATCTCGCCGCATGGTAATAAATCGAATGCTCGCCATCTCTACAGTCCTCTGAATCTCATATACTTTGGATTTATGTGCAATGGTTTGGAATTTAATGCCACGATATGTCAGCTGATGTCATGTTATCTGACTTATTAAATGGGCTCTATTCCTCTTTCTCGCGCTTAGCTAGATTGCGGGATATGGAGAGCTGAGATGTAATTTTTTATTAGATATGCCACATACACGCCGAACATCAAATTCACAGCGTCAAATTATGGCTGGACTGTGATCGAGCGGGTTGCCTGCTGTGGTTTGTCTTTAATCCCTGACAGTTTGTCTGCATCCCTTCAAAACAGACTGTTTTTCAGGAGAAAAGTCTTCCTGGGGGGTTTAGCTGTCTCTTGCTCCTCGTGTAGAAACTCGTTGAATTCCAAGTTCAAAATTGGTGCAAAAGCTTGTTAAGCTGTAAATGACTCTGGTGGGAGTCATGTAGTGCAGGATGTACGCAGGAATACATAATGTACACCACATCTTTTTTAGGTGTAGGGACTCCTCAAGCAGCACTGATGAAAGCACTAGTTCCAAAACCAAGTTATTCATATAGAAAAACACTATTCACCCCCTATTTTAAGGTCAGGTTCATTTATCATAGCGCAATGTGTACCCACAGAGGGAATACCTAATATTTTGAACCAAATCTAATCATTCAATTCAGTAACTACGTGCATGCTGTGTATGAACCCTGGGACCACGTTAGGTGGAACGTGACAGTTGCCATGGTAAAACACTCCCTAGTTAGGGTGTGGGATCTGGCGGGGGGTGTGAGAGGTGAGATAAAGATGGAGGTATTACTATCTGGGGTTTGCTTTGCCTTGAGCTCTTTATCTGCTGTAGAAATGCTTCTACTCCTTCTACAACTTTCCATTTGCATGCATAGATAAGCTTTTTTATTCTCCAGCACTCATTAGCACAACAGGGAAGGATGCCTTTATTGTGTCACAAATTTGGTTTTGAATCTTTACATGATTGGAGGAAATTTGCTGGAAGTTTTATTAAAATGTTAGCTCAAAGAAAATTGTAAAGTAAAAATACAACCTTACCCCCCCCCCCCCCCCCCCCAAATCCCCAATGCAATGGTAAATGCTGCTTTGATATACAGCAAGCAGGCTAATTAACAGCGATGGAATTTGGAATGTTGTGTAATTTTTTCTGAAAGATTAACAGATTTATTTTTATTATGAACAGAAGGTAGTTCCATCAGAGATATGAAACATCTGGCCAGTGGTCACATTACTGAAGGTTTCTAAGTGGGACTCCAAACAGGGCTCTGTTTGGGTTTGACTCCTTATAAAAGGTTCTGAAGATTCTTGCCCTGTGATTAATGAGTGCGTGACATGCTGAAATATTCTGGCAAGTTTAGCATTTGTGTGCTCAGTTATATTAAAGCACCAGAAGGTGAGATGGGAGATTTATTTAAGTACTGGAGAACAATTTGGAGGAACTTCAGATTAAGGGTTTTGCATTAAGGTGCTTAAATCTAATGCACTGTTGGAGATTAGATCATTTTCCCAGCCACACTAGTTTTTGACCTCTTAGATTAAAGTTACAGAAGTGAATAAAAATGTGTGCTGCTGAGCTTTGATCTACTTTCTTCTTCCATTAATCGTTCTACAGTCCTTTTAATCCTACAGCCTGACCCATAGACTGGAAACCACAGAAGTGAAGTACCTGAATGTATATGAAGTGGTTGAACTAGCTCTATCTCGGCACTGTTGTACATGGTCATTTGCATCATAGTTAATCTAACGGCATCGTACATTAGAGAAGGATATTTTGGTCAGAGTAAGGATGCTTGATACGTAAATAAAAATTACACATTTGTCCAGATTTGCAGGATTTCAGTCTTTATTATTACATTGTGTACTTTGATTTGAAGTACAGGGTGGGCCATTTATATGGATACACTGTAATAAAATGGGAATGGTTGGTGATATTAAAGTCCTGTTTGTGGCACATTAGTATATGTGAGGGGGCAAACTCCTCAAGATGGGTGGTGACCATGGTGGCCATTTAGAAGTCGGCCATCTTGGATACAACTTTGGTTTTTTCAATAGGAAGAGGGCCATGTGACACATCAAACTTATTGGTAATGTCACAAGAAAAACAATGGTGTGCTTGGTTTTAACGTAACTTTATTCTTTCATGAGTTATTTACAAGTTTCTGACCACTTATAAAATGTGTTCAATGTGCTGCCCATTGTGTTGGATTGTCAGTGCAACCCTCTTCTCCCACTCTTCACACACTGATAGCAACACCGCAGGAGAAATGCCAGCACAGGCATCCAGTATCCGTAGTTTCAGGTGCTGCACATCTCGTATCTTCACACCATAGACAATTGCCTTCAGATGACCCCAAAGATAAAAGTCTAAGGGGGTCAGATCGGGAGACCTTGGGGGCCATTCAACTGGCTCACGACGACTAATCCACTTTCCAGGAAACTGTTCATCTAGGAATGCTCGGACCTGGCACCCATAATGTGGTGGTGCACCATCTTGCTGGAAAAACTCAGGGAACGTGCCAGCTTCAGTGCATAAAGAGGGAAACACATCATCATGTAGCAATTTCAAATATCCAGTGGCCTTGGTTTCCATTGATGAAGAATGGACCCACTATCGTTGTACCCCATATACCACACCAAACCATCACTTTTGTTGTTCCAACAGTCTTGGAGGGATCCATCCAATGTGGGTTAGTGTCAGACCAATAGCGGTGGTTTTGTTTGTTAACTTCACCATTCACATAAAAGTTTGCCTCATCACTGAACAAAATCTTCTGCATGAACTGAGGGTCCTGTTCCAATTTTTGTTTTGCCCATTCTGCAAATTCTGTGCGCCGATCTGGGTCATCCTCGTTGAGATGCTGCAGTAGCTGGAGTTTGTAAGGGTGCCATTTGTGAGTAGCTAATATCCGCCGAAGGGATGTTCGACTAATGCCACTCTACAGTGACATGCGGCGAGTGCTACGCTGTGGGCTCTTGCTGAATGAAGCTAGGACAGCCACTGATGTTTCTTCATTAGTGACAGTTTTCTTGCGTCCACATTTTGGCAAATCCAACACTGAACCAGTTTCACGAAACTTAGCAAGCAGTTTGCTAACTGTAGCATGGGAGATGGGTGGTCTCGTAGGGTGTCTTGCATTGAAATCTGCTGCAATGACCCGGTTACTGCGTTCACCAGATATCAACACAATTTCGATCCGCTCCTCACGCGTTAACCTCTTCGACATGTCAATGGCTGTGAACAAAGAGAAACTTGTAAATAACTCATGAACGAATAAAGTTACGTTGAAACCAAGCACACCATTGTTTTTCTTGTGACATTACCAATAAGTTTGATGTGTCACATGGCCCTCTTCCTATTGAAAAAATAAAAGTTGTATCCAAGATGGCCAACTTCTAAATGGCCACCATGGTCACCACCCATCTTGAGGAGTTTGCCCCCTCACATATACTAATGTGCCACAAACAGGACTTTAATATCACCAACCATTCCCATTTTATTACGGTGTATCTATATAAATGGCCCACCCTGTACATCCCCTGGAGTTTTTTTTTTTTTTTTTTTTAACAGACATTTGGACAAATAAATATCAGATCCCTTTTGAAAAGGCAACTACAGAAATAGGTAATATAAAACCTTTATTTGTCACACCTTTAAATCAGGATGTTAGAATCAGGGCTTCCAGATTAGGTGGTAAAGATCTGAAGTTAGAAGTTAGAGATAGACACGGAGGTATGTGTAGCGTCATTGTGCCGAGATCTTAAGTCTTTGAAGGCCTTCCGAGAAAAGGATGTGGTTGCCTATGAGTCTGGCAAATGGTAATTATATAAAATGATATATTTAAAATGAATGATCCCCCTGTGGGGAAAATCCTCTACAAATGGTCTAGATTTAAAACTACTGCACATTTGCCCCGGACTGGCAGCCCCAGCAACTGTAGTCCAAAAGCAGACTGTCTGATGCTTGCAGTCAGTTGATTTAATTATGAACTCTTCATTATATCAAAGAGTTTTAAGATGACGTGAGACTGACTCTACAAAAGTTGAGGTAAAGTTTGAAGTGGGTTAAAACGGATTATGGATAGATCTAATGAAGAAAAATAACATAGATTAGAATTCTAATTTTTTGCAGCTGAAGGAATTCTGAGTGGTGAACAAAGTCAGTAACCTAATGTCAGCGGGTTGCAAAATACCTACAAACAGTTATAACAGTTAATGATAAGCTTGTTGAGTAAGTGGCTGGAAAGCAGAAAACAGCTTCTATCTTTAACCATCTATTTTAAAGAGTATTTGTTTGTTCAAGTAGCCTACTGTATAAAAGGACCTGACCACTGAGAAACATGAGGAGCATGTATCCTGTAAGGACCATTTGCACAACAATTATATGTATCATGTGATTAGACCTGGAAAACTATGTAAAATTGTGAAGAGACTTGTAACCTGCCCCACCACTACCACCAACACACACTGACACAGGTCAAGGAAAATGCCAGGCAGCATTATAAGGTCCCAACACCAAAAATATTTTGTTGTCGCAGACTGTTTTTTTTAATTTTTTTTTTTAGGACAAATAACAAAAACAGTGTCTCATAAAACAATTGCATAAAATAACTCCCCATTAACTGACTTAAAGTGAACATTGATTGGCTGTCCCTCACAAACAAACGTTTGGGCACAATACTGTTAAAATCTGATTTGATGTAACTTTAGCTACATTTTACAGTTTGCATAGAAGCTTAAATTTCTGTGTAATCTCAATATTCAGTCACACCTTGTAAGTTAACAATAATAGTAATTGTGTTGCACTTTTAATGAATTTTCACCTAAATAATATCCTAAATCCTTTATTTCCTTAACTTTTCTTTTTTTTTTCCCCCCCAGGCGTCACTAATACAGCAGATGGCACTGAGTGTGAGATGAAACCCTCCTAATTTAACTGAGACAGTGAGGTCAACAGGAAGTGGTAAAACATTTATTTAGAGGGTGGAACACAACACAGAATAACATGGACACATGCTTAAAATGCCATGCTGGATCCAAGACCATGAGAAATATATTCACAATATCATTTTATAGAAGTTACATTTTATCTCTGACAGATGGACATGTTTCACATGAAGACAGGAGTTAAGGCATAATGTTTGGTCATTCTCCTCTCAAATGCTACTCAGAGGTTGCCACTACATTGATAAGACAAAGCAAATGTAGGTATCATATCCTTTGGTACAGATACAATGGCCAAAATAATGAATGACCTTCAAGAGGTCCAGGTTACAAAGGAATAATGCTAGAATGCTTCATTTATCATCTAAATACATACATACATACTTGTGTGTGTTCCAATATACATTAGTAGGACAGATGTTAAAGTACAGGTATAATAGAGTTTGAACAATCTAAAACAAAAGTATAACAAATCATCAGTGTATGAATGGTATTCAACTATCTGCACATTTAAGTAGACCAACATTATTCAACAAAGGCACTGTGTACAGAATTCTGTCTAAATAAAAGGAGCAATGCAAAGAATAAGAAGTTGTTAACCATTTTGTTCAGATACAATGTCTTCTGCAGATAGAAATGGTGCCGTTGGTGAATGTTACAATGATATGACTTTAAACGGCAACTTGCATGTAACACCTCCGTTACCTGCTGACTGAAGCAGACATAAAATAAAAGACATTCTACTTTTAGGTGAGTACTTTTGGTGAAATTTGGGCAATTTTCATGATCAGCCACATTTGGCCGTATGACCAGCAGTAAGAGGCAGTGTCGCGCCTGAGTGAAGTAGAAAACTGCCAGTCATCTGCTGTCCAGCTGAATTAAAATGACTCTCACTCATCCACGCTGCAGTGAAATCTGCACTCCGGCTTCAAACCGGGACAGTGAATCCATTATCAGCTGATCTTTGACAGGTCTGAATGACCTGTATCGGTTAACAGCGGCTTCTCACAGTAGGAACATTAAACATCAAAAGGTTCACCATAACTGTGTTTCAGGCACAAATACAACACTTTAACAACAGGTGGAACTGTAACATTAATGTGGGAAAAAACAGAAACAAGATGAAATTTGTCACAGACCAAAAGAGCCACATGGACGGTGTTTATTTCACAGAGAAGAGAAACTGTACGATAAATGATCGCTGGCAATTTAAAAAAAACAACAAAAAAAACATTATGGTCACAGATTTGGAAAAGTGGTTAATGAATGTTCACAATATTGTTTATGAGAGGCACAAAATTAATTCAGAGGTGGGCTGCACAATAAGCTGGTTTGGGAAAGCAGAGTAGGATGGTACAAAAATACAACATTTAGATTTAGGACATGTAGCAACAAAGGACTCATTGAGACTCAAATCCTGCTAAGATTCTGCCATCTAGAGGTTGAAACTTGCAAGTACACGCCAAAACTTCTGATACTGAACAATTACTTTGAACACTGACTTTTGTATAAAGGTGAATGAATTTATATAACCTTACAACAGGGTAACCAAATCTACAAGCAATGATTAACCCTGTGAAACTCTTAATTGTTTATCATCTCAAGGTCACGCAGAACTTGCCAAGATCGGAACATGTTTAAAGAAATGTTTCATTTTCTATCACAGTAACAGACTACAGTAGAAATCTGACATGAAAACAAATCATGTTTTACTTTGACATGCAGCAGCAGAAACAGCTACAGATCCAGCTGCTCAGACCCCAACATGAACTTCACTTTGCTTTCATCAAACTGAGAACAAACCTGAGCACAAACACTACATACAGTGTTTACAATCAAATCACCTGCTTGTTTCCCGACTTGTGACTGACTGTAACATTCCTGCTTTGTCATAACAGACTGGGTGCACTGGGAACTTAACCCACAGAGGCCAGAGCGACGATGCTTTTCCTTCATCACTGTGGAGTTTCTCCTTAAATTACAAATAACACAATCACACAAGTGACATCTGGGAAATATGTTAGCAAGACTAACAGTTTATCTGAGGCGGGGGAACAGGACAAAAGAAATTACACACACACACAAAAAAAGCTCAGACCCTGAATGTCCACCACATGCCATTTGAGGTAATACAGAACTGTTCAGTAGCCTTGGTGGGCATGCAGGGTCATTGTTTGGGCTAATCATTTCCAAATATGGCTTTGTTTTATGCTGACATGTCCAAGCACGTGACAAAAGAGAAGCGGGAGCACTACTGTCGGTATACGCATAGAACAAACAACATCCATCTATAACAGTGATACAGTCAGACAGAAATCCAACTAAAGCCAAACCGCTTTCGTCTGGTTTGGGCACTTGAGTGGTGAACAGGCACTGCACATAGGAGCAAGAAGACAGACAACATAACATCCTGCGAGGTAAGCCTTATCATACAAGTGACTGGTAACAGGTAACGTGTCATTGTATCTATATAATCACAGTGAGTACAACAATAGTTTGAAGATCTATCACGCTAATCTTTAAGAAGTCTGTTTAAAAGCAAAGAGGGAATTACACACTCTGTTCAGTCTACTGCAAACTACTTCAACAACTGAGCATTGAATGACTGTGGAATTAAGAGGCAGGAGCCGCACCTATTGCTCCATTTCCAATCATCAATGAATGTCAAAACATCAGACAGGAACATATGCTTGAATTTCAGGCATATACTTAGAAAGCTCTGGAGAGGAGTACAGTATTCTGATTAGTTCTCCGTGTCTGAATTTCTCTCGCCTACTTTGCGTCTGGACTTTTTTAATCTATGAAGGATTTAGTAGGACTGCGAAGAACTGCAGCATATAATCCTGGCTAACTAGTGCAGAATATTAAGGGTGAACGTGTTTAAAACAAGAACTAAAAACAACAGAAAATACATACAATCTGATCTTTCAGAGGTAAGGCCCCATTATTTTCTCCTTTAGAAAATTAAAAACCTCTTAAAAATATAAAAAACCTCTGATTTGGTGTCAAGTGTTTCTGGTCAAAGGCAGTTGCATAAGGGGTCAAGGGCTAAACAAAGTTTTCATGCTTGAGGCAGATACACAGCAAATGATTGAGAATAATGAGTCCCAGGCCTGCTTCATCAGAAGGCTGCTTGGCTCTGTGGGGTGGTCATCTTCTGGAGCAGAGGTATCTGTGTGATCAGAATGATTAGCACATTCTGTGTTTAATAGACATCTGTCATGCTCACACAGCACAGCTGTACATTATATTAATCTGTCATAGCAACTGTTCCCTTAGACATGATGAGGTCTTAATTAGAAAAAAGGATTTCAGAGGAAGTTGCTGACATTTAACTCATCAGTACAGATTCACACATCAAATATGAACACTTAATTTGAGTATGTCTAAAAATATTTTTCTGTAATTACAAAAAATGTAGTCACAAAGAATTAACTAGCTGAGACCACATCTTCAATTAAGTCTGACAGCATTTCTAGTAGATACTAGCAGATGGAGTGAGCATGAACTGAGGCTGCGGTTTGGGGAAGGCCTCAGTGGGGACTGGCGGCGGCAGATCCTCATGTACTAATGAGAATGAATTGGAAAAGGGAGGGAGGGGCGTGAAAACGAGCGCAAACAGCGTGCAGTGCAGGGGTTCATATATAGACAGAGAACTGGAAGGGGCATGTATGAGGTGTGGTCCTGCTCCAGAAATTCATTATAAATATATTCATTGTGTCTGTAACACGAATAAACAAAAGTAATTTTAAAAAGGATGTAAAGTGTTAATAACTACAGTACACAGTACAGTGCATCTGTTGCTTCTTAAAGCTGCCTTGATTTCTCTTACTTCAAGAGCCACTGAACAAGCTAAAAATACAACTCTGGCTGTGTTAACAAAGTGTTGCTTATTTACACAACAAGAGTTTCAGTGTTTAGTAATAACTGTCAGAGTTTGTTCATATGTGGGTGGTGAAATTCTCCATTTGATTTCCCAGACGGTTCCTAAACAGCACAGCATTCCTGTGCTACATTTTTGAGAAGTCTCTTAAGAAGTGAATAATGAGCTGACAGCATGGAAATTGCAGCTTGCAGATGGGGAGAAAAAATATTTATGTCTAACCAAAAGTATTCAGAGACTTTCTTTATTTATAAGCAATCATTAACCAAATATACAACTAACCATAAAGATGACATATAGCAGTAAACAAAAAAAGTGACTTTTTGCTGCACCAAAGCCCTTTCAATACAAACCCACATATGGTGATTAAGTCTCTCGGGATCTAACTGCAGGCTTATGGACCCAACAAGCCAATGTCATAATTTATAAATATGTTTGCCTGAAAAGGCAATTAGTGATTGCAATGGAGACAGACAATGGGCTACAGCAACTCGAAGTATGACGGAAAAACTTATAACACTTAAAAACGCAGATTACTTAGTGGTTTAACTTTTCCTTATTGGCTACACCCATCATAAACATATGGTAAGTGTGTTTGTGTAATTACTTTCATTGACAGAAGGGGGGAAAAAAAGCTCTGTACTATGTTTCAGATTCAGCAGAGAGCTCTGAACAGTACAGTGCCTTCTTACCTTGGTGAGATCCACCCCAGTGAGGGCATTGACTGAGACCGGGAGTTCAGCTAATAGACGGTTCACTTCACCAGTTACACGGCTGCCTTCTCCACTCAGGATGACAATCTCATTGGTCTTGGACAGAGGTGCAGCCACTTTACCAGCAATCTGGAAAAAACAGTGTGAATACCAGTTTGAGACCTTCGATAACTGAGGACTGATTTTTTTATTTATTTTTTTCCAAGACAGTAATCATGTGATAAAAACAGATCAAACCCTTTGCAGCTCTGTTCAGTAAAAATGCTAAATGTTTAACAAAGTCTATGTTCAAAGTTATCAGAGAAAGACAGTACATGTGAGACAATTAATGCTTCTCTAGCATTTGTAAGACAGAAATGTTAGTTATAATTGTATAATGGTTCTAAAACTAATCCTGAAGTTGAGCTGCTTGTTAATGGTTTATATCACAAAGAAAAAAAACCCAGAAACCATATGTCTACAATTTCTTCCTCAAAACTGAATTGTGATGAAACAAAAATATTAGAGGCTGTCCTGCTATCCAAGCAGTCCACTCTGAAAAAGTCATAACCTTGATCACAGAGACCAGAGAACCTGCCAGTCCAATCTGCTAAACAGTCTGAAAAAGTTCATAAAATCACTTTGGTACTCAAAGCTCTTATGGTGTAGACACTGTAAAAAACAAACAAACAAAAAACACTAAACAAAAATCCACAAATGGCAGTGTTTTATAAATCTGTATCACAAACCTTGGGTAGAGCCTCCAGGACTAAGGCGGTCTTGGCAGCATCGCCGTACTGCTGGTAGGCTTCGGCCTTCAGCCTCATCTTCTCAGCTTCTGCCTTCCCCACAGCTTCAATGGAGGCAGCCTCTGCCTCACCAATACAGCGGATCTTCTCAGCCTCTGCCTGTGCTGTCAGCACCTTCTTCATCCTGACAGACATCAGTGTTAGAGGGACAGCAAAATAATTCTTTATTGGTTTACATAACCAATATCTCATTACTAATAGACACACGACCTTTGACATGCAGACATAAACAGGCATTACACATTACACGTGGTATATGTGAGAATGAATAATAGATAGCAGTATAATTAATATTACTATGATGTTTCTTGGGTGCTGAGCTATATGTAGCATTTTTTTAGCATTAGAAAAACACAATGATTTCAGATATTGATAAAGATTGGGGCCCACTATCCAACTAATCAGCTGCTCTGCTTTAGGGAAGGGAGCAACAGCAGATTTCAATAGGAATGGGAGAAGTGTGAAAAAAATGTTCAAAGATTAAAAATACAGCATGAAAAGCAGAAACAGTGGCTGCAGTGGACACTTCACTGTTTTTAACACTCAGGTTCAGTTCAATTCTTGTAGGTTACAACTTTGTCTTCTGCATGACCGGCTAATGGACCAATAACAGCACAAGCAAGAGTAGCCCATATTATGTTTTACATATATGTATATGTATTACATATTTTGCACACTTCCTCCATCTACAAAGCATTATTTACACAGTGGTGAGTTATTCAATTATGCCTGAAGAGACTGAACATTATATGGTTAAACCAATGTCTTTAAATATAGCAAACCGCTATGACAGTCTCAGTTAAGAAATAAATGAAATAGCCCTTTAACATTTTCCCCTCTCACTGAAAGTGATTTCTTTTTGACTGATAAGAGGATTTGTCAGCAAAGTACTCACTTCTGGCCTTCAGCCAGCTGCTGCATCTTGTAGGCTTCTGCCTCGGCAGGTCTCTTCACAGTAGCGATGAGCTCCTTTTCAGTGCGTTCAATCTCCTTTTCCTCAATTTTGATCTGTTTTTTCCTCTGCACCACCTCAATTTCTATCTCCTCCAGACGGATCTTCTGTTGCTCTTTAGCTGCCTGCAGCTCATATGCCAGTTGAGCCTCAGCTTTCTACAGAAGCAGGAAGTTTTTTAAAAGGGTAAACTTTCACAATTGTTGCTGACACATTCAACCCAACAAACACAACTTCATACCTTTGTGTTCACTTCCTGATTGAAAGAAGCTTTCTGCATTTCCAGCTCTCTTTTGGAGTCAGCCATTTTGGTGTCTGCGATGAACTTGACATCCATCATTTCTTTCTTACATTCAGCTTCCTGTAAAAGACAGAGTGCAACAACTAATGACAGGGAGATGGATCAGGTGCTGTATGGTGGTTTCTTAATGTAATAATAGCCATTAGCAATAGATGATAGAAGTTTTAACTTCGTCTTAAAGCTTTTCTTACCCTAATGCCAGCATCTCTCTCTGCCTCTGCTACTCCAATGTCTGCATCCCTCTGTACTGCAGCTGTCTGAGTTTTACCCAGCGAGCTCAGATAGTCCACTTTATCATATACATCCTTTAAGGAAGAAAGGTTAACACTAATGTACACAACTCTAGGCAGTTAACCTAATGAAATTAAAAAAACAAACAAACAAATATTCGAAAAATAGAGTCAGAATAACATGAACTTGACGTTCTCTTTCTTATACCTTGATGGTGAAGCTGAGAATCTCGATACCCATGCGGCCAACATCAGGTGCTGCCACCTCTCGTACCAAGGAGGCAAATTTGTCTCTGTCTTGGTAAATCTGCTCAACAGTTAGCGTGCCTGGAAGATCGGTCAGTGTGTTTAGTGCCTCAAAAATCATGGTCCTGTAATACATTTGAATAAAACCAAACACACTGACAAATAGGGCCAATATGTCAAGAGGGAAAAAAAATCCTCCAATCACTGTCATAGTCATATGGCGCAGATACCAAAAAGAACAAAAAGCAAGAAAACACCACAGAGTCACCATATGGTTTGGAGAAGCTACCCACCAAGGATAGCACGCAGGTGACCCTCTAGGGTCTGCAGGATAACACTCTTGATCTCCATGACTGACTTGCCCAGGAATTGTTCGCAGGCATAACCGAGCAGTTCTTTTTCAGTCATCACCTTCACCTAACGCCAACATGGACAGAGAACATCATTCATTGTGCCTGTGTTTGTGAATACACAAACACAGGCACAACACACAGGTGTGGCACACAGAAGTACAACACATACTAGCTTTTAATATTATACAAAGATTTTTTTAAAATCCTTTTACTTAGAATGTCTTTGTTTTTCTGTTCACCTTCATTGCATCAGTAATGCAAAGAGCTGAAATTACAAAGTCTAAAATTCACAATAATAATAACAACTGTTGTTGTTATCATTATTATTATTATTATTATTATGCCAGTATGTGTTGGATGTATGTATGTCATTATGCTTTTGACACATGAAAAGAACTATGGACATAGTAATCAGCAAAATGTTTGAAGAATATCTTGTATGCTGTCAGCCCACCTAAAAGAGGAAGCCAAAACTGTCAGCCATCAATGACATGGCCAAACAAATGTTCAACAATACTTTCTTAGTTTGCCTTTGGGTAAAGTCGATCCACACGACTCACATTTCATTTAAACAAATTTCTTGTAATTGATATACTTATTTATAGAGTAAATACAATGCCGTGAAAATGTATTTATTTAATATTTTATTTATTTATTTTTTAACATGTTTCAGATCAAACCAATTTCAATATTAGACAAAGATACCCTGCCCTACCCTGAGATACATTTTTCACATAGGGCCAGGTTGTTTTGATAACTTTTTTCCTTTAATAAATGAAATCATTTAAAAATGCTGCTGGCTGCCAGTGCTACCTGTCAACCTCCTACTACATTCACCTTTCTCATCATTTTGAAAATCACAGGTGACATCATTCTCGATTTATTATGTTCACAAGATTTTGAGAAAACTTGACCTCTGATTTTTAGTAGATGGACTTTTGGTATCAATTTGAAAATCTTATGTTGTCTCATTCTCGATTTATATTTGCCTAATATTAAAATTTGTTTGACGATCTGAAACATGTCAGCATGATAAAGATGCAAAAATCTAAGAAATTGGGAAGGGAGTAAATACTTTTTTACAGCATCTCTCCATTTTTCAATAAAAGTATTTTGGAAATGTTATTATGGCTTTTACAGAATACATGGCTGTCTAATGTCAGATGAAGTCAGTATTCTGCTATTAGATTTTTTGCTCTTCTTAAATGCAAGGACTTAATTTTTCACATCACTGTTGCATATAATATATAGAAATAAACAGGGGAAAAAATATGATGGACACGTAACATTTAAAAAAACAACAACAACAACAACAAGAAAGAAACAAAGAAAAATGAATGTCACTGACCTGAGGTTTAAAAGATAATAACAGTCAGTGATAGAAAGACAGATCATTTACAAACAGACAGTCATGTAATCAAATAATGGGTTAAAAAGGTTTGGGGTAAAATTGTTGTCCATCAGAGCTGTAAGATAAAAAAAAGAGTGAGCTGGGTCCTTAGGCGAGAGGTCTGCACATGGGTATGTTTTACAACATGCACTCATAACAGAAATAAGGGCAACACAAAGTCAGGAAAGACTGTCTTCACTTCCAGAAAACAGAAAAGGCCACAAGACAGCCAAGGAAAGCTCTAACAGACAGCAGGGGGCGCTGTGCAACTGCTGACATTGGAATAAAGACTTGAACAATTTTAATTTGTTGCCCTGAGCTCTTAATCTGCTACCTAGCCCCACTCCAACTTGTAACACCACCCTTCCTCCTGCCTCCCCTAAATGCACAGACAGTACAGAAAAAAAATCTCAGTGGACAGTTTTGTTTTTTTAAAATTTGTTAGGTCCTTCCAGTGCAAATTGACTATTAAGTTATCGAAGGATTCAAAAACAGTCCTACCTAAAGTAACAAGGCAAAATATGATTGAAGAATTCAATACAGAAATGAAATGCACATCCTATATTGAAATTCTGCTCATTTCCTTTAAATGGATGTCTACCACCAAGTCTAATTAATTTGTCTCTTTGAATTAGGAAAGACCTTGCTGTTGCCATGGGACACAAATTTCACAGTGGCTTTGGCTTAGATTGGACCAATCTGACGGACACCATTATGAGTCTGCTCAAAGTTAAACTGTGTGAGAGTGGGGGGTTTTCAACTTCAGACAGTGGCGTCATTGTCAGCACTCATGTAGAAAAACACAGAGAAGAGGAACATACAGTGGCAAAATGGTGGTCAAAACAGAGAACTGATAATGAGGCATCATCATTCAAACAAAAGAACTACTGGCATGCGGGCGGAAAAAAAAATCAGGAAGTAATTAGGAGCAAGATATGGAAATGCACAAAACACTGTGATGATACGTACATTTTCTTAAACAGAAAATCCACAAAATAATTACTTTCTATTACAAATTAGAACTCAGTCAATATTTGTGCTAAAAAGTATCTAGAAGGCAAAATAAGACATTCTGGAGTCTTGACTCTGTTTGTAGGCAAAGTCCAAGGCCAGGGAGTGCTGCCTGGCTACATTGGTTTTGATTTGTACTTCAGCATCTGTGGCATTAATATGACTGACAGAATGAAAGCAGCTGCACAGTATTGTGCTTACTTTACTTCATGCACTGCTTTAAGTGAGGTTATGAGGTTTGCTTTGTACACGAAATAATTAGTTGCATTAAAAATGTATTTAGTTTCACCAATGCAACTATTCTCTACTATTTTTGAATGATCATAAGCTGACACACCAGGGCGCAGTTAGAATTGGTTTGAATAAGCAGAGAGTGATTAGAGTCAACAATAAGTTTTTGCCATCATAAACTGGGGAAAGAAAAATCCTGTACATGCTGCTCTGCAAGTTAAACCTTCAGGTTTTCAGGCATAATCCTTCTACAACTGATAACTGCCTGCAACAGGCCAGGAGTCAGCTAATTGGTCTGAAAAAGAGGAAAACAAAACTTAATACGAGAAAGAACTTCAGATAATGGAATGTTTTTTATGTCTGTATGCAGCATCAATTAACAAGCTATTTTTTCCCTCCTAAGTAGTATTTCACTTCATGACCTGTGACTATAAAATGAAATGACTCATTGTTATTTCTGCAAACTTACTAATACGGTTAGTGACACAGAGTAGAGCACAGTGTAGATTACACATTCCCCTACTAAGTAAAAGAACCCTGGTTCAATCTCAAGGAAACACAAATCCCTTTGGGGTTAACAAATCAAAAAATCTGTCAAATCAAATATGTGAAGCTACGTGGCATGCACTTGTGAATAAATGAGCAGCTGAAAGTAGCTTTAAGTAATACATTTAAGACAGCAAAAATAATGTGAAATGTTGATTTAAATGGTGCTGCTAAAGTTTGCGATGGCAGACCTAAAAGGCATAGGGCATAAAGGAGCTATTAGTTAAAAAGTCAGCCTGTAGCCCCGCTACTCCTCCTTTTCTTCTTCTAGTAACAAAGAGACAATTGCAGAGGATAAGACAGTTTGCTTCTATTTTCACTACAAACAGTGCCAATCAGCATCAGGCACGTGTAGAGGCAATGCTGAACTATCGGTCTTGTAGCCTTGGTATCGCTGAAGTCACTGTTATCCTGATGTGCAGTACGATTTTTAGGAGGGCACCTATATCTAATTTTAACATTTCAGAAAGGGCTTTCACCTTTTCAAGTCTTATTGGGACAATTTCAACCTGGTACATTATTAATTTGAAACGGTATGAACAAAATCTGATGTGGTATCTCTGTTGGTTCATTTGGATGGTGTAACAGGAAAGTGCTCAGGTTTTTTCTTTGTTATAGAGTGAGGCAAGTGTCTTATAATAAAAGTTGACTCTGTGGTTTTAACACAGGGGTCTAAGTATGAATAAATAAATAGAGATGATATAAATCTGGACAATTTACCCTTGAAGCATGTCTCCTTGGGCACCTTTGGAACAATGCAGCTGCTATTGTTAGCTCAGTACCTGGGGGTCCTGTTCTGAACACTTTCCAAATATTATTTACATCATCAAAACAATTGAAAAAAAAAAATCAAACAAACAAACAAAGAAATTTCAGGTGTGTCTGCATTTTCATGAAGACTTCAAGTAGTTTAAGACAGAAAACATCAACTTCTGTAAAACTGACATGACTGTCATCTCAAACCACTGAAAAGTGGAACTCGTCCTACGATCCACAGACTAAAGAGGACTTTTCTTTGAAAGAATCTATAATGTTCATGCCTGGCAGTAAGGCCTAAATCTGGGCTGGTAGTAAGAGCTTGCATTATGATCCACAATAATTTAGAGTCCTCTATCCCAGTGTTTCCCAACCACTGTGCTGCAGCACATGGGTGTACCATGAGAAATGATCAAGGTGTCATGGAAGATTATCTGGTTTCCCCTGATTGGTACTCTAAGCAACTGGCTTCTTCTTCCTCCAATTAAATGGGTTGCCAACTGCCAGTAAAACAGAAGAATACGAAGAACAAATGACGTAGTCATGCTGCGAGTGAGACAACGCAGCACATAATAGCAATAGATGAATATTTGAAAAGAAAAAGTAGTCAATCTGGGTCCTGGAGAAAATTCTGACCCAGATGAAGGCCATAACATGAGTAGTGGTCAGAAGAAAGAAAAAAGTTATGGTGGGGACAAACCGAGCCAATTCTGCTATACCTGGTGTGCGGGGAAAAATGATCAATATGCTTTTTGTGACCGTTTGCTTGGTGGTGTGTCGTGTGATTTTTCTAATGTGAAAAATGTGCTAAGCAACTAAGTGAGATTACTAAGAGAGATCAATATGAAATGTAATGTCTGCAACAGAGTTGCAACAGAGGCACGAATGAAAAAGATAAGAGCACAATTCCCACAGAGCCTCTGAGAATAGCAGCTGCAGTGGAAGAAGTCTGGAGGTGCGCAAGAACTCCCCTGCAAATTCCAGTGACACCTAGTGTAATAATATGGATCCAACATATGATACACTGCTTGTCAGATGTTTTGGTATTGTGACTACCCAAGTTATTCTTTAGCGTCTGTGAATTTTAAACAACAATGTGACAGACCCAGAACTGAATCATTTAAAAAAAGAAAGAAAAAAAAAGCAGAAATAAACAGCATAAAAAAAATAACATAATATACTGAGATTGACCGCAAAACACCAATTAGGCTTTTCATAGACCCATTTTTGTGTGCCATGCTAATTCACTGAAAGACTGAAAATAACACTGTGTCATCAGCATAGAAAATTGGTGGGGGTGTACTGCTGCAGGGAGCAGTGGGGTGACAAATTACAAATCAGAAAATCAAGTTTGAAGACTCGGACACAGAATACCAGCTGAAGTTGTATAATATTGCCTATGGTTTTACAAAAATAAATAAGGAAGCATTTGACACAGTGCTATTGTCAATTCGACTCCAGCTTGGTCAGATTATGTTACACATAGGCACTTGAGACCCCTGTATGAAATACCACCTCAGCTGTGATTAGAGGCTGATGCCAGAGAAAGGGAGGGAGGGGTTAGTGAAATCTGAACTGGGAGTCCCAAAAATGTGTGGTGATTTACCTGAGCCACCCCAGTGACAGTAATAGCTACACCCTCCGCTGTCTCTACATCCTCACACTTGGGCTGCAGGGTCATAATCTCAAGCGTTATCCTGTGAAGAATGTGGAAAAATATAAAATAAAAATTGACATGTTCTCAGGGAAAGCAAATGAGGGGAAGGGACAGAACACAAGAAAAGAAAAACAAGACAAAGTGAAACCATTCACCCAAGGACTCCAGATCACTAACAACGGAGCAAAATGAGATGCCATCCACAATCCAATCGATTTTGCATTAAGGAGTTGCATTTAATTTAAAAATTAGCCTTATTATATTAGTTGTGATTGGTCTCTGGACTTCTGATATCCTCTTTTTAATTTCTATAGCATTCATTTAGAGGTCCCGTTGCTGAAGGTGACTCAGAGCACAGCGTTATAGCAAAGTTATTAACAGCTGACTGTCTCCTCTGACTGCAGAAGAAAGAAGAAAAGAGGATGAAAACACACAGACAATGTTAGCCGATTAGCTGAACCATCACCTTTTGTCTTCCTTCGGCCTCAAACACCAGCCACTGCTTTTTTTTTTCTTTTTTTTCCCCCCAGCCTTCTGAAATGCATTACCTGAGCCACCCCTGTAACATCCAGGGGTACACCCTCCGAGGTTTCGATATTCTCACAGCGACAGAGGATGGTCATAACCTCCAGAGACATTCTACGTAGGCAGGCAGGCAGGCAGGCAGCGGGGATAGCAAAGGCAAAACAGTAAGTTGGACAACAGCTGTTAGGAATATTAGTAACCAAGGTCAAGAGGCAGAGAAAAGAGAGAAGGGGCAAAACACAAAACTTGCCCTTCTGCTTTGCTGGTTTTAAGCCTGTTTTACGTATGATGTGCTGCTGATGATACCGCTTTTAAAACCATCATTTTTGTCATAGTCGCTGTTATAAACAATTTAAATGAAGTGTGATAACACACAACATCACTAATGGAATCAAGCCAGTGTTAACAGGATCCTTGATCCTTTAAGATTACATTTGCATCACAAATACACAGGAATGTCCATTACAAACGATCATATCCCGTGCTTCAACACTGAACTGTTTACATATGACTATGTTTCAGAGCAGATAAAAGAGGCTTACCACTAGAGCTGGGCGATAGAACGATAACGATATGTATTGCGAAATAACTTTTTCTCGATAGAAAAATTAAACTATTGCGATAGACCTCATCTCGCTTGTCCTCTTAAAAAAAAAAGAAAGAAAGAACAGCCAATCTAAATTAAGTAGCACAGAGCCGAAACAATCACAGCCGCAGCGTCACGTCACGTGACTTGTTACGTACAGCACAAGTGCCAAGGCGCACATGTGCAGTTGTTTGGGAAGCAGCCAGCCGGGCTGCCCAGGTAATGGAGGAAATGAGTGTGCCGACTAGAGAAAAATCAACCGAGAGCGTGAGCGAAGGTTACCGAAGAAAAAAACGATGATGGTTCCAATGCCGGAGAGATTGTCGAACGGAAGGGCCATAGAAGTTCCGTAGTGTGAAGGTATTTCGGCTATTTCAAGTCGGACAAAAAACAGAGTAGCGCGCACTGTAAATTGTGCCGAAAGCAAGTCTGGAAATACAATAAACCGGTGCATGCTCAATCTCTGACTGAAAGCGCTAATTCGTCATTCGGCTTTTGTCAGACTAAAGTGACTGTTTGAAAAGCTAAGCTATACAACAAGGAGAGATTGAGAATTTCCTTTTAGTTCTCAGTTTATTTGATATTGACAAAAGTTAGTCAATTTTGTCTGTTCTTCTGTAAAACAAACTAAGATTTATTTTTAGAATTAAAATTTTGTTTCTAAGTGGAATTGACAATTTAGTAGTCTGTTTTGTTTGTTCTATTTTGAAACTTAAATGCTTTAGCGGCTGCGTTTTGTGTAGTTTGCAATATTTGCCTTTATTTATCTGAAACTGAAGTCTCATGTTCCTTAAGTACATCTACCCTGTTGAACTTATTATGGGAAATAAATATTTAAATCAAAACAAGCTGCTGATTATTTCACATTTTACTTGTGAGCAACGGCACATTTAAATCTTACAAATATAGTTATTTGGCTTATATCGTGATATATATCGTTATCGCCTGAAATGAAAAAAACATATCGTGATATGAAAAAATCTTATATCACCCAGCTCTACTTACCACCCTTGTATTATGATAAACACTACTTTCATACCTAGTTGTTTGGGTCAGTTTCAGTCAAAGACATGGGAGGATGACTGCAGCAACACTGGGAACCAGAGACTGTCTGCTGAACAGCTCCACCTCCCTTTCTTTCAAAGAGAACTGGATCAATGAGTGAGGAGCCTCAACTCAACATTAACAAGATTACTGCATCACAAGCAGGAAGTCCTCCACCAGCACCAGCACCATAATAATGCTGTCCAGCTACTGGCTTATGCACACAGGGCTTTTAGCAGACATGATGACTACTACTCTGAGTGGCACAAGATCCTCTCTGCTGCTCTTAGTATCTGAGGAAGCATGTGAAATGCTGATCAAAATTAATACTAAAAATATAAGAAGGGATTCCTGAGACTACTTAACTCTAAATGGAGATAAATCCAGACATGTTTCAACTTTTGCATTTTGTTTTTAAGGTCTAACCATTATGTTTCCTACCAACTAGAGCCAATGAGCAGCACTTATAGCGAAATGGGTGTGAAGGAGGCACACAAGGACTGAGAAAGGGCAAGATCAATATGACACAAAGCAAAGCAAGTTAGCAAAGTTGAAATAAAGAGGCAGGCAAACAAAAGATAGTTAATATCAGGACTTCCACAGACAAGATGTATCAATGCTGCTTTTTTACAGGATTATGCTATACAGCATATGACGTCTGAACAAAAACAAAAGGAGCAGTTTTTATTTCTTGATATGGAATACATATGAACAAGAGCCAACTAAAGAGCTTGTTTTCGGTTTCTGGCAGAGAAACAAAGAGGCACAAATTTAATTTGGTGTAGCTCATTATGAAACCATTAGCGAGTAGCTTCTCGCAGGTTTATATTTCCTTTGATGGCTTTTATTTCAGAACAGGAGTTTAGCTCATTTTCAGTTAAGAGTAGTTTTACAAATATTGTTAGTACTTCTCCCTCAGATCACCATTATGAAACATCTGTTTGTCTTTCCACTAATGCTTCTTCATTGGGGCTGGAAAAAAGCAGACTATACTCAGCTGCAATTCTCACAAATCTGTTAAACACTAGTTTCTAATATTAGGGCTGTGTGTTTCTATTAGCCACAAATAGCTTATTTATTCATCACTAAACTCTGAATAATGTCTTCTGTTTTGTGTGTGTGTATATATGTATGGGAATATGTTTAGGTGTACACACACACACACACACACACACACACACACACACACACACACACACACGTTATAAAATAAAGTTACAAAATGACTTGCACAAAATTAAACTGAGTTTTTTATTAACTTTTTTATAGTTTCATATAATTTGATGTCAATATATATTATTCATCTTTGATAATTAATGCATTACATTACTTATTTCCTATAGAGGCAATTCATTACATTACTACATTACATCATATTACATTACTTTTGAATTACTGCACAAGAGATCATCTGAGATTGTCACATGATTACCCGTTAACAATCATTCTTACAAAGTGATCCAAATCCTTACTCTAATGAGGACATACACAATCTCTTTTAGTGCTTCTGTTTTAATACAAAGTCGACAACACAGTTGTTTAGAGCAAGCCCAAAGAAAACTTACAAATCTATATGATCTTTACTTGTTAACTTTACTTAACTCACTATTGGCCTGCTGTCACTGCAATACTGCTGCATCACTAGCAATTACTGAGGAATTTATGGCTAAAAGGTAAAAATGTAGCAATATTAATAAAATATCTACATTCTCAGTATGTTTTAGGGCTAAAATCACAGCCTGCACGTAACTATTAGGAAACTAGACTGAACTGATAAACTATTGCACATTTGCACTCTTCTCCTCTTAATGATAACCATAACTGAACAACAAAAGTAATGACTTAAGTCAACTACTTAATGTGCACAAATATAACTGATTATTCATTTGGTGTGTGTGTATATGTATATATACACACATATATATATATATATACATATACATATACATATACATACATATACATACACATACATATACATATATATATATACATATATGTGTACACACACACACACACACACACACACATATACAGCTGGATAGCGTAGTGGTTAGACTACACACCTTTGGAGCAGAGGATCGCAAGTGGGCTACTGGAACAAGAAGGCATCGGTGGGCAAGAGATGAAAACAGTTGTTGGAATGCTACTACGCAAGTAACCCTGGCGGAAGGGGTTACATGAATAGGATGAGGGACTTATGGATTCTTCGATACCCAACATCCACAATGACGGCGAAACTAGTTGTAGCTCAGTGTTCCAACATTCGAAAGAAGGGACTGCTATCACAGCTAGAGATTGACGAGGTACAACATAAATGCTACGGCAAGGAGGAGTCAGGACGCCAGGTCAGGGGGGAGATATCATCACCCCCACCCGAGATTGGGTACAAAGCCCCAAGTGCGATAGGAGAAGGATCGTTGAGTGCGAGAGGAACTGACCTGAAAGATAGGATCATGGCCAAGCTTGAAACCTGGATCCCCCGTAGCCGGTTACCAAGATTACGTGAAGTACCCTCAGAAGGTCTGCTAGATGATGTTAATGCAGCACTACGGACGATACCTACAACCACGATTACCGACACCAACAAGCTGATCTACACTACGGCAGCAGTGATCAGTGAGATGCTTGGCTACAAGTTGAACAGCCACAAGGGGCAGTACCCTCCATGGAGAAGGAGGCTAGAGGGCAAGATCAAAGTAGCACGGAGGGAGGTTAGCCAACTAACGGAGTTGCAGAAAGGCGTGACAAAGAAGGTGCATAAGAAATACAGCAAGCTGTCCATACCTGAGGCCTTGGAAACTGCCAAACAACGACTCACAGCCTTGGCCAGCCGCTTGAGGAGGTACACCAGAGAGATAGAAGGCAGAAGAATAAACCAGCTGTTCTCCACAGAACCAGCAAAGGTGTACTCTCAGTGGCAAGGGAACAATAAGAGAACAGCACCACCAAGGCTGGAGACGGAGCAATACTGGAAGAGCATATGGGAGAAGGACGCAACCCATAACGGCAATGCTCAGTGGCTAGTGGATCTGAGAAAGGGTCTCCAGTATGAAGAGTTGGACAGCACCAGGGCCCGACATGGTTCACGCCTACTGGCTGAAGAAGCTGACTGCACTCCACGAGCGTCTGGCACAAATGAACCAGCTGCTAGTTAACGAGAGACACCCGGAATGGCTAACCGAAGGTTGGACGGTCCTGATCCCCAAGGACCCCAAGAAGGGACCGGTCCTATCCAACTACCGACCAATAACCTGCCTCAGTACTACATGGAAGCTCCTGTCAGGCATCATATCGGCTAGGATGAACAGGCACATGGGTCAATACATGAGCGGGGCACAGAAAGGGATTGGCAAGAATACCAGAGGCGCAAAACACCAGCTACTGGTAGACAGAACAGTCAGCCGAGACTGCAAGACCAGACTGACCAACCTGTGCACAGTCTGGATTGATTACAAGAAGGCCTATGACTCAATGCCCCACAGCTGGATACTGGAATGCCTAGAATTGTACAAGATCAACAGGACCCTAAGAGCCTTCATCAGGAACTCAATGGGGATGTGGCGTACAACACTAGAGGCCAACTCCAAGCCCATAGCGCAAGTCACCATCAAGTGCGGGATCTACCAAGGAGATGCTCTGTCCCCACTGCTGTTCTGCATAGGCCTGAACCCCCTCAGTGAGATCATTAACAAGACTGGCTACGGATACCGACTACGAAACGGAGCGGTTGTCAGCCACCTCCTGTACATGGATGACATCAAGCTGTATGCCAAGAGTGAACGAGACATCGATTCACTGATACACACTACCAGGCTATACAGCAATGACATTGGAATGTCGTTCGGACTGGAGAAGTGTAGTCGGATGGTAACAAAGAGAGGGAAGGTAGTCAGAACTGAGGGGATTGAACTACCAGAAGGCAACATTGCAGACATAGAGGACAGTTACAAGTACCTGGGGATCCCGCAGGCGAATGGGAACCATGAAGAGGCCACTAGGAAAGCTGCAACCACCAAGTACCTGCAGAGGGTCAGGCAAGTCCTGAGGAGTCAGCTGAACGGTAAGAACAAGATCCGGGCCATCAACACCTACGCCCTGCCCGTGATCAGGTACCCTGCTGGGGTAATAGGCTGGCCAAAGGAGGAGATAGAAGCCACTGACATAAAGACAAGAAAGCTCCTGACCATGCATGGAGGGTTTCACCCCAAGTCCAGCACCCTGAGGCTGTACGCTAAGCGGAAGGAAGGGGGCCGGGGACTGGTGAGTGTCAGCACCACAGTCCAGGATGAGACAAGAAACATCCACGAATACATCACGAAGACGGCCCCGACTGACAGCGTGCTCAGTGAATACCTCAGGCAGCAGAAACCCAAGAAAGAGGAGGAAGGCGAGGAACCATCATGGAAGGACAGGCCCCTGCACGGTATGTACCACCGGCAGATAGAGGAGGTGGCTGATATCCAGAAATCCTACCAGTGGCTGGACAAAGCTGGACTGAAAGACAGCACAGAGGCACTAATCATGGCAGCACAAGAACAAGCTCTGAGTACAAGATCCATAGAGGCTGGGGTCTATCACACCAGGCAAGACCCCAGGTGCAGGCTGTGTAAAGATGCCCCAGAGACAATCCAGCACATAACAGCAGGGTGCAAGATGCTAGCAGGCAAGGCATACATGGAACGCCATAACCAAGTGGCCGGCATAGTGTACAGGAACATCTGTGCCGAGTATAACCTGGAAGTCCCGAGGTCAAAATGGGAGACGCCCCCAAGGGTGATGGAGAATGACCGAGCTAAGATCCTGTGGGACTTCCAGATACAGACGGACAAAATGGTGGTGGCTAACCAACCGGACATAGTGGTGGTAGACAAACAGAAGAAGACGGCTGTAGTGATCGATGTAGCGGTTCCGAATGACAGCAATATCAGGAAGAAGGAACACGAGAAGCTGGAGAAATACCAAGGGCTCAGAGAAGAGCTCGAGAGGATGTGGAGGGTGAAGGTAACGGTGGTCCCCATGGTAATCGGAGCACTAGGTGCGGTGACTCCCAAGCTAGGCGAGTGGCTCCAGCAGATCCCGGGAACAACATCGGAGATCTCTGTCCAGAAGAGCGCAGTCCTGGGAACAGCTAAGATACTGCGCAGGACCCTCAAGCTCCCAGGCCTCTGGTAGAGGACCCGAGCTTGAAGGATAAACCGCCCGCAGGGGCGAGATGGGTGTTTGGTATAGGGCTTTGGAGTTGACGTCACGCCGCAGTGCATTGTGGGGTCGCGGCGCCATGTCAGAAGGCCACAAATCAAAACAGACATACTGTGTTGATAGCAGGACTGCCAGAACCATGCTTAAAATCAACGCAAAAGACAAAGGGCTGTATCGCGACCGATTGCGCCCAGACGCCAAGAGACGGTACATGGAAAAAATAGCGTGCGTCGGTAATGTGGACCCATATGAAAAAAGGCAGTGGAGTGGAAACCCAGACGGCCTGCCGCCGTTGTCCTATCCCGATATCGTCGCGTACCTTGTCTGTGGAGTCAGCGCATACACGGAGAATCATTTTCGGAATTATAAATTCCTGGAGGCGCACATCTAATTCACAAACGGTTGGGTACAAGATTTGGCCGTTTTTAAGCCTCCACGTTGTGAGTACGTTGACCATATGACCAAGATACAGCCAGAGGTTGCCAGCTGTGCGTTGCCATGTAAATAGTTTGCATTTCATGTGTATGTACTTGCTAAGTACATGTGAACAGATCTTGAATAAAAAAATAAACATACTTTTCTTTTCTGTTTCATATGCTGGTTTGCCTGCAATAATGCCAAATAATACGCTACTCCGTCAACATGACGTGGTTCTGCAGCATCACACATTAGGATGTTTTATCTAATTATCTATGACCTCAGCGCATTCAAAATAACACTAAAAGCCTATTAAGACAGATATGAATTTATTTAGAACTCACCGGAAAGAAAATGCTGCGAGCAAACCAACAAAAAAATTGGGGATGGCAGAGAACTCGATATTCGCTCGTCTGACCACTGCAATCCAAGCCTGACGTCTTCGTTTAGTAATATCGGATACATGAGATCCCTCCCGTTGCCTCCAGGAGGGGAAACGATGAAAAGAGAGCCCATTTTCCAGCTTCTTGCCTTCCCTATCGTGTGATCTAACGTTGCAACACAGCACGTACGAACCATAGCTGACGCTTCCGTGTACTTTCTTTGGCCTACTGTCATGGCGCTAGGGGGCGTGGCCCCCCTCCCGTGACATCACGCTCCAAAGCCCTATCTATATATATATATATATATATATATCTATATATATCTATATATATATATAAATCCAAACACAAGCCCTTGTTACTCAAAACGCAAAGCTGAGATCTTACAGGGGCATGTGCCCTAATAAAAGGGGTCTAGGCAAACATAATCTCATTAGATAAACAGGAGACGTATACTACATCTCCATTTCTTTGTTGAAATTATCTGATTAACTCACAGTGTAAGGTGGGAAAACAAATTAACTCTTGAATTTATTAACTTAAAAGATCCCTGAACAGCAAAACCCTGTAAAAAAAATCCTATACAACTGTTACCATTCGTGAATATTTATAAATGATCTCATAACTTGCTTGATTATGGCTCTTCATATGGTTCATAGATCTTTATGTTGTGTTTGTTCTCTTAAAAAACCTTGAGTCATGACCATAAGGACATAAAGGTATTATAGAACCTTTTGTGGGGACCTGCAGATACCCTCATCTTAAAAGCTTCCTGATTGAGTTTGTGAGCACATTTGTTCGGGTTAAAACTAGAACAGACAGATCTTACCTCTGGATGTCAGAGACGAGCCACCAGCCCCAAGCCCAGCCTCCCACGACATAAGTCTTCTGATCTGAGCCACAGCAGCCACCTTTGGAGCAACACATATAAAACACATCACATGGCTGCAATCAATGTAGCAAAAGGTCACATGCTGTTGTATGTGACTTTTTCAATATGACATCCAGTCTGGGTTCCTTTAAACTTTGTGCACAAACCACCCGAATTCATACTAATGCACACTTCTAACTCTAGAAGCAAATTTAATGCAAACCCAAATGAATATCACTGTTTTGAAAAGGATCAATTAGTGACCCACTTTTCTGTTCAGCACTCAGTTTCTAAACAGGATCATGTGTAGCTTTGAGACAGAAAACCAAAACCCCTTCTCTCAATCTTCCAACCACATCACCCACAGCAGCTACGTGAGAAAGGTTCTCCAAAACAAAACAGGTAAAGGGTGAAACACTCAAGCTCTCATTTAAATACATCAGCCTCATGCAACCATTCTTTTTGATTTTGTGGGTTTGTTATTATTACAACTGTGGATTCCAAGGACAATTAAAACTTATTATCGTTTTAATTGTGCAATAATAATCATCATTATTGTGATGCATTCTGTTTTGCAATAATTCTCATTTTGCCTTTCAGCACAACCTCTCTCATTTTGCCTCACCAGTCCAAGTCCAAATTCTGCCAGGCTGCTGTTTAGTTCACTTGAATGTTAGTTTATATTTTATTAAGAGCAAGAAAATACATTTACATGCACATGTGGTGCAGCATGTGATTTCTCTGATAGCGGTTGTTCATTTGATTAAATATAACCTGTTGAGCCACCTCATCAGAGCCACCTCATCAGTAAGTTTGCAGAACCAATAAAACTTGGAACGATACTTCTTTTAATAAACTCTTGAACTATTTTCAATATTTTATAAGCCATTACCCTCCTAACCTCTAAAAATGACACTGACAAGAGTTTCCAAATGAGACTGAGTTAGGTTAGGCAGCCCCTTTCACTAGCCTCAGCGTCATGGTGTAATCATGAGTGATTAGTGTGACATTCTCAGCTGTCACATGATAACAGACAGAAAGGGGAGGATGGCCAGGAGAAGACTATCCTTATTAACACATACTTCCCTAACTCAAATACTTTTAGTAAACCGTTCAACATCTGAAATTATAGGTCTGTAGCAGACCTCTTCCTTTATGACACAGCAGGCCTTTAAGCTTCCAATAACAGGGCACTTTGTTGCCTGACTGACTAACATCTGACAGGAAACAGCAGCACTTGTGTACATAAACCAGAAAAAGTACACACTATCCTTGGTAAAACTGTGAATACTGTGATACCATAACTAAGTTTGTCTGCAATACAGGACATCACGTTACCTGAATATTACTGTTTCTTACCTCAAAACTTTAAAATAAAATTTAATTTAAATTAAATTTGAACAAGAGGTCAAGATTTTTATAGTTTAAAACTAAAGTAAAATTAGAACTAGATGTGAAAAACATTTTAGTTGACTTAAAAAGTAAAAACTAGACTTTTTGAAAAAATAAAAAATAAAATAAAACTAACTAAAACAATTTTGTAAACGTTTAAATCTAACTAAAATGAAAAAATAGGGAGAAATAGTCTTAGTTTTAGTAATTTTTAGTTAAGTAAAATGTTATTACATATTTTATTACTATTATCTTTTATTATAAATTTTATTACACGAGTCATTGTTGGCTATGTTTATTGATATTTTGGATGTGTAAAAGACTGCAAGTCAATGGCTTTCAAAAAATAGTGTATTTATTGTAATACCTGTGCTGATTTTCCTAAATCTTGCCTCTGACATATGCCCTTTATACAATAATAACTAAACAGACTAAAACTAACACTGAAACTAATTAAACTAAACTAAAACTAAACATTTTCACACAATAAAAACTGAACTGAAACAAAAAAATCCACTCTGGTAACAAACTGAAACTAAACTGATTTAAAAAGTCAAAACGGAATAAAAATAAAAACTAAATTGGAAAAAAAAAAAACCTATAATAACTCTGGTCTGGTCACATGATTATCAACATACTGATTTTATGGAGGAATGCTGAAGCGACAACTATCCTGCTAATGCATTCATTCTACAGGTCAATAAATCACGTCAATAAATGTCACTTTAGGAAAACCCCAAATAATCCTTTACCAGCTTCAGTTTTCTTGACAAAAAGCCATGCATATCCTAAATCACACTATGGAGAGATGGTGGCATTAATATACAATTGAGGCCATGAAAAGTACGTTGTGTTTTGCACCTAAACATGTAAACAGCAAAGCTATTTCTTTTCGCATCCGAGACTAATCGGGTCATAGGATCAGGATGTGCAACTCACACCCACTCAACTTTGCTCTTAATCAACATTCCTCGAAGTGATGAATTACATGCTGGTTTTTGCACAATGGAAAATCCCAAATTTGTTTTTTGTTCATCACAAGAGAATCAGACAGGAAACGGCACTTAACGATTCAGTTACAGAGGCGTGCTGGACATCTTTCCTGCAACACGTTCCCAAACCGTAGTTTGAACCTACCTACAGTAGGATTCTTAAACAATCAATAGCGAATGCATGAAATTATTATTATCTGGTTCTAATATTTTGTTTTGTTTTGTTTTGTTTTCTACATGGCCAGTAGCTTTTAAAATTTTAAGGACATTATTCTGTGTGCCCTGTGTTATGGGTATGAGAAACATCAGTGGTGACAGATGCAGTCAGCAAATCCAGGAGCGTGCACAAGCCCTTCCCTCATAATTCAATTAATCCTGCTGTAGTCCTGTAGGCCAAGAGTACCAGTGAGCCACCAGTGCAAATAAACATCAAGTCCAGCTTCGTGTGGTCCTGTTCCTACCCTGTTACATTACGCTTGTTTGACTCTTACTAAAATGATCATATAAAGCCAGACTCGTGAGCACACATGTAGAAACCGAAATATAAACAGAGCGGAAACCAAAACCATCTAAAGGCAGCTTGACAAACTAGTACTCGTACTTGAACAAGCGTCACTGCAATCGGATGAAATACTGCAATAATAGAGTATTAACAGAGGAAATCGGCGGACTTAGAATATAAATTATCTGGGGAAAAATACAGAAAGACACACACGCTGGCTCGTCCACTTATTACCAAATTTCGACCTAACTGTCCAGATACATGTACTCCCGTCAACATGTGGGAAAAGAAAACATGGAGATGCGTCTGATTTCCTATAGAGGCACGGATCGCGGGGCTGTCGCCCGCTTTAGTGCTTCAAATGGTGATTTTACCGTGATATTACAGGTCACGTTATTTTCTATTTTATAATGCACACAATAAAAGCTATTAGTTGCTTTTCGTATAATGGCTATATTAAACATTTTTTCGTTTCTTCTACTTCAGCGACCCTGAAGCGCCAAGCAGCTAAACACACATCGACCACGAAGCGTTTACGTTACCTGAAACCACAAGGGCCTCGTTTGGTCCAACGGTATGACAGTTTCCCATTTCAGCAGCAGAAAAAATGTGTATCCACACCTTTTCGACGCATACAAAACTCACTTAGTTTTTTTGAAACACCGTTTGCTCCTTTTTTCCCACTATCTATAAAATATTTCTCACACGCCCCTACCAACGATTCCTTTTTTCTTTTTTTCAAAATGGAGATTTTTTACTTTGTAGTTGCGTCACGCTAAACGTAATGAGACACACTACTTCCGCTGATAAATTTTCAAAATAAAGTCATGTTGGCAAACCTGTGTGGTGAATACCGGTTTAAATTAGCCGTTTGGTTTTATTTTGAATATTACTTATGTGCTTGTTTTGCTGCCACTTGACTCACGTGACCACAGCTCTCCCTGCCTTCTTTAGGGCCCCGCTTGCAATATCATAACGGTATAGGCGTGGTTGTTTAAATGTCTTCTCACGCAAATAACCAAAACAGCACTCGCTGTAATTTGCAAGAAACACTCATACTGAGTGACCATGTCACATGATATCACATCCAGGCACGTGAGCAGAAGCCAACCAAGAAATTATGTTGGTCATTTCTCCTTCTAAAATCTGTGCACTTTCTATATATCCCTGCAACCTTCTTTAAAAAAGCAACATTTTATGGATGAAGATGATTACATCTTGGCAGAGGTGGAGGCTGCCCTCCATTATTTTGCAGTACTGTGCAAAAAGCTCTTGGAAAATGAGAGATAAGAGCAGTGAGTCATTGAAACATCTGCAAATATATACTGTAGTATATAAGGTAAAAATGATTTTTACCTTATATTACATCTCTGTTGAATGTTGGGTGCTTTTTAGCCCATTCTGCCAAGATGATCCCACACTGCTTGAGTTATGTTGAGGTCTGGGTTCTGGGAAGGCTCAGGCCATGACTGATAGAGCTCCACTGTGTTTTTTTGCTGTGCATGTATCCTTTTACTCTTTTACTGCAATAGCAGTGTGTTTGGGATCATTATGAAAAGTGAAGCCAGTGTCATGCAGATGCTTTTCGGCTGGTATTGCACAGTGCATTAGAATCTAAAAGTACTTTTCTTTATTCATAATTCCATCAGTTTTGACAGGATCCTCAGTATCACTGGCTGAAATGCTGCCTCAAACCATGAAAGAGCCTCCACTGTGTATTACAGTTAGGCATTGACAGTCATACCTCTGAGGATGATTTCAACCAATAAGTTTCAAATTTGTGTCTGATTTTTAGTTCTGTTCTTGTGTAATCAGGTCTTTGTAGACCTGATTACATGTCTTCTCACTCAAACTGGAAACAATCAGGAAATGGCAACCAGGAAGTAAAGCTAATACAGGACACCACAGAAAATTAAATACAAAGTCAAAGAGGAAATAACCAGAACTGAGAAGGAAATACTGAAGGACCACCGAGACTAAAAACAGGACAAGCAGGCAGTGCTTGCCTTGTCAAATCTAAAAATAAACATCAAAAACCTACTAAAGTTAAAAAAAAATCCTCTCCTTTCATGCTCTGTCATAAAACCTGTGCCTGTTTTCGTCTGTCTTTTACATCACTGCCATCTTGTGACTGTAGTTGGTTGTTGTCGATGGAAGCCGCTTGTTTTGGATTCCACTGGACACTGTAGCGGCTTCATTTCACAGGCGTGTCTATTTCGCATTAATGATGGCCAGCAGCAGTTTATGGTTGTTTGTGCATTGTTGCAATGTGCCGCTGGCTCTACTTTCACTGCTCTGAGATCAATTAGGAGCCCCGCTTTGTGTGGAAACAGAGATAGGAATCGCAATTAGATGAGTCTCTGTGATTCATCATTGGTAAAATATAAGTTTTACTTTACTTGACCACCTTGAATAATGTGTGATATAGAAAAGATTGAATCCAGTGTGAAAAAGTTTTCACTAACTCCTTCAGCATGTTAGCAAGGAAAACCTTGAAGATGATGAGGAGACCTCAACTACAGTTTAACAAAACAGGCAAGTTGAACAGTTGCAGGCTCAGCCAGCACTTTGAGATTATCATCTCTGAGAAATCACTTAATTGACCAAATGCTCATAGTACAAGAGTTCATGAGTATTTTAACCCCCCCTGTAGGTGCCGTCAGCTAACAGTTACACCTCCTGCTTGCCTGTTTAAAATTGAAGTCCTGCTGTAATACTTTGTCAAGGTTAGTTATTTATTTTTTATTTTTTGTAATAAAGAAGCCATTCCACTGTATTATTGTAAGATACTATTTCATCAGTCTGAAATGAACTGGCTTCCTCAAAAGGCCTAGTTTACCTTTGGTTTAATGTAAAAGAATAATGCTGCTTGATCTTAGTGTCACTAAGATTTAATTTGTAACTGCTATTGATACATTTAATTAGAATAACTTTTAAGAAAATTGGTATGTTTTCCATATAGCTGTCATACATGTTAGAGACTATGCTGCAATACAAAAGAACAAGGCAGACTCACAGGGTACTAACTCTCTGGGGCTAGAAACAGGCCACAAGCAGTGCTGACCTTACACAACTACCATAGAGATACCATGTATGCCACACCCTTGCAGAAGATTGTTGCAATACCTCAGAGCATTACTGAAGTACAATGGTACCAAAACTTGCCCTGCAGGGTTGCCTTTTTACTGTTGAAGCCCTGACTTCTTTTCCTGTCTAGGCATTGGCATGGTATATAGCCTGCCCACATAACCTGATAAATTGAAATTACACAGACACCAGTACAATTAAACACTAAAAAAACAAACAAACATTTGAACCAATGAAAAATAAAGTTTTTTTTAACAGAACAGAAGTGAAAATAAACTAAAGCTACTCTTGAATATGAGTGAAAATTGAAAACCAAAAATTATAAGAAAATAAATTACAAGAAAATAAAAAGAAAACCAAACGTGACTAGCATGGCCTGCAACTGCTTGATGCCTGACATCCTGGAATTACTTTTCATCAGTTTTAAGTTTGTGTTTTTGCAAACTCTCTGTATGTCATCACAACAGGAAATAATTTACAGAATCTGTTTGTGCTTCTGTGTATGTGTTCTCCGTCCTCTGCAGTGATACTGCTTAACACTGCACCATCTTCCTGCCTCCAGATTGGCTGTACCACAGAGGTTGAGGGTTTGTGGACCAGTTATGTCTACTGCTGCACCCCTTCTCTGCAGGCAGGATGTGTTTTCTCTTTAACCCACATCCCTGGGGGATGCTTCACACTAGCTCTTTCCCCAACTGTCTGTACATGATGCAATAAATCTTGCTTGCATAGTAGTGTTTATACTGTGATCAGCAGAGCATGTGTTTAATGTTCAAGCACTTGAAATGCTTTTGTTAGGAGACTCATGTTTGTATATTCTATGCTATTTTGGTGCTTGTTTCCACTTTACACGAGTAGAGAACATGTTTTCTTTAAAATGTCAACATTAGAAATATATTTTTCCATGAGTAACATGGGAAAATACAGGAATTCAATCAACATTTAACTGGCACACGGGTTTAAGAAAGAAGGTTCTTTTTTGAAAAGCTGTGTGATTTTGCTTGCTGTTTTTGTGAATGATTACATGTTTCAGGTCACCACTGCTTTGTGTGCTGACTATGCTGGGTTAAGGTTAGTGTACAGGAACATGATTTGTTTGGCCTTCATGACTCCATTTGAAATCTGTGTCAGAGCACATACTGTTGAGAATAAATTATGTAAATTCCTAAATATTTGTTTTGTGTGCTGCATAATTTACACATGTAAAAAAAACTTCACAGAAGACTTTTTTTGTTCACATTTTATTTATTTATTTTATTTATATTTTATTTAGTAAGATAAGAGATAAGATAAGAGCTCATGTAGATATTAAATAAAATATAAAGTGATGCCACATCCATAAATAAGAGTTAGATTTATTTGTATACATTGGTTGGCTAGTTGTTTTTCAGGTAGTTCAGTTTTTGAAAATAAAATTCTGCATTTTTTTTATACCTCTGTTTCTATTTTACAGTCAATCAAAGCATGCACTTATTAACAAATGTCAAACTTTCCTCTCTTTCTGAGCCCTCTGAGCTTTTATACACTAATGTGTTTCTGCTAAGCTAATCATTAATGATCATAAAAAAGAGAGGTTATATCACCCAGAGACAATTAAATCCTGCTCAGCTGTCCATGGAGTTTAGGCCCAGGCGAGCAACAATGTTGACACAAGGAGCAGACGCAGATCAAGAGCCCACCAGGCCAACGTGGAGCAGACAGATAGAGTTCACTTTGGCCGGCATCGGCTGTGCTGTAGGTCTGGGCAATGTCTGGAGGTTCCCCTATCTTTGCTACCGGAGTGGAGGAGGTGAGAAATCAAACATTTGTTACATCTTCGAACAGAACTGTGGTAATGTGCCGCCCTCTGTAATCCCTGCACACACAGGACTAAAAATGGGGTCCAAAGGTTGACTGTATGTGTTGTGTTGTTAGTGAGTGTGATTTCAAACTATTTTTTTAATTTAGTTTTTGTTTTGTTGTTGTTGTTTTTAAAATGATTTTGGTGTGACTCTCACATGAGGCATGGCGCTTCATAAACCCATACTATAATCTGGCTTTATGCATGCAAATTTTGCAGAACCGTTAATATTTGTATGGGGTCAAACTTTGCCTGACAGTAATTCATGTGTGCTAAAGTTAAAGTTTAAATGATGTCATAAAACTACCACAGTCTTGGCCTTCTTTCTGAAAATGTGCTTAATTCACTATTACTTCTTGGCAGGTGCCTTTCTGGTGCCATACCTGCTCATGCTGGTGGTGTTGGGGATCCCTCTGCTTTACATGGAGCTGACTGTGGGGCAGTACACAAGGAGAGGGCCTGTACTTGCTCTGGCTACTGTCTGCCCACTGTTAAAAGGTGCTTTGACTAAATTTTGGTGTCCAGTGTTAAAAATGTACAGCGGAGAAATTTAATTTGGCGCATGTTTTATCTGACCTCAGGAGTGGGAATTGCATCGGTGGCCATCTCCTTCATTATGTGTACCTACTACAATGTCGTAATCACCTGGGCCCTCTATTACCTCTTCAGCTCCTTCCAGGCACCACTACCATGGCAAAACTGCAACAATACTTGGAACACACCTAACTGCACCAATCACGCTACCAACAGCAGCTACTCCTCCACAGCTAGTCAAGAGTTCTTCAAGTATGTTTCATTGGATGTGATCACTGTTTCTGCAGATTATTAAATCCAACTAAATAATGACTGAGTTTGAGCAGCATTATAAAATTAAAGTAATTTTTAAAAAGACTGAACTGGTTACACAAGGTAACTTCTGGGGATTATGTTAGAGGTGAAACACACAAAAAAACTTGATACAACAACAAATGTAACTGGATGTACAACCTATCAGAGTCACGTGAGAGCTATCGAAGTGAGAGTCACAGATAAGAAATGAGCAAACTGATAGAATATTTTACTGAAGTGTAATAAATCTTAAGACACATGTCACCTTTATTGGCTTTGATCTGTTTCACTTTCTAGTTTTAGCAAGGGAAAGATTCTCAGAAAGATTCTAACTTACTCACAGTGAAAATCTTGCAGTAAACAGCAAATTAAGACCTCACATTTTCAGATTTACTCATAAACTCATTAACTCATTTCACTCCAGTTAATGGATAAGTGTAGGAAAGGAATGTGGGTTCAAGTTACTTGAATCCTTTAATTTCCATGTGTTTGTCAACCATTTATTAAATTTATGATCCAAAATCCTGCAGTTAACAGGAACTAGAAACAAAGAACACATTTCTCCTGTATTGGCTTCTCTTCACTGGCTCCTTGTTTATGTCACGGATCTGGGTCATTTTGACCCAGCTTTTTCAGTTTCTTATATTTTGGTATATTTCTGTATTATGATTCATGTTCTGGTTCTATTTTGATTATTTTTCTAGATTTAGTTCAGTGTCAAGTCTGTGTCTTTGTAAATTGTTTCTTGTTTCCTGTTTTACTTTGAAGGTTCATGTCTGATGTCAGTGTGTTCAGTTTTACTTGCCCCCTGTTTTGTTAGCTCAAATCTCTCCCAGCTGTTTCCCATTCCCTGATTACTCCCCTGTGTATATAAGCCCTGTGTTTTCTTTGCTCTCTGTTGTGTTGTTAACGGCTGCTCACCCTCATTTTCACTGTGTGTTCCGTTTTCTTGTTTGCCTGCCTGTTAGTTTATTTGTTTTCTCAGTGTAGTTAGTTTTCTGTGCTTCTTATTTTCCTGTACTAAACCGAGTATCTTAAGTTCACCTCTGCCTTCGTGAGTCCTGCGTTTAGGTCCAATCCTGCCTGCCTGCACAGCACACAGTCATGACAGTTTAATCTGCAATTTAACTCTAAACTGTCTCCTAATATACAAGATCTTGAATAATCAGGCAAAAGTGCACTTTGCTCTCAGACGGCTAATTTACTTTTGGTTCCTATTTATTTAAAAGTATTTGCACATGTGCATTGGAGTATTTAAAAGTAGAATGGGAGACAGAGCCTTCAGCTTTCAGGCCCCTCTTCTGTGGAACCAGCTCCCAGTTTGGATTTGGGAGACAGACACCCGCTCTACTTTTAAGATTAAGCTTAAAATTTTCCATATTGATAAAATTTATACTTATGGCTGGATCAGGTGACCCTGCACCCTCCCTTACCTATGCTACAATACGCCTAGGTTGCTATTGGCTTTCCATGATGCACTAAATGTTTCTTCTTCACTCACTCATTGTGTGTTTATACACCATCCTTCATGTAATGATTACTTATTGTTAAACTCTGACTCTCTTCTACACTGATTCTTCTGTTCTGTCTCCCTTCCCTCAAACCCAACCGGTCGTTGCAGATGGCCACTCCTCCCTGAGCCTTGTTCAGGGAGTTTTTCTTTCCCACTGTTGCCAAGTGCCTCCTCTTAGAAGGTCATCTGATGAGTCCATGTTAAGTGAATGGAACTGAATTGAATGTGTGTGTCAATTGTACTATGCAGTATTGCTCATTCTACAGGAAAGTAACTTGTGAGATAAAAGTATAAAAGTGTACAAGTAGGAAAAATATTCACATGCATGAAAATCAAACCCATATTGTTTAACCTCTGAATGTAGAATTTTCCACATGAATGCACATCTTTACCTTTTGTAGAGAAATAAAAAACTGTTCTGAAGATACATACTTATAGTGGATATCAAATTAACTTGTATGGTTAAAAAGCAAGAAACTGCAAACACTGTGAATCAGATATGTCAAAAGGTCTATTTTAATGACTTCCTGACATCTGATTGGATTGAATGTCTTTTCACAACAGGACAGACAGTGTTTTTGAATCTGGCCCATGTGTTTAGCTTTAAGGCATGCCTTTGGGCACTCAGCATATTAATGTTTTTCTAATTTCTTTTACTGTGGCACCTTTGCAGATATAAGATGCTAGAGCAGACTAGTGGAGTAGAGGATACAGGAGTGCTCCGGTGGGATCTTTTCCTCATTCTCATTCTGGCCTGGATCCTCATTTACTTTTGCATCTTTAAGGGGGTGAAATCAACAGGCAAGGTGAGAGAGAAACTGAGACCTAAGCAAAAAAAAGAAAAAAGAAAAAAAGAAAGTGGAGCACTGGACCACAGTTAATACCATATATACGTTTTCTGTGTGCAGGTGGTGTACTTTACTGCTCTGTTCCCGTATGTTATTCTGATTGCCCTGCTGATCAATAATGCACAGCTTCCTGGAGCATTAGAGGGGATAAAGTTCTTCATTGTGCCTGTGTGGGATGAGCTGCTCTCAGTAGAGGTAAGAAACAAGAGATGAGTAGTAGCTTTGGAGGAGTACCCTAACTGTTCTAGCAGCGGGGAGAGTCGTGTTATTACTGATAATGTGTGTTGGCACTGATTAGCAGTGGTCTGTGTTTCAGGTGTGGGTGAATGCCGCGGCTCAAATCTTTAACTCCATTGGGATTGGTTTTGGCTCGCTCATGGCAATGTCCAGCTACAATGACTTCAACAACAACATTTTGAAGTAAATGTTTGACCGCCAGTTCTTGAAAATAGCTGTGATTTCTTGTTAGTGATTTAAAAGATGTCTTCTCTCCCCACAGGGACACACTGAGCATATCCATTATCAACTCCGTAACCAGCATCCTGGCAGGGTTTGTCATTTTCTCTGCCTTTGGGTATATGTCATACCTGCAGGGCATTCCTGTCAGTGATCTGGCTGTGGATGGTAAGAAAAAAAAGGGATGACTGTTTGTGAGTGATTTTTTTAAAATTAGTGAATGAGTCTATTCTCAAAGGGTCTATCCTCCACTTTGCCTAATGTCAGATGGGAATAAGTGATAAGAAAATACACTGCTCAAAAAAATGAAAGGAACACTATGAAAACACATCCGACCTCAATGGGAAAAAAGAAATTATGCTAGATATCAATACTGATATGGACTGGGTAATGTGTTAGGAATGAAAGGATTCCACATTGTTCAGTTGAAGGGAAAGTTATCAACCCACAGAGGGCAGAATTTAACACAACACAGCAAACCTGCTGGAAATGGTACGCATTGATGTGCCGTCCTGCAGGAGACACCTCAGTAGGGTGCAGGCATTGCCTCATGCAACCAGCAGTGACACTGACCCTAGCCAAATAGAAAATGGGGGAAAAAATCAGTGAGAAAATATAAGGAGGTAGAAAAACCTCAGTGGCCTCCAACTGTAACACCATCCTGTCTGGGGGGGTGTAGGTAAATGGGGACATAAAGTAGGGTTGGAGCTGAAGAAGGATTGGCTTGTCTTTACAGATTATTGATCTGGACAATATGTTACAATAATATTACAATAATGTTACAGTAACACACATTTGATTGAAATATTTTTATAAAGTCACAGTCATCTGTGATTAAGAAGAATTGCTTGTTCAGTTATAAATGCTGCTCTGATATCTTACGTGTCTTATTATACAGGTCCAGGACTAGTTTATGTTGTTTACCCACAAGCCTTTGCCAACATGCCAGTGGCTCAGCTCTGGGCAGTGTTGTTCTTCTTTATGCTGCTTTGCCTCGGACTGGACAGTGAGGTACTTTACTGGTAACCTCAGGATGGGAATTCATGTTGGCATAGTGCTTCATAATGAAATTCTTATGTCCCCACTCCCACACTGCAGTTTGCAATGGTTGAAGTGATGGTGACCAGCCTCATGGATCAATTCTACAAAGACGTGATTCACATTTTCAAGAAAAAGGAACTGTTTGTTCTTGCAGTTTGTTTTGTAGCCTGCCTCTTTGGAATTCCTTGTGTCATGCAGGTACAAACTGTATTTTCTGCTTGAATTTGAACCAAATAAAAAAAAAATTCATTTTCCCCTCCTTGCTGTCCTAAAGAGTATGCCTTTGTCCAGGTGGGAATCTATGTTTTCCAGCTGATGGATCATTACACTGCCATAGTATCCATCATGTTTCTGGCATTCTTTGAGGTCATGGCCACCTGTTGGATTTATGGTGAGAGACATGTGTTTCATTCATTGCACACTTAGAATGATGTAGCACTTTTTTCTGGCAGTATCTTAACACATTTTATGGCCATGTGTAGTATCCGAGTTTAACTCTAATCAAACAGCGATTAGAGTCACTAATCTGCCAGCATGCAAATAAAATGTGCACAGTTGTTTACTGACAAGTAAAGGTTGGTCCAAAGTACTTCTCCATCTGCAGGTGTAAAAAGACTTTCAGCCAACCTGGAGGAGATGAATGGACACAAAGCAAACATCTTCTTCAGACTGTGTTGGCTTATAGTTGCTCCTGTGCTCATCACTGTATGTTAACGGGCATTTGTTTTATTCACATGAATATAATGTAGATTTTCATCTGAAATAATTAAAACTTAAATCCAAACTTAAATTGTTTGCTCCTTGATACAGGTCATCCTGATTTTCTCCATCATTCAATTCAAACCTGCCCGCTATGGAGAGTACGTCTTCCCTCCCTGGGCTCAGGGGGTCGGCTGGATCATTGCTTTGGCCTCCATCATCTGGATTCCTCTGGGTGCCATTCACACTTTGTGGGTGCTGCCTGGCTCCATCATGGAGGTGATGTACATATCATATGCATATACACTATGTTGCCAGAAGTATTCACTCACCCATCCAAATCATTCAATTAAGGTCTTCCAATCACTTTCATGGCCACAAGTGTATACAATCACACACCTAGGTGTGCAGGCTGCTTCTGTGAACATTTGTGAAAGAATGGGTCACTCTCAGGAGCACCATGAATTCCAGTGTGGTACTGTGACAGGATGCCACCTATGCAGTGAGTCCGGTCTTAAAGCTGTTAGTGGTCTTACAACAAAATGGAAGCAATTGGGAATGACAGCAACAAGTAGTAGGCAGTGTAAACTCACAGAGTGGTGTCAGTGGATGCGCTGAGGCACATAGTTCACAGAGGTCACCAACTTTCTGTAGAGTCAGGAGAACACCACTTGTCTGACTGCATTGCACCAAGTATACAGTTTGGTGGATTATTGTGTGGGGTACTTTTCAGGAGTTGGGCTTGGCCCTTGAGTTCCAGCGATAGGAACTCTTAATGCTTCAGCATACCAAGACATTTTGGACAATTTCATGCTCACAATTTTAGGGATGGCCCCTTCCTGTTCCAACATGCCTGTATATACAAAGTAAGGTCCATAAAGACATGGATGAGTGAGTTTGGTGTGGGAGAACTTGACTGGCCTGCACAGAGTCCTGACCTCATAGAACAGCATTGAAATTGAAAACTAGAGCGGAGACTGTCAGCTGGGCCTGCTCGTCCATCATCAGCATCTGACCTCACAAATGTGCTTCTGGAAGAACGGCCAACAAATTCCCATAAACATTCCTTGTGGAAAACCTTTCCAGAAGAGCTGAAGCTGTTATATCTTTACATTAAACCCTATGGATTAAGAATGGGATGTCACTCGGTTCAAATGTGTGTGAAGTCAGATGAGTAAATATTTTTAGCAATATAGTGTAGTACTCACGCACATGTTCATATATAATCAAGCTGTGTGGAAATAATTTTACTTCATTTCTCATGCAGAAATTAAAGCTGTCCCTCACACCGTATGCACTGAATGAAAAGTTAAACATGCCATACTATGAGAGGGGAGGACCAGGTGGAAATCCACCCATCGCTGTCATCAGCCCCAGCTTCGATCTACCTGAAAAGCATCCTGCTGAGACGTACTTCTGATGCCTCAGTGTTTTGCACAATGTTTAGCTGGCCACCTACAGTGGCAGATTACTGTTAAGCTTTAACTAATCACAGATTTATGTTTTCAATCTTTGTCAATTTTCTGGTCAAATTTAACCAACACGGGTAACAAGAATGTACATGATTGTGATCCATATCTGCTATGCAGATCATTTAATGCAACAGGATTTTTTTTTTCTGGAAAGACGTTTAGAATTAGCTGTCACTGTGTGTATCTTCAGTGTACTTCTTTGTAAAAGAGCTCCAAAGGGCAAAGGAGTAGACTTCGCACATTTCACTGCCCTCGTTTATGGAAACTTTGCTAACAGTGCCATCTTTTGGCCACATGAATTCAAACATGAGCCATACTTACATTGTAATGTACTGTCATTTTAAATTTACAGTATTTATAGTAACATTTTTCTAGTGATCAACTTAAACCACTGTCAGCTTATTATTGCAGACTCATATGTGAATGGACACCAATGATAAAAATGATTCAATATGTCAGGTGTAATAAAAGCAGTTTCATCATCTACAGAAAACAAAAACATAACTACTCATGGGCGACTTTTTATTTATTCATTTAATGAGAAAGTTCCAACAGAAGGGTACATGGTTCTAGCAATACACGTGCACAGAGTTAGTTTCCTCCACTACAGAATTTTCCAGTGTGTCCTTCTTGTAACTCCTCAGAAATGAATACAAAGTGCAGAACATCTGAAGTTATACAGGCAAAAAAGGGAGATGCCCCTATGCTTCACATACAAAGGGTTTCTCTCCTTATGAATGGAATATGCTGAATATGAATGTGTTTGGAATGAATGTGTTAAATATGTTTGTGAAAACATAAAGATAGTAAGGGTGGCAGGATGCACAGACTGCTTATGGTTACTGTCGGTATGACTTACTTAGCCTTGTCTAGCTTTTAGTTAATGTGAGCCCACATCTATCTCTAATCAAAAGTTAAAATATTTATTAGAAAAATGAAATGGAAAAAAACTTGCCTCTTATAAACAGCAATTACCCATTCAATTTCATTTCAAAAAGATATGTCATATAAACTACAAAAAAACAAAAACAAATGGAAAAAGAAATAAAATCGTGCAATCAATGGCATACGCTTCCCTCTGAAGTGATGGGCAAGCAGATGACCACACAACACAGCAGCAACTCTCTCTCTATTTGTTCCTATTGTAGTCTGGATTTGGCTCAGTTCAGTCCTGAGCCCAACAATTCACACATGCCACTTTGCTGCACTCAGTAGTATTTTTGTAGTGTTTTCCAAAGTCCATGCCCTTCATTTTGTTGCACAGCTTCCTTAAGCCTTCTGCCTTTGTTGACCACCTCTCCTGCAGACCTGACACAGCTGTAGTTGATTTTTTTAATACCATCCCACCCCCCACAATCTTTGCCCAGCAGAGGCTGCTAAGGAGTCACCGTGGTGCTGTCTGTCTGCTCCTCCTGCAGCTCACTCTTCTGCTGCTATGACACCTGCTCTACTGGCCTCATCTGCACATCTCCGATCTGAGGATAGAAAACACGCAGGAATCAGCTACCACTCAACTACAAGTCAGTACTGTAACAGTCCCAGACAGACAGAAATACCTGGACGTGAGGAGGGGCGCTGAGGACAAATGTGACTGCACTGGCTATGTCTTCTGCTTTCAAACACTGCAAAGCAGAGGGAAAAGGTTTTATTAGCACAACAGCAGGTCGATAATTTCACATTTGTTGACTTCATTCACGTGCACAGCCTTACTTTCATACTCTCGTACACTGAAGCTGCCTTTTCTGGATCGCTGTTGTGGTGTCGGAAGGCAAACTCCGTCTCCACTATTCCAGGAGATATACACTGCAGGGCAGGAAAATAAATGACAAATGTGCTCTTTACATACAGGGTCATGGTGTCTACAAATATGAAGACGTCAAAATGAAAACTTTTAAAGATACCACATATACAATAAATACGACTCTTTATAATTAAACACACGTGTGTGAGTTAAAAATGAACAGCAGGGTCAAATCAAGTATCTGATTGAACTTCAAAACATGCTTTCAAACGCATTTTATAGAAGTGAAGAGAAAACAAAATTATGATTGTTACACCTTCAACATACTGTGCAGTTTATTTTTACAAGCATTTCCAGGCATTTGTGACTGGAATCGTCCCGATTTTGCAGACTAACGCGAAAGTGGGCTAGCGAGCCCATCATCATCGTCATCCTCAGTGTTTCCATGGGAGTACATTTAACAGCGAGCGATCGTGGCTCAAGAGTTGGCAGTTCGTCTTGTAATCAGAAGGTTGCCGGTTCGAGCCCCGGCTCAGACAGTCTCGGTCGTTGTGTCCTTGGGCAAGACACTTCACCTACCGCCTACTGGTGATGGCCAGAGGGGCCGATGGCGCGATATGGCAGCCTCGCTTCTGTCAGTCTACCCCAGGGCAGCTGTGGCTACAACTGTAGCTTGCCTCCACCAGTGAGTGAATGAATAGTGGAATTGTAAAGCGCTTTGAGGGTCCCGAAAAGCGCTATATAAATGCAATCCATTATTATTAACAAACATTTCAGACTCATCCAAACTGAATTCAACACAGTATCAGATTTTTTTTAAAGGCTTTTTAGGCTTAACACTCCCATTTTATGCTTTATGCTGGACTACTTCTGTGTTGTCTGCTCGGAGTCCTCTTCACACTGTTGGACACTGCTGGATTTTATGTGATCCCATGTTTCACCAGGCTAAAGACAAACCTTTGCACTATAATGCAACGACTAACTCACTGTGGCTCTGATGTGGGTGTTTGCCTCTCGAAGCTCTTGCCGTATTCCCTCAGTCAGAGCAGTCACAGCATATTTAGTGGCACAGTAGAAGTGCTCATCGGCACTTGGCACCACTCGGTGCCCACCCATACTGTAGAAAATGAGAAAGACGAGAAAGATATATGAGCCGGTAATTGCATTTTGTAGCTCAACGCCGATTCAACACCAAGTAGCCAATCCCTGTGCTCTCTGAATTTCCTGTGGTGTTCTTTTAAATGGCTTAACCAGTGCATTATTAGATTTCAAACTCTGTATCACTTAATATCACATATCTCTATAGCCTTAAAACACTCACAGAGCTATAGCTCTAAACAACATTTGTGTCAAAGTTTAAATTCCCATTTTTAATTAAGGCAATTCTAAGAAAACCTATATTGATAAAAATAAATGCTAATACAACAAATCTATAACTAGTTTTCAGTTCAACATGTGGGTGTTCTTTGCATTGCTCTACATCCAAAATGTGCCAGATGGGGCTTAAAATTGGCTTTACTTAATGCCTGCAGGATTAAAATCACCCAGAACAAACTGGCTGAGGTATTTTCACATTAATCTATAGCTTTGTTCCTAGAATTGTATGTTCCTTGTATAGCTTACCTATTAATATTGATGATGTGGCCATCGTCCACATTCCTCTCCTTCATTGATTTGTATGCCTCACGGGTGCAGATGGACAAAGCTAAGACATTCACCTGCAGCAGAGGTGAACACAGCACATTTCTTTAACTTTAAAATAACCTACAGTATGCATGTATTCACACATCGGTGTATGAACCATTCAACAACAACTTAAAAAAAGAAAAGAAAAAAAAGACAGAAAATGAGAATCATTTGTGAAATTTGCTTGTACTTTATTGTAAAGAATTTCCAATGATGAAAGCTGGCTAATGTTCACTGGGTCAGTGTGTTAAACCATCTGAACCTGCTGCTCCTGTCCAGCTTGTAGCCTCCAAACTGCTTCCGTAGTGACATTGAGAGAGCAGGTTACCACGAGTGTGCAAGCAAGATAGGGGGAGGTGACCAAACAAGGTCAGTGTGCAGATTAAATACAGGCTAAAAATACACTGCTGTACACGTTCACGTGGGCTGCCATGACAACAGATGAGCAAGCGCTAGAAATGCTGGACTCTGGAGACAGAGAATTGGGTGCAGGGGGGTCTCCAGTGGTCAAGAGCTCAATGAATCAAAAGTCTCAACAAGAGACATAGTGCTGGCTTTCATTAGCAGGCCTTTGCTGTGCCAGAGTCTCTCCCCAGAGCCAATGAAGCGGCCTTTGTGAGGGGAGGGAGCAGTGTGTATGTGTGCTTTTACTCACTGAACAACACAAAAACAAGACTTGGACTCATAGTGAGCAACCCCCTCCTTCTGCTTCACTGTTTAATAGTAGTAATCAATATCACATAAGGGGAAGCTCTAACCTTCCCTTTTTTGCGTTAATATTATTGTCAGCGATCCAACTCACATCGATCATGTTCCTCCAGCCCTCTGTCCTGCCACTGAGCAAAGGCTCATTGTGGGCCAGTCCAGCATTGTTGATGCATACGTCAACGCCCTTGTGCAGTGTCTTGATTGCTGAGAACATGGACAAGATCTCCTCTTCATTGGACAGGTCACATTTGTAAGGGATCAGCGTGCCGCTGTAGCCCGCACTCTGACATTCTGCTGCCAGCTTCTGAAAAACACAAATCACACCCAGTTTGACTGCACTGATATATTTGTTAAAGAATAATCAATACAAAATGTCAAGTGCTGTTAATGACCAACTGATTAACTTTCAAGACCACGATTAAGATTACATCAAACAACCCACCCACTCAGGAGAGCGTGGAGAGAGAGTGGAGAGAGCATGGAGAACACACAGCACAGCACCAAAAAAACTAGATAGTCTGTCAGTCAAACCACCCAATGATTCCCCCACCCAATTATAAAAAGCATATTAACCGAAATTCCGCTTTTGACCAAAATCATAATCATGACCCCTCATAAGAAGACGCCAGCTTTGCACTGATACGGACAGGCTGAGCTCGCTACAGGTCGAGCAGGCTGCACTCTAACCAGGTCAGCTGGCCGTCCACCACTATCGGCATACGATACAAACTGACACAGATCCCCCTGCTAGGCACAGCTGTGCCGGTCACCTGATGCCTTGCTCTGGGTGCCAGTAAGACAGAGGCAGCAGGGGTGTGGGGGGCAGGTGGAACACCAAAATGAACACCAAAATGACTATAATGTCAAGGATAAAATGTTTCAAACTGCACTGGTGTTAGAATTTGTCATAGACTGCATATAAAAGACAAACACTGCGAGTCACGTCACAGAAGCCAGGAATTACCATATTTGAACAAGAGGGTGGAGTGCCAAGTTATTAACCAACGCTAGCTGGCTTGGTTAGAAAGATACCTTGATAAACTGTTACAGGTTTATCAGGTATAGTAGGTATCTACTAATAAGTGCTAAATGACATACACTAAAATACAGACTGGAAACCTGTCCAGGGTGTACTCTTTCTCTAACCATCCTAGCTAGCTTGGTTAGCAATTGTAGTAGTGTCCATGTAGTGTTCGGGTAGTAGTGTCCATGACAGGAACTCACTGATGTGAACAATCAACAGTAAATGTTGGTTTTGGTCTCAATCCCACATAAGAAAACAAAAAGGGATTATTTACAGGTAAGTCCCTTTGTACTGCTGGCCAGGCATGCAAGAAGCAATCCATCAAAGCCTTGGCAGAGATGCCAACTTGTGCACCAGAGAAAAGATAAGAGACCCAAAATGCCAAGCGGCCACACAACATGTTGAGAGAGTGATGATTTATTCAAACGCTCCCGACACTCAGAAGAGAGTTTACCTGCCCAAAACACATCATTAGCCAATAAAGACCTAATCACACTTCCGTGTCCCTCCCTTCCCCTGCAAATGAACCCCATTTTACAAGCAGAGCATGTTGTAAAGATAAAACACACATCTTCTTATAGTTCAAAGTTCACAAAACCTTATGTGATCAAACGTGTCACAGAAATGACTTGTGATGAGCTGTTGTTACGTTAGGCACCTACATCAGGGCACAGCAGGATGTAGTAAGAATATAAATGATTAAAAACAGCAGAACAGAGCTGGCTGTCACTCACCAAACGTAGCACATACTGTTTTATCTACAATGTCTATATGACTATATTGTGGCACCTGATCTACAGTACAGTCTGAACATGATTTCTCTGCAACCACCCCTTTAGAGAACTCGTTAAAGCCTGTTTTTATAATCAGGACGATATTGGATTGAGGGATCATTTTGACGTTTTTCTCTAAAATGTATAATAGAGAGAATGCCCCCCATCTTACATGTGGGAGCGTGCAGATTTCCCTGCTCGTCCTTTAAGCTGTTTAACTTGGATTATCCAGAAAGAAGGCATTACCCGAACAAAGCTGTTAAAATGCTAAACCGCTGAAAACATTACAAGCAACTCTTTTGCTCGTTCTGTAGACAGGTGAACCGCTCCCTTTATGCACATTACCTGTGGTAAGCTGTGAAGTGCGGTCTGTTTCACTACAATAAGTCAATTATCTGAGCTGCCTTTAGACCAGCCCTCTTTACTTCACACTTGCCTGAGTCCGTTTAGAGACTGGCCCTCAGGCACGAATGAGCAGGCAGAGAGCCTGCTGGAGAGGTTCTGTGGAGTTTAACGTAAAGGGGAAACAGGGCCAGTCTTTTGTTAGAGAGGGGGAATTAGTTGTGTTACTGTGGCTGAAGCGGGAGCAGCAGAACAAACCGGGTGTGATCTCGGTCCAACGACAGGAAGTCTCAGGCTGTGAATCTCTGTGTGTTTGTGTATGTAGGTGTGTTCTGGCACCAGATGCACCACTGTAGTTAGTACCAGACCTCATACAGGCCACACCAACAGCAATACAGCATGCTGTCCTGCAGATAAGCAGCCAGGCCTGAAAACACAACAGCAGCATAGTTGGAAAATCCAAGATTCATTCATCACAATCCAAACTAAACCAATGAAATATGTTTTGGCGTATTGTGAAACAGAACTTTAAAGATACAGTCTAGAAAAGCCCTATGACAATGACAACCAGCAGTGATGTTAAATAGCAAAACACAGTGTCCCCCAGGACACCTTGGGGGCAAGGTGTCCTGGCGATGGTATGTTTCCTTGGACAAGATTCACAAAATGTAAACGCTTTTACAAGAGATCTACCAACCAACTGGTCAGGGACTGACTTAGCTGGTCAATCTCATAGATGTTTAATTATGAGTGTATGTTTCAGGCATGCACAACATATACACACACAGCAGCACAGGCAAATAATCACTTGCACGGTCACAGCCATGCACTAACCTGTTGTTAGTGTGGAAGCTCTTCACTTGAGTGAAGACACCAGGTTTGGGAAAGTAAACCGTGCGGGGACCACCACAAAAACATTTGTAATAACAAATCTAATTCGATACCTAAATCATCTTCACCGAGCTGAACATGGACATCAGAGCCAGCCACAAGCCAGCAGCCTCGGTATGAGGAAAGAAGTCTCGGTATGAGACTTGCTTTTTATTGTATTCCAACTTTTTTGTAATTGGGTTTATATGAAAATATCAATTTGCAGAGAAGAAAAGTAGAAAAGTAAATTGGACATAAAAAAAGAATCTTTACCAGTCTGTCACGCTTTGGGGAAATCTAAATCAGCCAAGAAAATTGCTGTTGAGACTAGACTGTCTTGTAAAAGCCTATCAAATAGTAGTAAAGTAAGTGATAACACAGGAGGTGAATGAAATTCAAACAACAAAATATGATATAACAGACTATTAGAGTAATGTATTTACAAAGTGCCCTGCAGCAGTCTCATGTACATGTAATAGTCACATTCGCGGCCTGTACTCCCTGCAGGAGGCTGGTCGTCAAAGCAAGGAAGGGCCATCATTGTTCCACACCACGTTCATCAATCATTCACTCACTCATGTGGAACTGGTGTAAAACACACCAGCAAAGCAGCTTAGAAGAGATAAAAATAAAGATGCCAAAGTGCTGAAGGCAGAGAAGCTATAAGTGGTGAGCCAGATCAATAGCACAAGGCAGCAGCCATGAGCTGAGAGAGCTGAAAAATTAGATTAGTCTCAGGCTGACTCAATAGTTCTCTTGTAAAAAAAAAAGAAAAAGAAAAAGGGAGGGATTGTGTTATAGGGCACTGTGGCTCGTCTGGTAGGTGGCTAAAAAAAAAGAAAAGAAAATCAAAAGATGTAATGCAGCCATAATTCAGTCAGTGATCCCTCCCCTCTTCATCCTTCCTGTCCCATCTTTTAAGTACCTGGGTGACACACAAAACAATTTAGCCTGTCACGATGCATTTTCATCCTCATTACAGGGGCTGTTGTCCAGTGATCACAAAAAATGTTCAGGAGGAGGGAGGAAGAGCGTGTTGGCAGGCAGAAAGTAAAACAGAAGGAGGGAGAAAGAGAAAATGCATCCTGAAGCAGGCTGCATAAAGCTTATCAAAACACACTCAGTTTTCAGTATGCTTTACAGGAAGGCAGAAGAATACAAGCACAAGATGCCAAGTGCAAGCTTCAATGAAAAGTCAGGGCAATCACAAAACAGAGAACCAAAACAACATTTGGATATGTTAAAAAATAATTTTAAAAAACTTGTAGCCACAGATCGGGCTAAGACACTTAAGTTTGCTAAGCTGTGTCATTCACTCTACAGCTCAACTATCATTCTGTGACATGAAAATGCACTCAAGTGTCACTCACAGTTTGACTGCAGGGTCAAGGGTGAAAGTAGGCTGTATAATAGGATTGCAGTAGGGTAGGAAGGACGGTTGTGCAATTATCTTGTGTTCATGCTGCCACTAAAAGGTCTAAAGGTTGAACAGGGTGGTTTTATAGTGCTTTTCTCATAGAACACTCTAATCAAGACAAGGAGATACGGAAAATAATTACAGCCTTTCTTAGTAAGTCACCAACACGCTGGGGAGTTCCCAGCAACGAGGGATCAAGAAGAAGGCGAAAATGCCTCCCAGCGCTTTGACAAAAATGTCACAGTGTGCACACATTTGTGTGCACACTGACTTTGATTTCAAACACACTAGCATGCAAATCTAAAATCAATGATTACATGTGCATGACCAGTTTCACCTGGTATATGTAACTGGCTCCAAAGAAATGCTTTTAGAACTCTGACATGCTAAAGGTGCCGCAGGCAGCCAGGTGTTGTGTAACAAACTGGTGCAACCAGTGTGGTTACATTTTACTTTGGAAAAACCAAGTGATAATGCCCAAGTGAAGGTAGACGCACGTCTTTAAACCTCTGAAAACAGTTTGATGGGGACACTTTTCAACTATGTCTCAATAACAAATAACTACAAAATCCAGCCTTTCTTCTTACATTCACAAGGGCATCATATGACTTTAAAAAAATGGCTCTCCAGTTCTTCTGTTTGTAGTTGAAACATGCTGAGGGGGTGAAGCTTCCATGCATCACATTGGTTTACCAGCTCATGTGATGGGTTGTTTGTGCACCTGATTGTGGCTGTCGTTACGGCAACTTTGCGCTCACTGCCACCCTGATGCTGGCTATGAACCACATCACTACGCATGCAAAGTTTGTTGATGACTTGAGCCCGGAGGAGACAACAAAAAACAAAACAAAAAAACCCCCACACACACTGGAGAGTTGATCCAACACAAAAACTTTCAAAGTGGGCCAGCCTGGCCTATTTAACATGTGAGTCTAGAGTAGCCATAAAACGTCTCCAATATCAGACAAACACCCAATTACAAATCCAGTTTGGCTGCTGATGAAGTGAAAACAATCCAATTTGCATTCTTTCACCCCACCCCCACCCCCACCCCACAGCCTCAAAAAAAGGCTGGAACTTGGTGAACTCGTATTGTCGCTGATTTGGGGTACATAGCACCATAAAACTCCTCTATTCAAAGATCCTGACCTGCTGCTACAGCATTCAAGACATTTCAGTCCTTCTGCACTTCACGTTTTGTCGCACACAATTTCACATATCATACATGTAAAAAGGAAGAAAACTGGATTCCAGCAAGTCTTTGACAGGACAGAACAGGATAAGACAGGAAGAGCTCTACCTATCACAGCAGGAAACCCGGGGAGAGAATGTCAGTGCCATTAAACTTCACACCTGGAAGGATGATAAGCACAGACAGGACAGCACAGCGGTGGTGCAGGGAGAAAGGCCCGTAGGGGTCACTGAGCTGCCTCAATCTATCAGACTTCTAACTTCTTCAGACCCAACTAATGGTGAAGCAATTAAGACCATTTAGAGCTTTCAAAAATCTATACAGAGCAGTGAAAAGCAGGTTGCTTTTAATTAAAAATGCAGGAATACTGCTTGTGTTTCAGTAATGCTTTAATAATGTATTAGAGTTATAAATGTCTCTTGCTTTCCTCTCACAGGCTGTACAAAAGCCTGCCAGTATGCAATAAGTGAAAATTAAGTGTCAAACGAATGATTACTTCTGACTACAGTAAGAGAGTAGAAATTGATTTCGTATCAGTGTCAGAAATCTGCATCTATATGCAGTTTGGACTGCTGCTTTCCTATTTGAGAAAATGCTCTTATTTTTTGTGCCTATGTCAATGTTGCTCCTCTCGGGAGGGATGGGGGCTGGGGACTGAATCCATGGAAACACAGTTTATTAATTAGGTATACGTATCTGTCAGCTCACGGCTCAAGTGGAAAGCGTGCAGTCAGTGGAAAGGCTTTCTGCATGGGTAAGACAAAAGCAAGCTGAAGGAGCTGTGAGGTAACCTGATGAGCTCAGGAGAAATTTGATATGAGGGGGAAAAAAAGGATATGTGGAAGGAGAGATAGCAGCAAATATATTAGTACTATACTGCTACAAATGGGAGCTTTGGAGAAAATGCTCAAACAGCTATTTAACTATGTGGTTTGTCCTAAAACTCAAAAAAAGGAGAACGAAGAATTTGTACTAAAACAGGGCCAAAATGCAAAGTGAGGCAGAAGATTTTAGACAAATAGGTAAAGCTGTTTGACCTGACCCACTTCAAATCCTTTCTGCAGTAAAATCTATTCACTGTGAAACAACAGGACAGTTTGCTCAGACACGACCTAGAGGAGGTGGTCAAGACAGCTTCAGATTTGCAGACAGAGACGTAGATTGCTTTATTACTGTGCCACCTCAGCTTTAGAAGCATGACTGAGCACCTTTTACCTCCTTCAGAATAAGCATGATGCTGAAGCAGGTCAGCCAGTGCCTGAAATTAAACTTCAGGCTCACCCGCCAAGAGCTTTGAGTTTTAAATTAGGATTTACTCACGCACATAAAAGATGCCCGTGCCAGAGGCTACTGTGTGCAACAAGCGGTGAGTCAGATGTCTGTTTGTTATTAGCCCATTGAATAAAGTGAGCTGGATCACAGGGACGAAGTCTTAAAAAATGAATAAAAGCACTTTATTCAAGGGCTATTATCTCCATTGACAGTCTCGATGAGGAAATACACATAATCTGCCTTTCGTATTTCATATTCTCAGTATTCTAATCCCAGAATGTTTTCTTTTGCTGAGCTGAATTTTTTTTTCATCTTAGATTATCTCCTTTGGGCATACTTTAGGCAGAATCCCTGTGGCATCTATTGCAAACAAAACCCTCCATCAGTCTGTTCAGCACTAGAAGCCGCAAATGATGTTTGCTAAATTTATCTGATCTAAAACTGCAGCTGCCAAAGCTTTGATTTTTGACATGCGCTTCATTTGTCCAACGCTTCAAAAGCAGGCTGGATGTCTGGGTTTGATTTCATCTGCTTCAAATGGACCTATGTACAGACAAATATATATTTTTATATATAAATAAAGAATTCAATTCAACTCAATTCATTTATATAGTGCAAAATCACAGCAACAGTCGCTACAAGGCAGTTTATATTGCAAGTTAAAGACTAATATAATACAGAGGAAACCTACAATCAAAGAACCCATTATAAGCAAGCATTTGATGACAGTGGGAAGGAAAAGCTCCCTTTTAACAGGAAAAAACCTCAGACAGAACCAGGCCCAGGGAGGGGCAGCCATCTGCCATGACTGCTTGCGAGTGAGGGGAGGGAGACGGGCCAAAAGTTACAAGAGTCATTATTTTAATAACAACTAATGATTAAATGCAGAGTAGGTAAGTGAAGAAGAAACACTTGCGTCATGGGAAGGCCTACTGTCGCATAACTAAGGGAAGATTCAGGGTCACCTGATTCAGTGCTAAATATATGCTTTGTCAAAAAGGAAAACTTTAAGGCTAGACAGGACAGGATTTTTTTTTACAAAGTAGAGAGGGTGTCTGTCTCCTGAATCCAAACTGGGAGCTGGTTCCACAGAAGAGGGGCTTAAATCTGAAGGCTCTGTCTCCCATTCTACTTTTTTAATAGGACAGGAAACACAAGTAAGCTAGCAGTCTGAGAGACCAGACAAATGTTCTTTCTGGAATTAGTGTGGATTAAGACCAATGACTATGTAAGAGGCAGACATTACTATCATGATGTCATTTACTGGTTTCTAGGATTGCATTCTGGGCACACTATGGGTCCGTAAGTAGACAGATTTATGAGAAAATTGGATGCCAAGTTGAAAAAAGTTTAAAGTTTGTTTAAGAAGTCACGTTAACAGTGTATGGGGAAACAGACACGGTTACCTGGTAATTAGTGTTAATTAACAGACAAATCTATCACAAACATTTTACTCACTGAGATTAAAACAGAGACTTCTGAGACTGACTTTACTACAATTGCCACACAGCAAGTCACATCACTTTCATATACTTGCAGCTAGCATGCTCCAAAAGTTACCAAAACATTTAACTTACGAAACTAAGTATAACTAATAAATATAAAGTGACCTAATAAAATAAAACTCTGAATAGTAGAGTATCTTGATGCATACTCAATTTGTCTAGGTAAAGAAATCCGACAAATTTGATTCTGTACTTCTGGATGTTGTTTTCAGTGGGAGAAACATGTATTGAAAACACAACATCCACATGGACAGAAGCAACTTTCTGGGATCGGCATACTAGAGATCATATTCAGATTTTCCATGACTGTTTCTTCACGTTTTGATGAATAGCAACCACATTCATTCTCTTATGAATGTGTGTTTATTATTGCCTCCTAATATACCATGTAAGCAGAAACAACATGCACATACGGGCTGTGCAGGCCTGAGTGACTCAGAGGTCTTAAGATGAACAAATCAGCAAGTGTGCTCTTCGTCTTTGGTGTCAGATGTTAGCCCAAACTAAACCATTCTAAAACAATTCTGCTTGGTTGTGTCCCTCCTTACCCCCTTCTTTTACGCTACTATGATGCAGTGCCTTTTCTTGGCATACGTTAAGAGTGCAAGAACGGCATTTCTAAATGTTTAGCATCTTCAAAAAACACATGGACACGTTTTACAAGAGCCTTCTTCCAACAAAATAAAAGCTTCTCCTACTGGTCTTACAAGATTTCAAAGGAATAAATGAGAAGCCGTGTTTCCTCTACTTGGATGCTGTCTCCATTCCTGCACAAAGCCCATGGTGACCACATGTCTCCCTCCAGCTTGCAGCTCCCCTACTGCCTATACTATAGTTTCACAGACAACAAACCAATAGTGCTGCCACTACTCTCCACTCCACTTTCTCAGAGTTTTCTTTACCCAGAAAACAAAAAAATCTTCTCACTTTACTCATTGTTTTAGCTCATCTAACACGAGGGATAATGCAGCTGTTAAAAACACTAACTATAGCAACATTATTTCCCAGAGTAAAAGGAATAAAAAACTGAAGTGACTTCAAGAACAATTGCTTTGTGATACATTGCATTTCCCACTAGCAGCATACCAGCTCTACAGCAAGAGCCCAGTTTACACAGCAGGGAGAGTACAATACTGTCTTTGTCCTGCAACTCACACACACACTCTAAAGTCTTGTACAAGTAATGGTTCTGCCTTAATCTGACAGAAACCTTTCATTCTTCACACCCTCATAAACAAAACTATTAGCTGAAGCTTGTATCTATGTACTATAAATCACAAAAAAGTGCTTCAATGCTTGGTCACTTAGTGGACAAACCAATGAGTGCCTTCCACCTGACCCCCTCAGAATCAGCTGATATTTTTGTGCAATAACTGCAGTTTTAAAAAAAAGTAACTTAAAAGGAATGCAAATCAATTTAGGGGGGATTGGCCTATCCCAGCTACCATAGGGCGAGAGGCAGTGTACACCCTGGACAGGTCTCTGGGCTGTCGCAGGGCTAACACAAAGAGAAAGACAACCATTCACAATCACACCTATGGGCAATTTGGAGTCACAAACACAAACAATGAAAAAAGACCGAAAACACCAACTTGTCTCCTTGTAATTCACGCTTTCACAACAACATGGCCTTTGGAGTTCCTAATACCCATGTTGCGACAATAATCCTGTAAAGGTTAGTGAAATGCAAACTGTTAATGCAAACTGTGGAGATGCAGAAACTGCTGTAACGGCCACAATGCTGTTGAGCAAAGAGTTTGGCCTTATGGTGAAAAAACGTTGATGCAAAGTTAGGAATTAATGTAGATCTTTCACCACAGGATACTGCACTTTATTGTGTGTGATGTAACAAGGAAACATGTGAGTGACCCCTTACTGAGAAATATAGGTTGAACTGGGAAGCCTTTGCCCTCAACATAAAAAGTCAGTCGTAGTAAGATGTACCAAACCTGGTTATTAAAAAAAGGCACATTCTTATCTCTTATCTCTTTGTTTAAAGGAACTCAATCATTGTTATCAATCCCAGCACCAGCTCTTAAATGACATCCAATCATTATTCAGTTGCTCGTGTTTGCATGCAGCTCATGCTCACACCATGTGTGAGCTAGCATTAGCATAAAACAGCAATGAGAAACACATAACACTGTCATATATCATTATAACACATGATTTCATGTACTGTATGCTGTATAAAGAGACCAGCTATTAAGTATAATTATGACAACCTGATTCATGTTGGATAGCTAAGATCTACACCGGGCAAGCTAGCATTAACCAGCACATTGAGAGCTCAACCTTGGATGTGATCGCAAAAAACAAACAAGTTCCAGTGATGCTGACTGTAGCTTTCACCCTGATGGCTAAAATGCCACTTGGTTGTTATGTACTAAAGTGGAGAAATTACTTGATATTCAATGTAGCAGCTAGCTGGCTAACCTAAACTTGCATGCTTGCTTGCTCTCTCACTAATGTTGCCACTAGCAAAAAATACTACCTAAGCCTGCATCGGTACCGGTTTAAGTTGTTCTTACATGTTTGAACCTTGCTTGTGCTGGAAGCATCAGTTAAACTGATGGTTAACATCAGTGATTAATAACATTTTGATGCTGGGAGCAGAAGACAAGCACTGAGTTACTGATGAGTGAGCGCAACTGTCACATCTTTAAGTTTTCACTGAAACTTTAACCCAAGTTCTTCACAATGTGCTGTTAGAAGCAACCGAGAAGGCCAGAAAAGTTCTCATCTTTGAAAGTTGCATTAAAAGTCATTCAGTTTAATTCATTTTCATCAATGGATGAAAGGAATGTTGCATAGCAATATTTAATTTAATGGAATTGACTGATGTTAAAGCATGAGAAGGAAAGAAAATGTTAAGAATCCAAATACTGACATACTTAAAGGATACATACAGTACAACACCTTTTATATACACATATGACAGAGTTAACAAATACAACAACACATTGGCTGTCTCAAAGGTGGCGATGTGTGAATGCAGTAGGCGTTCTGCAACACAGCACTGGAATCTCTGGGCTGACAAGACGTGAAGCTTAATAATTGGCCGACAGGTTAAACAGGGTGCACCGCCTTACAGTTAAGCAAGAGTTAGTGGGACAGGGCCTATAACACCTGCCTCTGGGGAAGCGTGGGTGTTACTCCAGTACTATAAAGAGTTTCTGCCTGTTCCTCTGTCAACCACTGAAATATTTTTTGAATCAAATCCACAGTTCAAAGAGTTCATGTAAGTTCAAACATAATCACTCACAACACTAATTACATTCAGTTATGAGAGGGGGACTTAAATAGTAACTGGATGAGTCTTTTACTATCATAGTGGGGTTTATGTAAGCCCTCTGTGATACCAGTAATTAAGCAAAATGTGTGTGCATCCAGACGGACAAAAAGAAAAGTTTCAGTGGAACTTTTCCAGAATTTATTTTTTAATAACATTGTCATTTTCCATGCATTTTGATTATTATATTGTTTAACATAATCTAATGAGCTAAATTAAAATGAACTAAACAAGTAGAGACAATACTTGCACACACATTTTACAACAACTTGAGGGGTGTAAAGCTGGTGGTTTCTGTTTTGGATTTACTTGTTATTCATGTTTGACTGAAAAATGCTGATTACATTAGGCTTATTACACTGTTATCTATGTAATCTATGTAAAATTAACGTTTAATAACATTTGGGCCTTTGAATGTATCAGGTGGTTAATAAGATTGTAAAAATCTATTTCTGGCTATGTAAGAAGAAAATATGGGTCATTTTTTTGTTTGTTTGTTTTTGAATCCGTGCTTTTCTTGCTGTGGGCTCTGTCCCACACAATAGTCAGTTAACTAGTATATCTTACTTAAATGCAATAAAGCTTCTGACTGACGTCGCTGGGGAAGATTAACCAAGAGAAAGGGAAACGAATAATAGAAAACGTAATGAATTAGGGGTGTGGCTGGCTATGTGGTGGGTGGGGGTGCAGGTATAGGAGCATCACTGCCTTCTGATTTAATGGGTGGTACTTTCTCTGAGTGGAAGTCCAAAGTACAACAATGTCCCAGCAGTAATATGGAAAATTGGCAACATTAGCTAGTCGGAATTTAGCTATTATTTACACCTCTTACGACCGTTTGACCTTTTTAATTTGAATTTCGGCACAATCTGTTATAAAACCGTGTGTTTAAATTTACCAAATAAATAATATCGATTTAACTGGCTGTGACACTGGGGCTAAAGGTTTCTAGCTGAAATTGATGTTAGCTAGCTGTAGCTACTTTGTTGTTGCTTTAAACAGAGCTAGCTTCTCCTTTGAGTCGAACCGACTTGTTTCACAACATTAATTGATATTTTTCATTAAAATCACCCACCTCTATTTTGTCGACATTCCTGGCACAACCAACAACCCTCATGCCTTGCTGGACCAGTGCCCGGGCTACAGCGGCTCCGATTCCCACCGAGGCGCCGGTCACCAGGGCCACTCTGCCTTTCCACCGCTCCATCTCTCCACCGGCACTGTAGCTACACAAAACAGCCGCCCCTATGCTGCACCTCTACCTGCTTAGTTCAAGCTCCTACAGCTGGGACTGCAGCTATTATGTGCGATAGGTTCAAAATTAGGGCTGTAGTAGGTTCAGGCTCTTGTATCAGTCTGAAGCATCCAGGACAGCAGTAACCAGTGCGCGTAAACCCGAATCCACGCGCTCCTCTGGCCGAAATATGGAAAGTCCAGGCGTGAGTAAATGTTTGGTTCACATCACCTCCCACTTTCTTTTTCAGCCCTGGGGCCTATACTTTTTTTTTCCCCTTATGGTTAAATGCCGCCCCCTGCCGGGCATTACGAGAACAACAAAGGTATGTTGCTTTCATGTATTTCCTGCAAATCAAAGTTTTTACTTTAATTCTTGAACTCTCACGCGGTTAGAGTAACCATGCGAGAAAAACCAAAAAACCAAACAAATCACACCATACAAAATGTATACTGCATATTAATAAATAATCTTTATTTAGTAAAGTCTGCACATTGCGCTTTGATGTCACACCCAAATCATTTTTAAAAATGGATGTTTATTCTCTGTAAAATTTCATATTTAGAATTTCTGTACACATTTAAAGGTACAACTTTTGTCACTACACTGAAGTGTCACCAAAGAGAAACAAAGTAGAAAAAAAAAGAAAGAAAGAATAACCCCCAACAAAACCAAACATAAAACAAGATTCCTAAACTTTATCCCTACCATCACAGCTTGCAAAGCTTGATTATTGATTCCACTGTGCTTACCCCGATTTCCCCCAGAGAAGACCAACAAATAGCTAGGCTTGGTCAAAGAGAGCTACAGGTAAGAAGTGTCCAAGAAATGAGACGTGTGTTGGTGTGCAAAAGAGAGAAAAAGAGATGACAAAGAGAGGATAAGAATCACATTTACTATAAAGGAGAAGTGACTGAACAAGACACAAAAGGTACTCCAAGAAATCTTTCTAACAATGTTGCAGCAGTGGTCGTGAGTGTTTTTTTTTTCCTCCCCCAGTAGGGAGATTTATTAGTGCAGTTAGTTGACACTAGTTGTGGCAAACCACTTTCCACAGACCGGCTTACTCCGCTCAGTGGCACGGCAGTAGTTTGTGAATTTCTCTTTCAGGAGCTGTCGGTACTGGTCGCGGTTGTTGTAGAAAGACTGGTTTCTTTCTAGAAACGCCTGAATTTCATCCTGCGTGAGACAATTCTCTTCGTCGGAAGTCACTTCTGAATCATCCTGTTTTAAGAACACGAGCAGAATAGAGAACGTGAGAGCCAGAACAGAGACGTAAGCTTCTGAATTTCTGTAGGCAGACTACAACTAAAAATGTTTTTTGTAATCAAAAGAGCTAATCAAGAGCTGAGAAGCGTACAAAGCGTTTTAACTGGGTGGTTGAAGATGTATCTCACCGTAATTTAAGATGTAGGTAAGTGAACTTATTTTTCTCAGTTAATCATATCCGTCAGATAAATTTGCATGACATTGGTAGTGAGCCACATACAAAGCTGTAATGCTGTGAATGCTATAATTACATGAGTGGTACTGTAAGTGTTCGATATACAAGTATAAGCCACTATTTTGAGGAAAAAGTATGTTCTGTAGATGCAACTTTTACATCCTGGTGACTTGTGGAAATTAAAGTTATGCATCTCTTGCAGGAGCTTAAAAATAAATGCCCGAATAACTATGTGGGGCTGCTGCAGACATAGTGGCCGAGTGGTAAGATATGCTTCAAGAAGGACTGTGTCCAGAATTATTGTATTAATTCTAATTTTAAAAACCTGATATGTAGCTTAATGCAGAAAACAAGCCAGCTTCCCAGCCAGTTTTTAAGGTAGGTGTGCTGAGGTTTAACTGGGCCATGCTTGAATCCTTTATATTCATACTGATAATCATTTATTGTGCCGGTATTCCGTTTTAAACTTATGCAAATATACCTGAAATCAGAACACAACTTGCATGTGTGATGATTTTGTCAGGCAGCAATAAATCCAGATACAAGCTCGCTGGCTGAAGCTCACCTGAAATACAGGCTGCCTATAATCTTTGTAGGAATATAAAGCGTCTAGGCTCATCTTCTTGACAGTCTCCTCACTCACAACACTCATAATAAATCTGCAGTTCACGTTAGTGTTGCAAACTTTGCATCTGCACCTAGGAGATCATTCATCAGAGGCTCTAGATGTAGATTGGAGTGAGTAGAGCAGCAGCAGTCAGTTTGTGCACTGGGTGAGAGAGATTGTGCTGCTCTGAGCAACTGTAGCACAGCAGTTATGTATAATTTATTCACACCATACTATCTGACTGTACGTTTTTACCATCCAGTCTCCAAAGCTCAAAAAATGGTATTGAGGACGTTCCTGTGTAGTAGTTACTACATCTCTACTGTTAACATATTTCTCACTTACCAGAAGTTCTACAAGACTTATATTTGCCATTGCAGGCCTCATGTGAAGGCTGAGGTTTTTCTGATGTACAGTCCACGGTAACCGTAGTGCAATACTGGCAAATGTATCGCCACATAAGGTGGAAAAGATTTCTTTGGTTCGACATGTGTGCGTTGAAGGCGGACTGTGGCCTGTTGTGTTCCCATCTGACATGAAACCTTCACCCTTCTGAGCCTGTGAAAATGTGCATCATGTTAGTGGGTAAACAGTGCTAAAGATTTTGCATACAGCATATAAAAACAAAACAAAACTGTGTACTTTCTCGCCTTACCTCATTGCTACAGAACCCCTTGCCCTTCCTTTTTTTCTTTTTACTCTTGCACTGTGCGTTTTCCTCAGAGTGTGGCCAGCAATCAACACAGCTGTCTATTCCATCCTCCTCCTTGTCTTCAGCACAGTGATGAAGGTTTGGGTCATCTCCTTCAGAAGATAAAGAACCGTGAGGCAAAAATATATGAACAATATCCTAAAATGAATCTTTGTTCTTCTCAAAACAGACCTGCTTCATCGTGGTTGCAGATTCCCTCGGAGCAGGCGACGTCAGAGCCTTCTCGCGATCCCGTCTCACTGCCTTCCATACTTGAGGAGTAGCCGCAGTCACTTCCATTGCTGTGTGCTGACAAATCTGGAAAAATGGATGAGAACATTTCTGTTTTCCAGCTTCAAACTAAGACCCGTGTTACTTATGCAAAACCCTCCTTAAAAATACAGGACTGATGTCTGTGTACATTTGTTTTTTGTTTTACCTTGTTTGGTGTTGTCTGGGCAACGACAGGAAGTGCTCCTATTGGTGGCGACGGTCTCATCACAGCCGGCTTCATCCTCCTCATTGTGGCTACCACAGACCTTGCAACTGCTCTCCACAGACTCAAGAGAACCCTGGGAGTGAGGCAAAGAGAGATGTAGCTGCAGAACAACAAAGATAAATAAAAAAGGAAAGCCAGATTATTAGATGACGATTACCTCATCAAGATTCTTCTCCTTGTCCTCTCCCTCCTGTTCAGATATATCAAATCCGCACTTGTTTTTGCGTCGATTTTTTCGCTTTTGCCTCTTTTTCTCCTGCTTCAGCTCTTTGGCTCTCTCCTCCTCAGACAGCTCCTCGACAAACTGCTCCAAACGGCTGATGCCCTGCATCTTCTCCACTGCCATCTATGCATGTAGTGAAAGGGACATTACCTCAGAGTTGCAACAGCCACAGTGTATTTATCATCTGATAAACACGTAGCCATATGTACCTCAAAACTTTTACGTAGTGCATCAATTCCCAAATGGAACAATATCTGCCAGGTCTGCTCCTCGGCTCGGAGTTTCTGCCAGATTCTGTGGAGCCGCTCATAGAGATGAATACCCAGACAGGTCAGGACTTCCTCTTGTGCAATGTCAATGGTTTTTGCATGTCTCTCTCTGCGTCTTAAGGAAAAAGTTAATAAATAACAATCAATTGAAATCAGAAATTATCAAAAGGTAGAAAATTACCCAAAATGAAAATTTGAATCTGACTTACTCGTATCCTCCTGCGAACTCGGGCTCTGCCCTGCCGAGGAGATGAGCGATAAAGTCGGTTTCACAGCAGACGTGGATGTGCCGTTCATGGGGGCAACAGCACAGTCCCTCATACAGCGCAGCACAGTACCCCTTCTCTTTATTGCAGTCCACCTCCCCAACCAAGATGTTATATGCCCTCAGCACTTTATTTTTACAGTCTGTGCAAAACCTGAGGACAAAAAGACAAAAAAAAAAGAAGAAAAAGACAAAAAAAAAAAAAAGAACACACTATTAGTTTCCTTTAAACAACGGAAAAAAGAACATTTTACAAATAAATGTTAAGATAGTTAAAGATTACCTGTGTTTACGCAAGTATGTCTCCAGCGTCTCAAGAAGACAGGCACTGTCAATCAGTACCACTTCATCTCTGCACTCCTGAGACATCAGCTCCCACACATCCATCCAGCTTCCCCTGTAACATACAATTATTACACCGATGTCATTCCAGTGAACAGTTATCAGCTCCTAAACCTGCAGAAACGGATTTTTTGGAAACAGTGGAGATAAAGTCTATCCAATACTGACATGTCATTTTAAATTACACGTTATAACAGTTTGGATATTTACACAGACAGCAGACACAGACGTGTTATCATCATCATCATTAGGAGTCATATCTGAGGCCAGTTATTTTACCTCTCTTTAGTGAGCTTTGTAAAAGGGAAATCTCTAGCTCTTTAGCTTCTAAATGCTCTTCTATGTTGATTTCTATTGCCAGTATACATATTATGAAAAATGCTATACTGCCGTGAATATCAAGCAGAGGGGCTTACAGACTGACATGCTAATACCTTGATTCACATAACAGCATTATTATCAGCTTTAGAGGGATTGGCATAAGTTAGCCTGTTTTGTTTTCAACAACTTACTGACCAAACGCAACGACCACCTTCAAGCTCTTCAATGCCAACACAACACAACTGAATGAAAGATATGGGTGTAACCAGGAGTTTCAAACACTTTGATCAACAAGACTGAGTAAATGTATGACTGTTGCAGAGCATGGCTTAAAAAAAAGAAAAAAGAAAAAAAAAGTGTTCTTATTCACAATTCTGTTATAGAGATTGACAGACCACGTGACTTTCGCGCATTGCATGCCGGTAACCCAAGGCAAAACAATCCAAGTACCGCATCAAATGCAAGCATTTGAAGCACCGCAAAACGTTCATTCTCCGGTTCCAATACCTTCTTGGTTTTTCTTTGCCACACAAAAAAGGATTGTACAAAACGAAGGAGAACAACGGCGGTCCGTACAAAGACAGACTCGACGAAAAGGCAAAGAAAAGATACGAGGAAAAAAATCAAAGGAGTGAAAGGGTCAGACCCTTACGAGCACACAGAGTAGACAAAAGACGTTAGTGTGCTGCCCACTTTCACCACGATCATATTTATAATTATATGGTTCTTGGAGTGAGTGCATACACTCATGAAGTTTAACTTCAGGTCACTGCAACAAGCCCAGGTACAGTTTACTGACAGATGGGTGCAGGACCTTGAAATGCACCGTGTAGAACGAAAGACCATCATACGTATCATAAGTTTACCAGTCTCACAAATCGTCCTCATAAATACACACTCATTCACCGTTTATTAATATAACCTTTGAGCTCAACAGTAATTAATTAGTAGTGGAAATGACTTCAGGTACGCATCACAGAAATGTAGCAGTGACAATAATATTGTATGCTGTAATCGCACTGGACAATTAGTGATACAAAACAACTGTTTTACCCTGTGAATAAAAGTATATGTTTTTGTCAATGTACCGTGGTAATAAACGCAATATTGTGTCAGGACAATTCACTATTTATGCACAATAAACAAAGGAGCATAGCGCGACAATTTCTGTTTAGCACCAGACTTGCTTGTAACCTACGTCACTAATTAAATATGAAAAATGACGTATTAACTCCTACAAAACACTGACCTTTGTGGGAATGCTTGGAGCAGACTAACCTGTGAGCTGGAGTGTTCTGGACGTTATATTTGGTCTTTGAATGGCTGCAATCCAGGCCATCCGTCGCCTCTTTTTACTTCGGAAACATGGCTTGAACAATTTCTCCTTAACGACGTAATCCGATAACAACCGATCTCTTTACCCGTCGGCTTCCCGAGACTGTCATGCGACCGGCTATTGCAATTAACAATGCAACAGCTTCTTGCCATTTTTTGTTTCTTTTTATCGCTGTGTAACTTATTTCAATTGAAAGCCTGCGTGCGCTAGTACCTCTTGCCTTGGGTTCCCACAATCCTTTGCGGTTTTACCCCTCAATGACGTCACATTTTCAATCTCTATAGGCGTTTTACCAATTATGTGATTGTTGTAAAGAAAAAGAAAGAAACAATTTTTTCCCCTTTTTCCTCACAGGCATATTGTTTTCCTAGCAGAGCACAACTGACACAACACTGTGAATATTTGTCTACCACAAATATATCAATAATGCCACTCATTTGTTTATATACCTACTTTTTCTTCTTCGAAAGAACGTGCTAGTTTTATTTAGAAAAAGCATCACGCAGCATGTCCAGAATAGCAGCTCTGACTCTGTTTCACTACTTGCAGCACAAGTAGCACAGTAACATGAAGTGTTGCTAACTAGTTTGCTGGTAAAGAACACTGAACTCATCAGTTTCCTTTTTCAGCAGAGCCACAACATATGCAATGGTATATGCAATGTATATACACTTATACTGTCACGCAAAGGTTTAGGGTCACTAATGAAACCTGAAGCACTACAATCAGCTGATTTCAGTTCGTGTGTCAGAGGAGGAAAACAGCAACGGAGTTTAGAGTGTGAATATGGACATTTTTTAATTTGCACAAAAGGACGAGATAAATGGTAAAGTGGAAAACTGCATCCAGGACAGAAACAACCACATTATGCTGCTAACACAACTTCGGTTCTTTTGCAAGCATCTGCACAGACTGCATGCTAAAGCTAAGCTAGTAACTGCATTATTTTCAAGAAAAGTGTTATGTGTAATATGTGGAATGGTGACTTGAGTCTGCAGAGGCCTGCAGAGGCAAACATAATCCTGTGAAAATGTGCATCATGTTAGTGGGTAAACAGTGCTGAAGATTTTGCATACAGCATATAAAAAGCAAAACAAAATTGTGTACTTTCACGCCTCACCTCATTGCTACAGAACCCTCTCTTTTTACTCTTGCACTGTGCAACTCCAACACTGATCACAACAAACAGCGTAAAGACCTCAACAAACATGTACAAACATTTGACCCACAGCATTCAATTAATTCGCATGAGTGTTGCTGCTTGGTGGTTACTCTCAGAACGGAGCCAAAGATTCTCGGAGCCAATTCTCTTATTGATTCTCATTGGAACCCAATGAGAATCAATAAGAGAATTGATAAGAAAGGAATCAATAACGGATATCGATAATGGAATCGGAATTGCTAAATTCTTGTCAAATCCCATTCCTAATGTGTACAGGGGCCATTTTCAACAAGTTTACCTGAATACCTGATCATGTTAACACAGATGAAAACCGTGTTTTGTCTTCTGTCACAATTCTCTTAATTCTTTCATTTTGTGAAAAACAACATCTGAAAGAACATGTTAATGAGCACAGAGATAAAAGTAGGAGCATTACTCACCCCAGAGGTTTCGGCTTGTGTGTGTCTAAGGAGTGTAACTGGCAGCGTTTGTTCTTTTTACTTTTCGGAATAGCGTCAATCACGTCATTCAATTTTGCCCTGTTAAAAAAAATTGAATAAAATAAAAAATGTAAAAATTATAATGACTTTAAATAAAGTATTAGTGTAAGTACACTACTATCATCTCTGACACTAAACTGGAAAAGTGGCAGTAGCTACTGTCACTGCTTGTTAGAAACCTGAAAGCCTTGCGTGTACATATAAGAGTTAAAAATTTATATTGATTAACACTCTGACCTGTAATAAAGCACTGTATTTTTCTCTCCAGCTTACCCATGGACGTAGAAGAGTGTGTAGAGTTTCTTCACATCTGCCAAACATGTCTTGGTGACAGAGAGCATGCCTGTGGGTTTCACAGTGAGGGGCTCCAGGGCTGGGTTTCCCGATTCCACTAGATGTGAGAAGAGACGCTCCACACTTCGTCTGCAGCCCACGCATGGCACCAGCTGAGCTAGTGCACTGTACACCTCTCTTGATGCCACCATCAGAGCAATATTCAAGTCCTGCTGGTTCAACTTGGAGTGATACTGTGAGCCAAAGAATCACCACTGTTAGCAAATAACAGAGGGCAAGCTACCTCTTTTAAGCTATGCTTGTGTAGGTAATAGGATTTTTTTTTTAATTTTAGAAGAAAGGAGTAGAACAAAACTCACCTCAGAAAACTGTTTCAAGTGTGAAGTGTTTATTTCGTGACTATCAACATCCATTACACTGTCAGAAAACTCCATTACCATCTAGATGAGAGACACGAGGTAACTGTAAGGCTTAACTGTATTCCTGTGTTACATTTTAATGTAACTGTGAGCAAATGAGCATAATCACAGGCAAAACTGTCTCTTTGCTTTGACACTTTAACGGTACAGCAGTCACATGCTAGCTTCATTAACATTTCTTTTTTTTACTGTGGCTATACCAAAAGACAAAACAACAGCTTTCTCACCGTGAGTGTTTCATCGATATACAGGGGGATCTGTCTTGCCAGAAATGGGTATTCCTCTTCCCCCTCCCTGCAGATTGCTACTAGGCGTGCCATGACTTCCAGTTCTACCTGCAGATTACACACAGCAAACCCACTGATCAATTTGAGGCTACAACGAGCTAATGCTAATCTGGTGCAGGTTACTACCGGCCAACAACACGATCAAGCGATCTGACAAATCACCTGGTGCAAAGGGTGCTAATTATCAGCCATTTGCTGAATTTAACTACATGTGTAATGGTGCAATACAGATATAGAAACTTGGATACAGATTTGTACCGACCCTAGATTTATCCTGCTAAGTTAGCAAAACAACCTGGTAAACGAGAGCTTCAACAGATGACGAGAGCTGTATTGCGTTTAATGTCGTTATATCCATTTGCATAAGTTTGGACCAAAATAATTCCAGTCATTAAGACGTGTTTATTAGCGCTGGCATTTTTATCGCTGAGCAGGATAAACCAGTAACCGGCGAGTAGCAAGTTATCATTAGCATGTTGGCTAATTTCATTTCCCAAAGCGCTTTTAGAAAGTGAGGAAGCCAGTCGGCGTATGCAGGACGCAATGTTCTCCTGATAACGGAGTGTATGACAGCTTAACACATACTTTATATGTTACAGTGTTGCTTTAGTTTCCCTACGCCCTGTCGATGCGAGTAAACTTGGTTAACTTATCCGTTTGCTGATCGTCAGCGTCGCGAATCCTACAAAGCTAACGTTAGCAAGCTTGAATACGGCTAATATAAAGTTCAACTGGGTAACTGGCTACTTAGCGTCCGACACTTTCGTCCGTTTTTCTTACCAACACTTACACGATTGATTTTTATTATCTTAGCAGATAAAGGCGCACGACTACAACTAACTATTGATTTTACTTACCCTCTCCTGAAAGACTCCTTAAAGAAATAAACAACTGCGACAGTGAGAGAAGCTGCTACGGTGGCGGAATCTTCATTACTGATTTCACCTTTGCCCTGCTCACGTAGGCGCTGACGTCTTAAAGCGTGCGGCCTACAGAGGGCGCTATGTTGGCAGGAAAAAGTCGATTCACGTTCACATTGTAAGTGTAGATTGAAACGAACCATAATCTTAGTGTATCATAGAGTATAGTATATCATATTATAGTTCGTGGCAATTCAGACATAAAACTAAACTTAAATAAATTCATTCATTGTAATTTACTGGATTCTTTAGAATAAACAGTTTTATGTTTCTAGAGCCAAATAGCTCATACATTTGTGAGGATGGTGGTGGGAATAGACTGATGATAATGCACAAAGTGCATAATTTTAAAATGATTAAACAAAGCGTAGATTTTATTGTCATATTTCGTTGTATAAACTAGAATAACCACTGAGATTTGAGTAGAACATTACTGTGAGAAAAGAAACAGGTGGTTAAATAGCTGCATGTTACATTGAGCGTTAGGCTATAATTTTAGCTCATTTTAACAGTCAGATTTGACAGTGAAACAACTGTGATGGAGTTGAGCTTTATTCAAGGGGCCAAATAAAAATATTTAATGAAACAATTGGGAAATGCAAGCATTTTTCTTCACAATCCCCTTCTTGTAGGGTCTGAAAAAATAACTGGTCAAATCAACATAGTGACAAATTATTAGTTTAATAATTTATCAGGAGTCCTTTGGAAGTTGCAAATTATGGACCTAATTCAAAGATGTTTGCCATGCCCTTACTGCTGCTGTTATAGGTTTTGCATGTGCATCTTTATTTTACAGATTGTGATCAATGTCATATTCCAAGCCTTCATGACACTTTTTTTCTTCCCATCATTCTACTACATTTTGATCTTAGTTTTATGTGTCTAAACAATGCAATTTCTTCATTTAATTGTCCATTATTTTCTATTTAACCTTTCTATTTTGTGCCTGATCAATAGTTTGCATCTTGTGTTGAAGTCCATTTTCTCTCATTAAGTATTTTCTTTATGATAGACTTGGATAATGATGATGAGTGGCTCAAGAGTTGGGAGTTCGCCTTGTAATCGGAAGGTTGCCGGTTCGAGCCCCAGCTTGGACAGTCTCGGTCGTTGTGTCCTTGGGCAAGACACTTCACCCGTTGCCTACTGGTGGTGGTCAGAGGGCCCGGTGGTGCCAGTGTCCGGCAGCCTCGCCTCTGTCAGTGCGCCCCAGGGTGGCTGTGGCTACGATGTAGCTTGCCATCACCAGTGTGTGAATGGGTGAATGACTGGATATGTAAAGCGCTTTGGGGTCCTTAGGGACTAGTAAGGCGCTATATAAATACAGGCCATTTACCATTCATGGCTGGATGTTGTACAGGGTTTCATCTTTTTCATGGAAAAGATACTGCGATCATTCACCATTTTGTCTGCTGCTGATATCCTTAAAGAAGAAAGTCTGCACCTGAAGTCATGCTGTGGTACTACTTTTAGCTGCTCCTGTATTTCCCATATGTAGGGGTCATAACAGCAGGTAGCTCCGCATATTTGGTTTGACATATTTTTATGCCAGAGGCCCTTCCTGAAACAACCCTCAAAGGATTTTTTTGTCCAATCCCAGGACTGAACTGGAAATCTTTTACTTGTTAAGCGAGTGTTTAAATCATTACTTTACTGTGGTATTCAACTAAAATAATTTTTTTAAACCTGAATGCGTAATATGTATGGGCATAACTGTAACAAAGTCCTTCTTCATCTTCAGTTTAATGTCACTCACTGTGAGTGGAATGCAGAATCTACCAGCAACAGATTACATGTTTAGAAAAATGCATACAAATGCAAAATAACTGAGCCTCACTGAATATCGTAGTTCATGTCCTCATTTATTCACCCATATACATATAAAAAGATATTTGCATAAAAATATTCTGCATAAGATTATTTTCAGCATGTAATCTTTTAAATGTCAGTTGTCCGGACTTTCAACGTCTGTCACTCCAGCAGTAACAGACATTTAAACAACCTTTAAAATAACACAAATCCTTTTCAGTGCACAGAATTACCAGAATTTGACTGTTATTCCATAGAAATGTAATACATATATCACAAAACAATTTATGAACATGTACAGCAGCAAAATACACAGTGAAAAAAAAGTGCTACAACTAATCGTGTCCACAACTGAGTTGGTCAATCCTGTCATGACATTGGCAAGCAAGAAAAACAGCAGCTGATTCCTGCTGACAGCTTGAACGAGGCACAGTCTCCCTATTTCACTGCTCTTTTTGTCACCATCATAGTGCTTTTTGTACAAATTCCATGACGAAGGTACAAAGTGACAGCCGGATGCTCTTTTAGAGAACAACAGAATGATATCAACCAAACCGAGGCAGGACAGGAAAAACAAGGACTGTGCGACACTCCAGAGGCAGAAAGGGAAATTGGCCAAGCGGCGAGAGACTGGTTCCACAAGCGTCTGACATGCGTGCAAAGCAGCATACAGGGCAAAACTTCCCAACAAGAGGCTAACGAGTGTTCTGAGCCACTCTCTAACATTGGCTCGTGGCTGCATCACATAAAGTCCAATCTGAACTCCTGAAAGGTAGATGGCCACATAGCCAAATATAGAGAACAGGCCCTCTTTGTTAGCGTGCAGAAAGTCCTTTTCTCTGTCACTATTGTGGATGATAAAAGCTTTGAGCCCTGAAGTCTCCAGAGTGAACTGATAAAATCCGCTGATCAGAAGGGCAAAGATCCACAGCAGACTGGTTGGTAAAACAACTAAAAGCACAGAGGCCACAACTCTGACGATGGCTAGTGTGAAGAAGAAATTCCAGTGGACGCCGTATTCTGTCACGTGCTCGTGGTAGCTGGTCATTTTGACACTCACTAGCCTCCCCATGCCAAGAGCAACCAGGGGCCAGACAGACAGGAGCTGCTTTGCAACATGACTCATTTTGGACCCTGAGATGTTCCTCCTCCGTGCTTCAGGGCACACCAGGGCATTTGCGAAGATAAACGCTCCAACTCCGAAGTCCATAACCCCTGTGCCATAGGTTTCCGTTTTAGCATATCGTCTTGGGAAGACACTGAAGTCTACGGCCAGAATGCTGATGGCTGTTTTCACATTTACAAACACCCTGAAGAGAGTCACAAAGGGAACCTGGTTGAATTCAACGTGACTCTGCAGAAAGGCGCTGACAGTGTTCTTCGGGCACCCACGGCAGATGTAGCAGAACACACAAGCAGAAAAAAAGGTCAGGCTCACGGCGACCTGGTGGAGAACGCTGCTCAGAACAGTGCACGACAGGACGAGGGGTACAATGAGAGCACAGAGGTCTACAAGCAGGTGAGAAAACAGAGGGTGTGGTAGTGGCAGGTTCCCTTTGGCTTGATAGTAAAGTATCAAAAAGAGCCCTCTGTTGACAACACACACTGGGGAGAGGAACGAGCCCAGGGCCACCTCCTCCAGGCTGGTCCCATTGAGATTGCTGACAAATGCCTCCTTCAGTTCCCTCTGAGCCATGGCCTGCACACATTTGAATTCATTACTTTAGAAGCTGAAAGAAAATTACTGGTAAAATCATTGAATACGCAACACAGACAGTGGAAGATTAAAGCATCATGTGTTGATTTTGCTGGGACAAGGATAGACTTTCTGAATAAAAGCTGAGCGTGTCCAGAGGTGTCACGGACATACAGGCGAAGCAGCCTTTATTAGTAGACACTGACTTTTAGCGAAGTACTGGGAAGAACAATGTACGTAGATCATCAGCTTGATATGAATTTCAATTTGAACTTACAAACATAATTTCACCAGTGCTTACTCAGTGCGGGATATCAATTCATTTCTCTCGCCTGCTCTACGTCCTTTACACGCTACAAAGATTATTTACAGTTTATAAGAACTTACCCAAGGTTTGTCTGTTGCGGACTGGAAATAGCTTACAGATATACCGGTTTTACAGCATTTCTTATTACAACTGCTGAAAGCCAGGAGACTAACCCAACCATGATGTCTGCACCTACAGAGAATGCCTTCGCTCATTTCCGTATTGGTTCTCTTGACGCATTCAGGGGAACTCGGATTTCTGTCAACTTCCAATGATAACGGCGCAAATATTTTTTGTGCATGTTGAATTAAACGACTGAAAAAAGGTATTTACTTACTATTTGTAAGATTTTAGATTTCACCACCAAAGAGGCTTAGCATCATGGACAGCAAATAAGTAATTATTGGGCCCTTATTGTGGAAGCATATTGGAGGACGTAACAAGAAAACTATTATAACAATTATAACATCTAATTAGCTGGTCATTAAAAAGTTAATCTTGCTAGGTCATAAATGTCCCAGTTTTAGGGAAACATGTCCCTCATAGAAATCCCAGCCGGTGCTGGATCACAGGTACATCTGGGTCCGTGAATCAACAGGAAGAGGGCGGGAATAAATGCGTGGTTTGGGAGTTCGGGAGCAAGGCGGTCAGACAGACAAGCGGGACAGCAGGCTAGCCGAAGGTTGTCCTTAAGGAATTTTTTACAGTAATGGAAATAAATTTTAGGTCTGAGAATTAGAATAAAAGACCAACTTAATCAGTACAAACCAACGCTTTTTGTCAAAGTAGTGTTTCGGCTTACTTTTAAGAGAGACACGAGGGTAGCGGTCAATCAATGAGCTCTGTGGACGACCGACGTGACGTTAGAGAAGGATATAGAAATGGAGGAGCAACGGTGAGTTGGAGCATGAGTATGACCTGTCCACAGTTTTTCTGTTTACGAGATTTGCCTTTTTGGTTTGTAAATTAAATAAATAAATAAATAATATGATTAAAGGTAACTTGACTAGGAGAACATTAATGAGGCTGTATCTGTCCTCAATTTGGTTGGATCTAATTTGGACTCTCTTTGGAGTATTTTATTAATACATACATACCTGAGACTCAATAACATTTCCGTTATGCAGCGTTTATGATGATGAAGATGAAAATAGTGCATGCAGTGTAAGACATAAACGAAGCCACATTTATAGAAGAATAGCTGCGCATTTTTTTGTTGTTGACATTAATAACACAAAAGTATGGTAGCACCGGGGAACGTGACTCGAGATGGTCAAATAGACGTGTTTTGTGCCATTTTTGAACGTGTTAAGTATATTTCAGAGTGCGATGCCCTGGGCCGGTCAGTGGCTCGTTGTTTGTACACTATGCTTTACATGGAGGTAGTTGCTAGGTTGCAAGTATGTAATGTATATAAACATCATTCGCTAAATTGGCAAATTATTGAATGGCGTTTGGCATGAGCGCGACAGCCAAGGTCTGGAGTTTCTCACAGGTAATGGAAAACTAGAAAAATTACTTTGTCTTCCTATATGTTATGTTTGTAATTATATTTTATAGGTTAACTAGCTGAATAAGACAAACATTGCTCTAACAGCGATTTCATGTAGGCTACCTGCTATGAGTCAATGTGCCCAGGGAATTAGTCGTCTAGTAATGGGCATTAAATTAATGCCATTATTTACGTGGTTTAAAAGTAGCCTTGCAGAATGATGGGATGTAGGCTACCTGCTGTTGGATTAAAGCTGTCTGTACACACCTCAGACTGTTGACAGCAGTCAGACAGCCTGCAGGCCCATGCCTTGAGTTAATGGCAAGATAAAGTGGAGACCTAGTTGTCAAGGTGATGTGATTGTATGATTAAATAGAACAATAATATATTTAATATCCCTAGCTTCCTTTAGTTCTCTAAAATTGAACCATATTCATAGATAAAATAAGTGTTTTCCTTTATTTTGTTTATTATCTTTCACTTTACTCCGCATGTGGTAATGACTAACCATTTTACATACCTTTGGCATTTACTTAACTTGAGATGTTAAGTAATATTTCAGCATAGTTCAAATGTATGCTTTCTCATGTTTCCCATGTCTCATGTTTTATCTCAGGTGAAGGGATTAATTCAGAAAGTCCATCCTCCTCAGCTCTCCCTTAATGATTCACTGGAGGGAGAAATTCAGGCCTTCCTCATTGATGAAGACCAACTTCACACTTACGATGACCTCACCAAAGTCAACCCAGTGACCCCAGCGACAGGTATCCATCTCTAATGTCCCTATCTTTTAAATCACTTAATAATGTAAATACAATGATGTAATAGGGCATGCTTGTGCCTGCTGGTTGACCTATTTAAATGACTTAACTAAACTTGAGTTTAGGCAGTGTTTTCCACTGTATGGCACTTTAATCTTGATCTGCAGTGCTGGCAGTGTATTATTTGTCCACATCAAGATAAAATCTGCATGGTTGATAAAATGTTAATGTGTGATTGACTGCTGATGCAGTGTTATACCGTTAGCCTTTTCATTACACCTTTGCTTACGTTTTCATTCTTTTTATCTAAGCAAGTTTTGATATATAAGTGTAGTCATACTGATCTATTTTATAGATCATATGTCAAAAAAAACCTTGAGGAAACTACATTACAGTACAGATTATTATTTTTAAAACATTGTGTAGGTGCGTCTGTAAACATTTGTAACAATGCAAATTTTCCCACTTAATGTCTGATGATATTTGTTCTTTCCCTGGCAGTGCTGAAATGCCTGCAGGCCAGGTACAGCATGAAGGTGTTTTACACCCATGCTGGCTGCACCTTGGTGGCTCTTAACCCCTTCCAGCCCATTCCAGACCTCTACTCTCTGGATGTGATGAAGGAGTATCATTATGCTCGTCAGCCCCAGGTATTTCAAGCAGTCTCCCATTTGTTTTTTTTATTTGGCTAGCATATGTAGATATATATTTCTGTAGATTTGTGCTATAATGGGAGAAGATGAATAGTGGTGCCATCAGTGAGTGTTTCAAACCATCCAATGATGCAGACCTACTCAGTGAAACTCAAAAGTACTGCTTTTATTAACATCTGGGAGGTCTTTAAGCTATTGGGCGCTCTGCATGCAGTAAGTATGACCATACATTTAATAAATCTGGACATTTTTGCCTGCAGGACTTCAAGCCGCATATCTTTATTGTGGCAGAAGAAGCCTACAGGAATGTTCAGGGCCAGCTGGAGCTGGTGAACCAGTCCTTGGTGGTCAGTGGTGAGAGTGGTGCTGGAAAGGTAAACCAGTCACATGCAGCATTAAGCTTAAAGTGCAAGCTAACCCCGCTACACTGAATAATGAACCAGAATGTCAGCTTAGTTGTTACTTTTTGCAACGGTTTGTCCAAAACAGAAGCACTTTGCATGATTTGAATTGCAAATCATTAATAGACGATAGTTAACTGAAAATAGTACAATGACAAGCTGTCATATGTTAAAATGGCAAATGTGATTGTTTTGTGCAAATGATATGCTCATTTGAATTTGATATCTGCAGCATGTTGGGACAAGGGCAATGACAGTCTGGAAATGTGGTGTGATGCCAAAAAATACTGAATGTTAAATTAGATCAGCTGGTAACAGATTATTAACATAATTGGTATTTTAAAATATTGAAAGCACCCCAAAGAGGCTAAGTCTTTCTGAAGACTTTGAGTTCAGAATGATGTTTCTCATCATAAAATTGAATGAAGTGAAATCACTACGCAAGGGGCAACTATAAAAACCAGTGTCAAAGCCATCCTATTCAGGCCCTCAGGTATTAAAACCTGCATTAAAAACAGACACAGTTGTGTGGTGGAAATCACTGCATACACTTCTAAAATCCTTTAACAGTGAGCACAGTTCATTGTTGCTTCCACAAATACCAATTAAGATTGTACAGTGCAAAAAAACCTGTAATGTTATGTAAATAATATTGAGCAATGACACCACCTTGTTTTGGCCTGAGCTTGTTTAAGAAGGACTGAGGTGAAATGGAAAACTGTCCAGTCAAATCTTACTAGAAAGAGACATTGTTTTTATTTATATTTTACTTAGCTTAGCAACTTTTTTGAAAACTGGGTTAAACAGTACCATTAAAAATTGACTGCTCAAGTGGGAGTATGAGCCAGTTTACTGTATATGGACTAACCTGATTAGACACTAAGAGCCAGATTTAGTGGCAAAACCCTCTTTTGATGTTTTAAAAGCTGCTGTTGGGATTTACTAAAGAGGTGCAGTGTTAGTTTTGAGACTGAAAGGTGTAGACACAAGAACCTTTGCAGCTGGCCTTATTCCAAATGAGTGTAAGAGTTTCCTTTTCAGAGCACAAAATTCTGGGAGGAGAATATTTCAATGAATCACACATATGTGGTTTTTGGAATGAGGGGACAAAGATTATTGGAAGGAGTTTGTCATTAAGACAAAATAAAAAAAATAGATGGATCCTTTATAGATCCCACAAGGGAAATGATTGTGTTACAGTGGCAGGATAAAGAAGAAAAACGGTACAGTCTACAATAAATAAACAACATAGTAAAGGTGAAAGAGCCACGGGCGCATAGTGAGGGCCTTATACTGTGAGAGAGCAAATAATTTTTATATACACAACAACAAAAACAAAAGAAAAATGTGTTTAAGTTGAAGAAGAATAAAAAGTGAGACTGAAATTGTTCAATAGAGTAGTGCAAATAGCATTCATAAATATGTACACTTTAAATCTAAGAAAGTGCTGCAACAATGTGTGATGCAGAAATATGTGTGTGTAGTCTCATGCCTGACCGATGTGTTCACCTGTCATGGAAGGAAAAGAAAGAAGAGTTATGACACAGTTTCACAGGAAACGGTAGAAATGACATGCTGAAGCATTCTTTATGGCAGCGAGGTTGAATTGGTCTGAGGGAAAAGGAGCCCTGCTGCCTCAGCAGTGTGTGATTAATTGTCCGTGATGCAGATTAGTTTGTTCTCTTATCCCTCACTTACTCAATCACCTTCAGATTCTGGCCAACAATGCTTCCAGCCTTGTGAATCAGTTTGTTGATCATGCTGGCCTCTCTGGGACTGATCCTATCCTGCTAGCAGACAATGGCACTTGCTACCACAGACTGGTAGAAGTCTGTCCTATAACTGTGTAACACATATTTCTGCTATAGAGTAATCCGGATTTTTTAATGTGGCAGAGTGGAGTTTTACTGAACTGAGCTTACTTTAGAGCAGGGGTGGGGGAACTCCAGGTCTCAAGGGCCGGTGTCCTGCAGGTTTTAGATGTGTCCTTGATCCAACATAGCTGATTTAAATGGCTAAATTACCTCCTCAACATGTCTTGAAGTTCTCCAGAGGCCTGGCAACTAATCATTTGATTCAGGTGTGTTGACCCAGGGTGATATCTAAAACCTGAAGGACACCAGCCCTTGAGGCCTGGAGTTCCCCACCCACAGCCTCACACAGCCTGGAGAATAGAAAAAAATGGTGTCAAAGCAGGGGTGGGCAATCTCAGTCCACGAGGGCCGGTGTCCCTGCAGGTTTTAGATCTCACCTTGGGTCAACACACCTGAATCACATGATTAGTTCGTTACCAGGCCTCTGGAGAACTTCAGGACATGTTGAGGAGCTAATTTAGCCATTTAAATCAGCTGTGTTGGTTTGAGGACACATCTAAAACCTGCAGGGACACCGGCCCTCGTGGACTGAGATTGCCCACCCCTGTGTCAAAGTAACATCATCAATAACAGAGTGGCAGCTTAGCATATTGTTAGGTCACCCACAGAACTTTTCACTCCCATGAGCACATTTTTTGCTACTGCAACATGACACAGTTTTTACCCTGTTTATTAGATCTGGCTCTTAGTAATCTGACATCTGTCTGTTTTGATTAATGCCCCCAAAATATTGCTCCTTGTTTACTGCAGTTCATCATACATGCTATAGTCTAGACAACCCAAATTCACCATCCCACAGCAAGTCGTATGCCGGTATCTGCAGTAGTTTGGCTGGGATAAACATCTCATTCATTCTTTCCTATCACAGATTTTTATTACTATTGTTTTAAAATTATTTTTAGATTCTCTTTCCACCATGCCCAAAGTTGCTTTTTTGTCACATTTTAATATATGCTTAAAAAAACTCTGCTTGTCTCTTAATGATTTGTTTCTTTGTAGACATGGACATCTCGGTGCTTGATGAAGTACTATGCCACAGTGGCGTCCGTCTCGGTGGTGAAGAATCAGGACACAGTGGAGAGGATCGAGAGGAGAGTGCTGGACTCCAACCCTGTAATGGAAGCTTTTGGTAAGAGAAACAGAGGTATTTCTGTTAATGTGAAAACTGAATCCCGTAAACAGTCGCTCATCATCATCAGCGTATGTTTCGTTTAGGCAATGCCTGCACGGTCTGGAACAACAACAGCAGTCGCTTCGGAAAGTACATTCAGCTACAGTTGGACAGGTATTTACAAACGTTACTTGAGGTGGCATCGTCTGCATAGTGTTCTCTCTTACTTTCCCACATTTGCGGTCAACGTGTCGTTTTTATTTGAAGGTGTCAGCTCTTAGTTGGGGCGTCTGTACAGACATATTTACTGGAGAAGACCAGGGTGGCCTGCCAACCAGCTAATGAAAGAAACTTCCACATTTTTTACCAGGCGAGTGAACAGACCTGTGCTACAGCTCAGAGATATTTCACTCCAGATATGTAGTAATTCTTTTCAGTATTAACATACATGAACAGCTGAACAGCGAGCGATTTAATGTTTCAGATGATGAAAGGGGCCACAGATGAACAGCGGAAAGAGTGGAAGATGTCACATGGCCAAAGTTTTGTTTGGCTGCCAAATTCTGAGAAAACAATTGAGGGTTGGTGTCCCTTTTTTATGTGTATTAAGGCACATGTCTACACTCATTTTTACATTTTATTTCATTTTTAGACCCAGGTCATTTTTGTTTTTTTTAGTAACAGCTTTTTATATATATATATATATATTTTTTTTAATAGAGGATTGTTTCCATGAGACAGTGGAAGCAATGGTTCATCTGGGCATCAATGCAGAAAGGCAAGGAGAAATATTTAGGGTAAGAAAGGATATCCTCTACTCTGCATTCTTTGCATTCACACTGTTGATTGGATTGGTGGGTAGATGTACTGGACGTTTTAAAATGTTATTTAAAGTGCAGTCTGTAATGTAGCTCTCGATGAAGGCCACAGACCAAAATGCATTATTCAAGTAACAAGTGCTGTTAGATCTTCTACCTCAGAGTAAAAGTTGTTGACAGGTATTATGTGATGCATTTTTAATAAACACTTCCTTACTACTTCTTACGTTATAGTGGGCTCTAAGTGCTTCTCAGAGGGTGGTCTGGGGTTTGCATCCCTTAGCCACGGTCATATAATCTTGCTGTACTATAATTAAGAAGTGCTTGTCTACAGATGGAGATTCTAAAGCAAAATCTGAGTTTCTAATACTTCCTCTCAGGTTAACTTTTGGACCATTAGAAAGTTTTCAAGCCAGTCCACTGAGTCAGTCTGGGTAAATCTGCTGTAGGACTTTGGGGGTAGGGTCTCGTGGGTGGTGGGGATAACATGTTATCTCAGCTCTTTAACTTTCAGTGGTTTATGTGCAGTTTTTTTTTTTCTTCCCTCTCTCTGTTGTTGTAACACATTACAGATATTAGCAGGAATTCTCCAGTTGGGAAATGTCAGCTTCTCCTCTTCAGCAGATGAATCACAACCTTGTCACCTTGATGCAAAATCTAAAGGTACTGGATATTGTTTTGCTTTGACATTTGTTATAAAACATTTCCAGATAATGAATGGTTAGGTATATATGGTAGTTACATTTCCATGTTTTTTTGTTGGATTGAGTAATAAGTTCCATGACATCACCACACCTGTCTCCTGCCTTTAGACTTCTTGCAGAGGGCTGCTGAGCTGCTGTGTGTTCCTGCTGAGGAGCTTCAAACATGTTTAAGAGTAAGGACTCTGAAGGCGGGGAAGCAAAGCGTGCTCAAGCCGTGCTCTCAGGCAGAGTGCAGTGTGAGGAGAGACTGTCTAGCCAAAGTCATTTACGCCCAGTAAGAATCTCCATTTGACCATCAACAACTTCTCAGAGTGCAATAAACTGTTGCTAGAATGGATGATGATGCGGGAACATGTTTGTGGAAGACTGCTGTCGTCAAAGACTTAAATGTTAAACCGTCATGCCGTTTTCTGTTTACAGTAAACAAGAATATTGTCTGTTTATAATCATTATAGCATCTCCATGCTTGAAAATAAGTGTGTGACTTTTCCCACCAGGTTATTTGAATGGCTGGTTACATTCATCAACAACAGCATATGTGCTGATAAATCAACGTGGTGCAACTTCATAGGTAAAAGCATTACTTTCTCAGATAGTGCTGAACATGAATTTCCAGCTCTATAGCCAAGCTCACAGAACTCCTCTGTAATCTTCAGGAGTCCTAGATGTGTACGGCTTTGAATGTTTTCAGACCAATAACCTGGAGCAGCTGTGCATCAACTACGTCAATGAGAAACTCCAGCAGCACTTTGTGGCTCATTATCTCAGAGCTCAGCAGGTAGTTTTGTTTCTCTGAAGGTAATCTGTTCAGATTTCTCAGTGAGCTACTATTTTGAGTGCTCAAGCAGATTTCAGATTTAATCTGTCAACAAACTAAAGCGATTTCAACATCTCCTTTATTAGGCTATGGGATAATAAGATGTTTAAATGTATGTCGAGAAAAGTTTCAGAACTGCTATATTAGACATGAACAGCAGCTAGATCATCATATTGTTTTTCCTGCAGCATTAATTTCATATTTCATTTTACTATTAACTTTTTATGTTCTACATAGATTTTTATCACCATCATCTGATAATGCCTTTGACTACAGTAGGTGGCACTCATAGGGAGCATTTGCTAAGGGTCAAACCAGCTAATGCAAAGAAAGCCTGGCTATGTTGAACTTCTTTTGCAGTGTACTCCTCTGACCTTGGGCTTCAGGGGGTTCTTTACTTTTCACAAAAGCTCTAGCGATTGAAAAAAGATTAAAATGTCTTGTTTGTGAATTTTCTTTCTTTCTTTTTTTTTTTAATCACTACTTTTTCCAGGAGGAGTATGTGTCAGAGGGTTTGCAGTGGTCCTTTGTCAAATACCAAGACAATCAAAGTTGCCTCGATCTTTTAGAGGGAAGCCCCATGAGTGTGTTCTCTCTTCTTAATGAGGTATGCTGGCCATTAAGAAACAAACAGAAGGAAATATTGTACAGACTCAAAAAAAAGCAGAAAAAAAAACAAAATTTCAACATTTTACCAAGCTGGGTTTAATTTTACACCATTTCTTCTCTTGTCTACTTTTACTACTAGGACATTTAAGAATAAATGTGCCAGATAAGCAAAGTGAATACAACCTACTACCATCAGAATACCACCTTTGTGGACATTTCATGACCAGAGGTCTTTTATACCTTGTAGCTTACCTGAATAAATCCAGGTGATATGTATGATAGACGTGTCACTTGCACATAGCTGTCTGATTTTTGGCGATGTTACTGGGACACTTTGTTGTTAATATCTTTGATGTCTGTAAATGTGAGGCCTTTGTTGTGGTTTTATTTGTCTGACAGACACCACAAAACACAAATGGAATTTCCTAAATAAATAAATAAATTTTAAAAAAATACATTTTTAAAAAAGGAGAATGTAAAAAGCCACCAAAATCAGACCTTCAATCATTAGCTTGGTTTTGCATTCTAAATAACCTTTCGGTTGGTCTTCACTGAAAGGCAGTATGGGGGTAAAATCAAAAGAAGTGTGACTCATTTTGATAATCACCTAAACTCCTGAAAACAATTTTTCTGAATCCTAAAAACACAAGAAATCAGTCTGCATAGTTGTGTAAGGAAGTGTTAGCATGTGCAAATTTATGTTACCATGTTTTGTTTTGTGTTTTTACATATTGTAGGAGAGTCGTCTAAATCGAGCCTCGGATGCAAAAACGTTCCGAGTTCGTCTGGAGAAGGAGCTGTGTGACAATGCTAACATCAGCTGGGACAAGTTCAGCAAGGTGCCGCACTTCACTGTGGCCCACTACGCCGGCAAAGTTGGCTATCAGATAGAAGGCATGGCGGAGAAAAACAAGGTGAGAAAAGCTTTCAACTGTGTCAGAAATAAGCTGAATATGTATTCCTTTACTCCACTTCTGCTTAGATACTGATTTCCATTTATCTATGTATTTATTTTTAGGACCCAGTGCCACCAGAGCTAATTAGCCTGCTTCAAAAGTCCAACAACCAGCTTCTTCACCAGATCTTCAAAGACAATGAAACTGAGAGTCAGATTAAAAAGGGGCCTGGTAAAACCACTGTGGTCTCCAAGTTCAAGGTAGGATCCAGCTCTAGCCTTTATAATTAGGGAAATATAAGCTAGTCACAGCCTCTTTTATAGTTTGGAGGCTTTAGTGCTGGCACTGGTAATTGCTAATATCTCATTGTAGAACTCACTGGAGACCCTGATGAAAATCCTCCACTCCACAACTCCTCACTACACTCGCTGCATCAAGCCAAACCCTGAGTGCAAGCCACTGACTTTCAAAAAGGAGGAGGTAGACAGTCTACTCGCATGTTTAATAATCTGTGTTTTAACACCACAAAGACAACACTGACATGTTTGAACTAAAGACAAAGGTTTCACTTGATCCTTGCTGTTTGTTTTCAGGTTATCATTCAGCTAGAGGCCTGCGGGATTGTGGAGACCATCCATATTAGTGCTGCTGGATTTCCAATTAGGTGAAACTTTTTTTGTCTATATCAGGCTAATGTACCATTTAAGTTCTGCTGGATTTTGGTTGACTTCTTGTCTTTTGGTGCACAGGATTCCTTTCCAAAGCTTCCTGCAACGTTACGCACTGATCGCTAAACACATAAAGTCGGGGGGTCACAGTGTTGGTGAGTACAGCTTGTGGCTGAATCCATTTCTGGTCAGTTTCGCATGTTTCGTGTTTGGGGAAAATAGTGATTTTATCTCCTCTCTTTAGGTCTGCTGGTTTATTCTGCTTTTCCTTCAGTAGCCCTCTTAGTAAACATGATCCTCAGTACTCTACTCTCCTTGGGAACTTTTTTAACTTGGTGCATTAAAAACAAAATAACAAACAAAATTTGCAACCTATTATGAACTTTCCAGGTAAATGCATGCATGACTGTTGGAGCTTGCCTTGCATGTTTCTCCATTTTTTTCTCAGTTATTATGTATCAACTGACACTTAGCTTCACCGCTGTGTTCAGCTGTCTTTTTTTTAGTTTTTAGTTAGTAAAGTATAAGGATGATGGTCAAAAATGGTTTTGGAAATCTCCCAACTTTTTGTCCAGTGTGAGCATGGAGTTGACGTTAGATGGATTTTTGTGATCTCGAATATTAATTGTACTTGTTTTAGTGACATTTTTTTCACAGCCCACATCATAAATATTGTGATAAAATGTAAAGTGTGTAATTGTGTAAATGTGTACAGTGCTTCTTTTTTATTTCTGCATGCTGTGTGAGACTGCAAGGATTTATTAAGGTCAAAAGAACCACCTGTGGATGACATAACACCTGATCTAGACATTAATGTTCCTTAGATCTTACTGGGTCACGTTAATAGCTGGATTTTGACAGACTGATCTGAAGGTGGATCAGAGTGTTTAAAGAAATGCTTTCGAACCCAGGAGCCTCCTGCTGTGAGGCAGCAGTACTAACCGCTGAGCAATGTGCTTCCAGTAAGCAAGCAGGCTCGCCTTAGTGATTCATCAGTTGGACAAATGCCTAAACAGACTTACAGAGCTGCTGTCACGTCTGTAACTTCTTAGCACGTGCATGCACAACCTGAATGCTGCAACATGCTGTGTATTATTATAAAAGTTCATATCTCCTCTGTGTTCCTCTCCGTGTGCATGTTAAAAGATAAAAAATTGGTGTTGAATTCACAGCACAGCGGCTATGGAAGCTGTGCTGTTGATTCAGATGTGTTTCCTGCTCCCTTGCTGTTCTTCACCCGCTACACTTTTTAACCTCACACGCTGTTACTGTGTGATAAACCTCAGTCTCACAGTCTGAGTGCTGCACAACTGTGAACATTAAGTGATGCACTAAAGATATAGTAATCTAACTTGTGCTTGCCTTCAGTGTTAGATTTGGAAGCTGACACTTGTCCCCAGCGACATGTGGAGAAGATCCTCGGTGTGGCGTTGAAACACCGCTGTCTGAGTGAAGAGCACAGTACATTGGTGCATTGTGGGAGGACTAAAGTTTTTCTCACGCAAGTGATGGTCAGTCATTTAAAATCTGTGTGTTTCATTACAAACAAACAAGCTTATTTATTTTTAGAATTCCTTCAGCTTCTTATTTTTTTGTTGCATTTTGTTTGTTTGCTCATGCAGTCTTTAGTTAGTGGTATAAATGTTCCAGTTTTCTTTCTTTTCTTTTTGAGCACACTGACCTGACTCGTCTCACAGCTAGATTTACTGGAAGATCAGAGGAAGAAAATCCTGTCTCACTGCGCCTTTACCATTCAGTGCTGTTGGCTACGGTACCAGCGGCGCAGACGACACACCCACCGCCAGTCTGCTACTTTGATCCAAGCAGGTGAACTCATAGTGCGCCTGTGAAGTAATGCAAATTGTGGCCCTGTTCCCACAGGTTCTCTGCAGGCTTTGACCTGACTGCCGGGCTCACGGTGACCAGCTGGCGGTGTCTGCACACTCTGTTTTCAGGCTGTTTATCCCTTTAACGACAGAGCCTATCACAAATAACTACTTCAGCTGTTCAATACAGATGTTCTATTATTACTGGTGCTTTATTTATTTATTTATGGTTCTTGTTCTGCAAGAGAAACAAACCTTTAGAATAAGTAACTCGTTTTAAACTGCCTGCAGCGGTGCGGTCCTGGCTAGTCAGGAATCGGGTCCGGAGATGGAACAGAGCAGCTGGAGTCATCCAGAGCACCTGGAGGAAGTGGAGGGTGAGATTTTATTTGAACGCTTAACCTCATGTGTTAAGTTTTACTGCTTTTTCATTGTGTTAATCTGTAAATAACTTTGTTTTTATTATTATTTTTTACATCTTCTTGCAGTTACTCTTGAAATCCTTGGCTGAAGCAGAACTTGATGACGCAAAGGACCTGGTGGAGGAGGATGCGCCCGCACTGAATCCTGTCGTCAGGGAACGGGGCTCAGTGCAGCTCTCCACCATCCCGGAGCCCGTCACGGTGCAAGGGTGGCCCATGGGCCTGGCTCTAGCCTCTGCACCGTCCATGACTTTGTCTTTGACAGCCACAGGCTTCCAGAAGATGATGTCTGTCATCGCCTCCCTCAACTTGCCATCCAGGAGGGGAGAGTACCAGGTGAAGACCAACCAGTACACGGAGGAACTCGCCTCCATAAGGGCTCAGCCCAAGGTGAGGACACAAACACCTTCCAGAAATTTTTTCATTTTGTTCATCTGATGGTCTTCTCTTTCTCGTTTCCTGCACAGGGATCCGTAAAGCTGCACTGTCAGCGATCTCCGCTTCTCTACGCTGACAGGCAGCCGGACCTGAAGAGCGACGTGACGGGGTTCAATGAGATCCTGCTAGAGAAAACTCTGTAACCGCTCCCTCAGTGCAAAACGCTACTTGCAGTGAAGCAGCTGCTTCTCCATAATCTGACATGAAACATGAAAACATGGTATTATTTCATGCTGCCACTGTGTATGTAGGTTAAAACACTAATTGCCATGTTTGTTTGTTTTTTGTTTTCTTTTTTTAAACGAAGGTCGAAACTGGTCTTACCCTGTCTTACAGGGATGAAGAGAATTATAAAACCTGCATCCTTGCATAATTATTATTTATCAGAAGTGTTTATGTAAGCTGGTGCAGTGCTAAAAATCACCTCCAGTTGCCTTACGGCCCCAGAGATGACAAAATATATATAAATATATCACCTAAAATTCCAAATCTGAGTCAGGAGAGTGGATACAATCCTCAGCTGCATTTAAGATAACGTACCCCCTTCTTTTCATTTCTTTTACAGAAAGAAATGAAGTACCATTCACATTTCTCTGTGAATGGTACTCATGTCCATTGATCAGTGGGCTTTGATCAGTGGTTGTTGATCAATGGTCATGAAAATGTGCATAATTATGATGAAGGAACTGACCTCCCAACCCCATTGTTCCTTCAGTGGGCTGGTTTCAGTCATTATGCAAATGTACTGTTTATAAGATTGGGGAAACCTGCAGTCAGCTGAGACTGAAGAAGTCACTTGGATGAGTGACGAAACGTTTCTCCCACTGAAAACGCTACGTCCAGATGAACAGAATCAACTTTAGGGGATTCTTTTACAGAACTTGCCATGTTTGTCACATGTAGAAAACAGCACATGGTGTAGATGGGATTATGATGATGCAGGATAAACACTAACTCTTTTTAAAAGAAATCTTTGTAAAACTGAAAATTTAAGGCATAATCTTGGCGCTTTTTTAAAAGAAAAAAAAATACCAGGGCTGCAGGCTTTTGTCTCCTGATAGATGATCAGAGTATTAGGACTCGAGACAAGTGCCTTTCTTAGAATCCACGATCAAACCACATATGAGCTGTACATGTATTTATTGGGCTGATTATTTATCTATGACTTAATTTTTCCAGTCTTCTGTTTCTGATTCTTGTGTAGTTTTGTGGTTGCTGCTGGGAGGAAAATGGTAATCGAGCAAATATTGCACGTTAAGCGAATATTGCACTTCAAAAGCATGCACATTCTTATGTAATCAACAAGATTACACGACAGGGTGTCTACAGGCATGAGCAGGTAAAATGTATTTTATTAATTTTCATTCTCACACCATTTTAATAGCCCAGAATCTTTATCTTGACTGATGAGCAGGCTCTGATATCTTCAGGGTGTCCACCAGTGTAATCGACAGCTTGGTCGTGCATATTTACACTTTGCTGGCCTGAGGCTTCGGGAATTTTTATATTTTTGAGGCAGTTGTTTTTAAGCACCATTAAAATTAGTTAATCATTAGCCTTTTTATTATTACCCCTGAGCAGCAAAAGGCTGATGGTGTACTGTCATCACCCGACCAGACAGGCAGCGCGGACATTTAAGTTTGTGAATGCAATAACTGGAGAACAAGGTGATACCATAGGTGTGTTTACTAAAAATGTTGGACAAGTTTGTATGTCAGTGACCTCGACCTCAGGGTCGGAGCAAGTTGTCTGAAAACCTCGTCAACGCGACAAACTTGAGAACAACACGACACAGGATTTTGAAATCGACACTGTAGGTGTGTCTACCATAGAACTGAGAGGAACCACTGGTGGTCGACAGTATTTTAATGAAAACAGGCAAACAAGGGTATTATTGTACAAATACTAAATTCATATAATATGATCTAAATGTGTTGAGGCAGCAAAAACAGTGGAATAGTGTGCCAGAAATTCTCAATAACTTGAGTAAAAGCACATCAGACACATCCACACTAATACATTAAGGGTTTATATTGATGAGTATTGAAGAACTTTCAAGGAGCCGTAGACACCCTGCATAACAGAAACTTCACTGATGTGAACAAGGATGAACCCAGGTTTATTTACATCGCTGCTCTTTGTCTTATGCACGTCAGCAAAATATGACTGAACCACTCTGTGTGAATTTCATCCAAAGCAATGCAGTACTGTAACATATACCAAAGTCTTTTTACACTACAGTATTTGTGTATGATAAACTTGATTTTTCTTATCACGATCAGCTTTGATATTTAAACTTTGAACAAACACATTAGCAACAATCATAGAAATCATTGGAGCCTCTCACTCCACACTTTTAACTTCAAGAGATTTCCTTTTTTCCGTTTTATCCACACACATTTCCATGACTTAGATATGTAAACGTGTCCAGGTTATTATCAGAAGTTATAATATGGAATTTGTGTATTTTAACTGTTTTATTCTTATTTTCTTCTGTTTCTGTCAGTAGTACCACGGTATCCATGGATACAAACTTGACTTGTATGTTTAAATGTTTTTGTTGAAATAAATGTCAGTTTTAAAATGTTTGGATTTCCAATCATTACTTTCCCCTTGAAGTCTTTACATGTGAAGTCTTGTTAATGGTAACTCTGGGAATTTTTACAGTTTGAAAAAGTTGTGGCTTTTATTTGAACATTATATACATACTGTAGTTTGAAGTCACAACACAAACTGCAGCAACAACACTATAAAAATATATTTGATTTTACAAGTTGGCATCTTCACTTGATTTTGCATCATTTTCTACAATTTTCAAGCACTGATCAGAAAATTCCATAAACAGCGGCTCCTGCATGGCTGATTTCATTGCATCCTCTTTACGCTCTGCACCATCTATAGAGCACAATAACTGCCTCAGATGAGGGTTACAGAGAAGGTCCTTTAGCTCTTTTGACTGGCCTGGAGATAAAGAAAACAGCAGTTACTCTCACACACTACTTTGTGTTAACGTGCCATTGCTGTTGCACGAAGCTTTTAATTTCAAGTGCAAAAAATGAAGAAGGGGTGCTGGAGCAATACCTAACATCTGGAGCCTCTGCAGAGGAACTTTGTCAGTGATGTCATCTTCATGCAGAAGATCATCAACACTCCAAGGCTCTGCAAAGACATCAAAGAAGGGAAATTCTTTTTAGGTGTTAGGTTTACTCGTAATGCCAGACAGGAGTACTGTCACAGACTGTAGCATGATTTCATTTAGTGAAACTATGCTTAAACGAAACTATTTGGAAACTTTAGGCCAAATATTTATGACAAATGCATAAAATTCATCTTCCCCAAATGATTATATACCTGTGTCTGTGCTGTGGTCACTGTAATGTAAATATTTTTTTGTAAATAAATTTAGATCATCACCTCTAAATACAGTATTAGTTCACAACTCTGACTAAATGAACAAGACTGAAATCTAAAACGGTGCTCAAGAAAAAGCATACCACCCTTTAGATGAGGGCATAATCATGTAATACTCTAAATATGTTTCTTTTAAATGCAGCTGTAATATTACTTATTTAGTAAACAGACCATATAATCCCAGTGCTGATGAGAGGAATGTAACTGTACCTGTGCTCACAGCAGTCTCCGTTTCAGGATTTGAAGGGGCAGGCTTGTCAACAGGAAGGCAGGTATCTGCGAACAGGAAAAAAAAAATTATTGATATGATAAGAAACATTTCTTTGGAGTAAAGCCACAGCTCATGTAAACATGTGAATGAAAATTTTAGAACAAGATAATTTACCTTTATGCTTTTTGTAACAGCCAAGTGAACAACTGTAAGAGCCAAAACACTCATAAGGATCAAGCATATCAAAGTCCTCAACAGTGTTTAACACATTTCACATGTGATTATTCTAAACAGGCATCTTCATTTATTACAAACTTAAAACACACTCTAGAGTCAATCAACGGGAACATGACAACTCTGAGCGGGTAATGTCGATGCCAATCACAGATTGTGACAAACATCATGCCAGCAGGTGGCAGCACTGTCGCCAGCTTGTCTTTTGTCAACCGGCGGTACAGCACAAAGAAGAAAAACTGCACTAGCACGATTTGACCTATGTGGGTTACCGTCCCATGTGGTGTACACAGTAATAAAAACAATGTTTTTCTTACTGCTAGGCTAACTGCACACACATTTTGTTAAATGACAATCTGTGAATACAAAATATTTGATTTTTATTAACCGGAGTAACACGTATCGAGTTATTCAGTGAAGTCCAACGTCACAAAAGTAATGTACCTCTTCATTCTCTCGGTAGACAAGCTGCTTATATTAGCTTTTTTTTCTTTCTAATTTACAAAAAATCAGATTAAAGAACTGACTACTGTAGTCTTTGTTCCCAAAAGTTTATCTGTGGTATTCGTAGCTAAGCAAAACAAATGCTAACTATAGGTTAGCCCGCAAACAAACATTCAGTTAAAGTTTACTTACTATCTTATTTTGCAGGCTGGACATCGGTATTTTGGAGTCCGTTCGCTGCACACACTGCATAATTGCATTTTCTTTTGAGGGAGAGGAATAAATTATGAGGGAAAACAGTCTGTTAGCGTGCGGTATATGAGTGGTAGGCACCAAAAAATGACGCTATTCCGGTTGTTTAGTTGTTCCTTCAAAATAAAAGCATCACAGATTAATTTGACTTTCCGGTAGAAACAAAGTACAAAATAAAATCCAAACACCGGGAAATATCGGGCGTCTTCATGTCCATTTTTAATCTGTCTTCGTTTCATATTTAGACCTAACTCAAACAAAATTCCGCTGCGGATACACATCCTGATTTGATTGCGCGCGCACACACGCACGCAAATACTATTGGATCATTATACTAAAATGTTTATCCGCAATCCGAACAGCAATTGGTGTCTACGAACTGAATTACAGTAATGGCTATTGATGGGCCCAGGTAGATAGTGCTTTATAAGCCAAGCAAAGATGGGGCCAGATGTGTGTCTGCTGAGTAAAATCCCCAAATCATAAAAATGCATTGAAAAATTCATGATATACATGTAATATACACTCTGGGCTACACACACTTGCGATATAATAAAAGGATGGCATGCCGCCACAGGAAACCTACGTATGTAAACTAATTTTGGGTATATTTTTGGGTAAGATGTCTCCATAGCAACCAACCACCTGTTTCAACATCCTTATTTGAGAAAGAACTTCGAATGTGGCATGTGAATTGTATAGATATTTTTTTATTTATATTGATACATTTATTTAGATTAAAAGTTTTACTTCTATTGATAAGAGATTTTATCCGAAAAACAGCAGAGTGTTGTGTATTTTCCTTAATCCCTAATGTGTTAAATTATTATTTGCTTTTATGGATCCATTGTTATTATGTTATAAAGCAAAAAACATTTAAGAAAAACCATAAATAGAGAAGCACCAGCCAAATGTCTTTGCTCTGCAAATTATACTCCCCCCTCTAGGATATGATATGCCCATATACCATGTCCTTTTGGGGTTCTGAGATACAAATAAGCACTGCCGCAGGCCCCCAGCCACTCTTCCTGTTTATAGAACAGGAAGAGTTGGTTCAACTGATCAGGAGAAGAAACAGAGCCCTGGGAATCGAACCCCATTTCAAATGAAAACATGACACTGGTTCAATTACCATCAACTTTTTATTTGATTTAAAATCAGCATATCTCCTGCACCCACAGTGGATATACATATTTATACATTTAGCTTTCAAGCACACAATCCACTGACTTACATAGCTTAACACAAACTATTCTTGCACAGCTGTAACTTGAAGGGGGGGGGGGTCTTGTTACAGGGAAACCTATGGAATGGAGGGCTGCCTTGTGACTGATGGGCACGTTCCCGGTGTCACAGCACTCCACTCACTGGGTCAAGAAGGCAGAGACACTTGGCCATGGTCAACATCAGAAATCCGAAATCTGTGTGGAGAATTATATAAAAAAGAAACATAAATACATTGTTTAGTAAAACAAAAAACAAACTCAATGTTTCCCTTTTAAATTTAGGTTTGCTGACATATACGTTTTTGTTTTTTTAAATAAAGAAGGCAGGCTGGCGCTACAGGTATTTTTTATTTATACATGAGCAGTTTGTTCTATGACATATCAAAAAGCCCCGCATACTTTAATTTTTGTTTTGACAGACAAACAGCCCGAAAGCTCAAAGCAGCCAAAAATAACGCTAAAGAGAAATTAACTGATCCAGTTACTGACAAATGATAACCTGTTTTTTTTTTTTTACTCCAATGCTAGCCTGAGCTGTGGGGACGCTCAGTCCATTCTGAAGGCCACAATGCACAATATCACTTACTCCGCCTTTTTCAAGGACGGATCGCGATCTCCTGACTGCTGTTACAAAGGCAGGTGTTGTTGCTCCTCTATGGGTGTGAACTGTTTTGGCATGGCGTCGTTGGCTGGGCTGTACAAATTCCAGGCAGGATTGTTTTTCTATCACAACCGTTCAACATAAACACAACGTTCAGACGACACCAATCCATAGCTACCTGTAAACATCGCAGGGAAAAAAAGCCATCAGGATGACGAGCTCTTGGTTCTCCTGCGTTTCATTTGGCTATTGTGATATTTTTCTGCAATCTTCCTCTCGTGCCCTGCAGGGCAATGGCGGTTTGTGTTCAGCTCGATTTCCCTCTTGGATCTTCCTTTTCCGCCAGCGTGGCCCGAGTACTCTAGCAGATTGTAGTAGTCGTACTGATCGTAGTAGGCCTCCTCGAAAGAGACCAATCTTTCAATATCTGTCGCCATTTGGACACGGAGAGCGGCACTTGTTCGCAGACAGTTTCTTGCAGCGAGTAAACATATGATGTCACGCCGTGTTTATATACATGCAGTCATGTGATCACGGCTGTTCCACTTCCTTCTGTTTTTGAGGCGAGCACACGGACATACCAGAGAGTTTGTAAATTTAGAGGAAACACCCCCTTTCTGGACTTTCGTTTTCAAAGGGGGCGCTCGCGAGCTAGTTCAGGATGATCAACGTTTAGCCCGCGACATTTACATTCCGCAAACATTTTTGCTAGACACCTTTGCGATAATTTAAATATGCTTTATATAGATATTTCCGGAGTTCAATTGTATTAAACACATTTCTGTGAAATTTAGCGACATCGCAGCACCATGAGCCATTTTACGGCATCCGCCATTTTGATTTCAGGCATGAAGCCAGCAGCAACAGAGAGCGTTGTAGCACCAGTCTCCTGATGGCATCATCTTCAACCACCATAACCAGCTGCTTCTTATACACGGATAGAAGTTTCTGTTAACCACGCTTCTAACATCTAGTTATCGTTTGTACACAGATGCCTCAAAAGGAGTATGCGCTGTCGTAACTCCTCGACGGACCAGTCAGCAGGCGCTAGCTTATTAATGTTTAATGGGCAAAACTGTTTCTCTGGGGGGAAAATATAAGTACATAAATGTCGTTTTATGGTTAAAACTGCCTTCGCTAAAATAAAGAGGAACGCTGTAGCTTTTGTCTAAAAGCATGTGTAAACAATTATTTTATCAGTTTAGCTCGCCTGACATCAATTTCACCAAATACTCTCTCGCTAGCGCCCTCTGCTGCGCTCCAGGGTTGAAGAAACAAGTGGACAATTTCATTGATAGGAAGTGGAATGGCTCTGTCTTAAGATGAGCTCTGCGTACGAACGACTCGTGTCTGCCTTGTATTATGATTTTTTTTGTTTCTGTTTCAATTTGTATGTTCCGCTCTCACGTGACTGTTCGAGGACTATATATGAAAACTTTCAAATCAACTTGATTTTACGATAAAAAGAAAAGTATGTATTTTTATTAACGGGCTGACATTAAAAGGCAGCTTAAGCGGGACATTATTATACAATAAGGTACCCTAAATAGGGCACCATTTTGAAATAAGGGAGCCTAAGTAGAGCATGTGGATTCCTGTTTTACGGGCAGCGCTGTATGTATTTCTAAAACAAATCTGCACAAAATACAACAAATACCGGTCTCCCCAGTACTCTTACATGCATTAATGTTAAAATAAAACGCGGCATGTGGCCTGAATATCGTTTATTTGCCTGCTTCTTCTCTCCCAGAAATCCGCGCTCAGCATTTTCTGGGATGTTTTCCTCCTCGGCCCAGCGTCCCGCCCTGACGGTGTGGCACGTAGTGACGCTTTTCCACGTCGCAGTAGAGTCTCACAGGCGAGCTGGCTGCGTGTGTATGCGTGTCTCCAGCTAGGCCAGAGAGTGATGGCGGCGCCCGTCCTGAGAGTGTCCACCCCTCGGTGGGAAAGAATAGCCAGGCTTCTTGTTTGCCTGCTGGGCATACTGTTGTCTTTATATGCTTTTCACGTCGAGAGGGAAAAGGCGCGGGATGCGAGTTATAAGGCTCTGTGCGACGTCAGCAGCTCCATCAGCTGTTCAAAAGTGTTCAGCTCAAGGTAATTTGAATTCAGCAAAGAGCGCCGACAGTGGCGCTCAATGAAGCTGCCTGCTATTGTGACAATCTGGGAAGGGCTGCGCGGTTTAAACTGTCAAATGCACTCTGCTAACATTTGACTGCTAACCCCAACCGTAAAAACTAATCACGAGCCACGGCTGGTAGCTCTCTGTTATACATGCATTAGTTAGAAAAAGTAACTTTACAATTGGAGGTGTTGGTTCTAAAGCGCCACATTAGCTTTGTAGCACCAAGAAGCTAATTTTGCTAACCGTTAGCTAACGAAACCCGTTGGTTAACATTTAAGCCAGTTTCACTTCTGAACCGACTGACAGCAGAGTCATAAACGCTGTCAGTTTTAATGGGATCCTGTTCAGACCGACTGTCTTTTGCACGTCTTAAAGCTAAAACATATGTTAAAACCAACTATATAGCATTAAAGTTCCCGATAGCTTGTGCGCAGCGAGGCTATTGTGAATGTATGAGTGATGCTGCTACGTGAAGTCAGTTACTCCGATGACCAGAACTGGGACATTTGTTTGCTGGGTTAATGTTGGTGAATTTAGTCAGATAACTTAAATGACTAACCTCCTACTTTGGCTGTCACACAGCTGTCGTTAGCTGTTGTGCTAACGTCACCAGTTATAAGTCCAGGGAGCTAAAACCCTACAGCCTGGTTACCTAAAGGAACACAGAGCTGGTCCAGAGGTCAGTGGAGGGGACTGTAGCATCACGCATCCTTGCTAGACAGGAAGGTGCATCTCCACAGATTATTACTTTGATTATTTTTTTTCATGATTATTATACACTTTTTGTATGCATACTGTTAAGGTGCTTAACAGCTTTTGGTGGCCATTCAGTTCTAATAAACTACACTAACACCATCTACTGGACCTCTTTGAATGAGAGGCACTGCTGGCCCTGATTACACCTGGAATGCAACCTGTCTAGGACTTACTGCATATTTGTTGAATGAGTCGGTGACTTTTCCGTTTGAGAGTCTGTCTCAACTGATGTAAGCCTGCCCAAGTGTAACATTTCTTTTAAAGAAGAGATCGAGCTGCTTACATTGGTCTGATCAGTTATGGTTTCCAGCAGTGTAATCTTTATGTCATCCTGTATTTTTGTGAGCTGAAGGGTCTGTTATTCTCTGCTTATCAGTTAAAGAACTAGGCACAATGGTGCTCTAGTGAAATGAATGGAAAGAAGGACATTTAGTAATGTAGAAAACACAATTTATTATATACAGGGTGCACACACAATATACATTATACAAAATGAGAATAAGCTTTCACAAAGTGAAATGTGATTGCAAAAATCAAGTCCACACTAGGACATAACCTTTGTGTGTTCCTAGTACTCTTACCGTGAGACATGGTGGATTGCATTGTTACGTCAGACGATGTCAAACATGGATCAGAGTTATTGAAATGACATTTACACATGCTTCTATCAAATTATATGCTTTACAATGATAAATAAGCAAGTGCATAGATCAATGTGGATTGGGGCTTTTAAAAATGAAGTTCTTCAGGACTGGGTCTTACCCATCAACTAACTCTCTCTCTCTCTCTCTCTCTCTCTCTCTCTCTCTCTCTCTCTCTATGTACACACATATTTATTTATTTATTTATTCTGCATCCTGCATACTTTGGCATCCAGAAAATATAAACAGTGATTCCATATACAAAGAAAAGATGGCATATCAGAAACTCAAGGAAGAAAGGAATTCCTCCTGTTTGAACTGCTTCATGTCAGGCAATGCATAAGTCAAGAGGTAGTGATTTGTCTTTGTGACATGCTGCCTTTCTATATATTTTGGAATTGGTTTATTGGATTTCAGGCCAACAATAAATGTTTTTTGTTAATGAAACAGATTCCCCCCCCCCTTTTTTTTTTTTTAAAGGTTCAGTTTATTAAACAGTAAAATGCTCTTCTGAGAGTAATAATTTGCTGTTATTTTACTAAAATGAACACCTCACTGCAGCATTTTAGGAAGCAAACACTAGGAAGTGGTTTTTTGGTTTTTGTTGGTTTTTTTTGTAATATTATCTTTTGACTTCAGTCTGCCTCGTTGCATGTTGTGCATGTTGATTTCCATGAATAAACTCTATTTTATTCTATTGTGGTTTAGGTGGGGTCGAGGATTCGGACTCCTGGGCTCAATTTTTGGAAATGACAGTGCACTGAACCAACCCAACAGTGTCTATGGGATTGTCTTTTATGCCTTTCAGCTGCTTCTAGGTAAGCCTATACTCTGTTCCCAGTTGTGGGTTACTTTGTCATTACGTTTTGGATTATATATGACAAATCTCTCTTTGCCTTTGCTCTAGAGGCAAGTGCTGACTCAACTTGTTGCTTTCCTGTAACACAGCTATTTTTGCCTAAACCTGACTCACATGACACTGACATCACATGGAGTTTATAAATGATAATAATGCAGTTAAATGCGAAGTTTGTGTTGTAGGAAGCATTTCCTGCTGACCTGTATTGAAATGTTTTTGGACCTCCCATAGGACTGCAGAGATGCGTTTTTAGAAAACTTCTTATCCTTCTTCTGTTTGGTTTGATGCCTGATATCGTTTTGTTTGTCACACTCTAATCTTGACACCAACAGATAACTGTGATTGTGAATATTTCTCTCTCTGTGTGTGACTTGTTTTAACTTGAACATTTTTTTTCCTCCCTCTAGCGTATGTGACTCAGTCATGCTGGTTCGACATGTTAGCCTGCCGGAGGCCTGTAGGCTTGCCCGGCCACCTGGCCCTGGCACTGAACAAGAGGTCCTTTTAGCTGCTGCAGTTAACACTCATTTGACTAGGACAATAGTATCCCAGTTTATCCAAACTGCTGCAGTGGGTAAAGATTTCCATATTAAAGACTGGTTGCATGGCCTTGGATTGGAAAATATTTGCACGTAGGCATTGCTCCAAAATCAGCATAACCAGGGCCATAATCTCTGGTCAATGTCAGTGAGCAGGTTAGAACTGCCGTTGCAAAACACTGAATTATTGCTATAGTTGTGACATTTGGCGATGTCCCTGCAGAGGATCTTTAGCCTCTTTATTCCTTAACTGTAATGAAGAAACTAGAGATTAGTTATGTGTTGCGAGGACGAAATAAATATACAGTAATATTTGTGTCGAGGTAATCAAGCAAAGTTTGAGATTCTGATGAATTTTTATCCATTTTAGCTCTATAAGTGAACACTTACTAAATCAAGCACATCTGTTAACACCCATCTGAGGTTCTTACTGCGTGTTGATCATCACAGTCCTCAGATGCAGGCTATTCACACATGGAGGCACCTATATGTGTGCAGATGTATCACAGTTAACTTTCACTGGTTCATCTGTTTTCACTCAGTCAGCGAGGGTTTAGTGTCTTTGAAGCATGAAGTTCACATCCATAGTCAGTGTTGTAGTTACAATAGATGGCAATGGGGACACCCAAAAGTACACACAATCTACATCTGTGTGTGTCTGTGGATACAGCAAGGAGCAACACACATTATAGCTGCTTGAAAGAGCGTGCTTAGGAAATCTTTGCTGCCTTTCCTCCCATCATTCAGCCCTTACACTCTTTTGACAAACGCAGTAACTTTACCAGTACATCTGTAAAAATCCTTGTTTTTATCACCGCAGGCTGGTGGAATCGAATACAGCTTTTTTTAACATGTTGTTCCCGGTTGTAAGTGATTGTTGAACCAAAGCTGCATCCCATCGTTTGATCTAAATAATGATGATAAATGTCTAAAACAATAACGGTAGCAAAAGAGAATACCTGTGTGTTTAGTAGTGACTCCTATGAGTACAAACCTGGTGTAAAAGAAGTGCAGACACTGACTAAATAAGGACGTGTCATCATGTGACAGCACAATGACATGAGCAGCCGGCTGGCTCAGTGTGCGGGCTGAATGTCGTCACGAGGACTCACAATATAAATGCAGAAGTGCCTGAGGCTGAAAGCTCTGTGACAAGAGCTCTCTCAGGAGATTGTGTGAAGGTGTATATATATATATTTTTTTTAATGGTTACCTGTTTAAGCCTCAATTTGTGTTTCTTGCCTTAGGAATGACTGTCAGTGCAATGGCCGCCCTCATTCTCATGACGACATCCATCTTGTCGGTGGTTGGGTCCCTCTACCTGGGTTACATCCTCTACTTTGTCCTAAAGGACTTCTGCATCATCTGCATCACCACATATGCGCTGAACTTCATTCTCTTTATTCTCAACTACAAGCGATTGGTTTACTTGAACGAGGCCTGGAAGCAGCAGCTACAGGCCAAGCAGGACTGAGCTGCCAAGAACGGCAAGAAAAATCCGAGAAACAAACAAACAGAGAAAAAAAAGAAATGTGACCTCTGAACATTTGACTTGCCACCAGGAGACCTTGCTTCCAAACAATGTTTATTCTGCTGTGTGTTCAAAAAAGAAAAAAAAATGAAGAAATTTAACTTAAATGTTGGGCCTGACAACTCATTGTTGATTGCAAACACGGAAGGATTTGTAAGTGAAAGATGATTTTTCTTTTCTTTTTTTCTCCTTTAATTTCTTTCTCCTTGTTTTAACATTTTAAACTCACTTAAGGAAGGGGCTGGCTCTGTGTGTGTGTGTGTGTGTGTGTGTGAGTGAGTGAGTGAAAGTGTGCGTAAGTGTGTGTACATGTGTATGTGTGCGTGCTCAGATTTGGGGGAGGTGAGGACACAACAACAACAACGCAAACAACCAGAGGCAGAGGACAGCTCTCATTTGAACAACAATTGGAAAGTGGAAGAAAAACACAGGACCTTTTTTTATAGGGTGCTTGATTTGAAATGGTTGGAAAGCTCCTATTGCTGCACAGCTCATCTGCACTAAAACTCGGAGCCGAATATTGGGTTCCAAAATTAGAAGAAACACTCACTAGGTTATCGTTTAGTTGCAGATCAGGTTCTATGAGAAGGGGGCAACAGTTTATATTATTATTTTTTTATGTTTACACTTTTTAGTATATTTCTTTTTGAAGAGGACCACTAAAATAAAACACGGCACAGTGTGAGATGTATTGTGTGTGTGTGTGTGTGCGTGTAGATCAGTCAGAACGTTTGTTTTGCAATTCTGTACATAGCTGCTGAGCAATATTCCAGACTAGATTGTGATTTAGTGTCGACACAAACCTTTAAGGAAAAATGGAAAAACTACCAACAAAGCAACAGAAAATCTGGATTCAAAAAAATTACAAATAAGTGATCAGGGTCTCAGTTTGGTGGGTCAGACTTCAGATGCGTTCGGGATGTCTTCTGTCCCGTCGTCCTGGTCGGGTGTGCAGTTCAGCCGTGTGTGAATTTCTTTGTTGTACGTGGTTGTTTCATCTGAAACCACAGACACAAGTCTTTCAAAATGGAACTGCGGGTTCTTTTTGCCAGGTTTGAGTAAAGGCACCCTCACTTTTTTTTTTTGTTGTTGTTGTTGTTCTTGTGTATAAAGCATTCCTGACCACCACACGAGTGGAAACCCATAAAGAATTATGTGCCTAAAGGAGTGTTACGGTAAATTACCTTTCCTTTTTTTTTTGGTGGGGGGAGGGGGATGGGTGGGAGTGTGGGTGATGTCATATTATTGCATCAATTTTTTTTCCTCATTGTTTTATTGTCACAGGTCCAAGGCTTTATTTTTATGATCATAATTTTGTAAATTAAGATACCAGTAAAGTGTTTCTCTCTCCCTAATAGGCTCATAAAGGTAGCAAAGCCTGCTACACTGTGATTGTTCAAGGGCAGGAGCGGCCTAGTGGCAGAAGCAACTCTTTATTTTTCTGTCCCCGCTTCATTAATGTTCATTGGGCTTTTGTATACATGTGATATCACTTGAACAGTAACAGTGATCTTGCCAAGCTGAGTTACAGTTCATTTGCAGGATGTGAACACAACTTGGAAAATGTACTACTTTGTGATTGGTGGGAGATCTGTAAGAAAACCAAGCAGCGTGTTAACCATACGGGTGCTTATTTGGGTTTTGTTCCAGTAGAAAAAGATAACCTGATCACTGTTGCTTGTTCTAATCCACCATTGGAAGGTCTAAGCAGACATGGAGAAAGCAAACGCAGCATGTAGTGAAACGAGGGAGTAGAACCATCATCTCCCTTCGATCCAGACTCCACTGTTAAAAGTATCCTGTTTGTCACGTGCACGGTACACCGTCTCCTGGCTTTTAGCATATGTTGGCCATCGGACAATCTTGCACCCACTGTCAAAGATCAGTAAGAGTCATAAAAAGTGTAATAATGTCATTCATCTGTGGTCATAAAGCAGCCTGTTGATAGTTTCATCCCTGATCCTCTCCATTCCTCTGTAGTAGAATTCAGGGTCTCGTACAAAGCTGTTCCATCGTTCTGAGGGTTTTCAAGTGTTGATAGCAACTGTCATAGAAGTCATTTTAGTGATTTACTACTGGTGATGTGATAAATCACAAAGTCATTGGTTGTGTATGAAAATGGAAATTCAGGTGATCCCTTTGTTTTTTTGTGGTGAAATAATTTCTGTTCTTGCATGTTGGGACTCATTTACTACTCCTCTGTTTTCCAGTGTACACTTTATAATTTCTTATAGTTTTTCCTGCATTCCAGGCAGACATTTGTTTCTTTGTGAAATGATGATCATTTAATCCTTTACAGTCATGTTGAGATTTGGTTTTTGGGTATGTCCAGTGTGGGCCTACTAGCTTAAAATGGACCTGTGATGCTAACACTGTTACAGTGGTGGATGCTTGTATTAAACGTGGCCAAAGTTTTAAATAATGAGGTCAATGTACAAGTAATCTCTGTGAGACAAAAGCTCAGGTTTCAGGCTGCTCTAAAGAGCCGGTGTCGGGTCATTTTCCCACTCTTGGCTCTTTATGGTATGAATGAGAGTGGATATCTCTAATGTGGCCATCTCGGTCTGATGGTCCAGACGATGAGCGCAGAAGATCCACACACTTGGTTCAAACCTTCTGTTCATGAGGGCAGAGGGATCCTGAACATATGGATGAACTAAGGGGCTAAGATAAATGAGGATTGTTTTGAACTATAAGTCACACAAAGCTACTCTAATGGAGTCCAAGAGAAGAGTATATGGGGCCACTTTAATATAGACTTCACTTTGATTCTGATGGTATCTGATGATACTCTTAAAGTTTTTAAAGCAAGATTCAAAATGGATCAATTACCCAGAACCCAAATCACCTCTAGCCACTTGGGTCATGCTAATAATGGCATTTTAGGTTTCCCTTATGCCAGTATGAAAACTGGTGAAAATTGAATTTCCATGCTGCATAAAACAGAATGGAGATGAGTGGCTGCCTGGAATAGGAGACCTCATTCAAATATTGGTTTGCTTTGAAAAATGGTTGCCAGTTATGTAAATGTGATTGGTGGTAAAGTAGCAAAAAAAAAAAGAAAAGAAGAAGAAGCAAATACCATTCAAGTCCTTTAAATGTTAGTGTCTCATCATAGTACATCTTCGGTAAGAACTTCCTTATCTACAGTATTTCCTGGCTTATGCCAGGTTGTTTTTCATCTCAGCACTGGACGAGGTTACCAACCACACTCTTTTATCCTTTTTCTGCACGCTCATAAGTCTTGTGCAAGTGAATCCACAGAAGTCTTTTTTTTTTTTTTTTTTTTTTTTTTTTTTTCAAATTTAAATAACTGACAGATTGCTAGTTAAAAAGTATGGTTCCTGTGAGTACTGATATAAAACTGACAAGCATACAATATCTAAGATTCCAGTCATGAAAGCCCATTACACCATTTGTGTAAAGTTACTTTAAAACTACAAGAAAGAAATTTGATGGATGTTTATTCAAAAGTTTGGGAAATCTTCGCCAGGTAAAAGGATCACCATTTCCTTGATGATGTAACTCTAAAATCAAGGTCAAGGCATAATCTTTGCTACATTCTCACGAATCTTCATTTAGGCCCTGAGGTAAAACTGCCATGTTAGTTGCATCACCAATGCCAACGAAAGTGCCTTCTGTTTGATCACTAGGCCTTGAGCCAAAGACGAGCAACAGTAAACAGCCTTGTAAAATGAAGAACTGCAACAGGCACTTGTGCTTGCCTTCCTTAGGATGTAATTTGCTTAATTGGTAATTCCTAAAGATTTGATACCTGGTATCAGTACGAAACTCTATTCAGAAATTGCCAGAAATGGCCGTTCCTTTTTTCCTTACTCCACTATGTAATTATCTTTATCTTGCTTAGTTAGGAGATGTTTGTTAGCTGAAAACACACTCTGTTCCAATGATAAGATTGTAATGTTTTTTCAGAATTAATTATGCCCCATAGCTGTATAGACTGTTAACATTCTGGGTTGTTTTAGTAAAAAAAAAAAATGTTGGGGGGTTGGAGGGCTAGGATATCCACGCGTCAGCATAAAAAGTTTATTAAATTTCTTTGTGGAGGAAATCTTACTGGGTTTGCTTCTGTATTGCCAAATATGTTTTAAAATGCTGTATTTTCTTACATGGAAAAGTGTTACACGAATGGTAGGAAGGTGCAAAAAATAACCTGTTTAAATCCAGCTTACCTTAAGGGAAAACTGTGGAAAAAGGTTGACGTGAGAACATTTTTAATTGTGTCATTGTCATGTGGAAATGATCTACCATTAAAACATTCCCTCTGAAGCTGTTGGTTTAAGTTATTTGAATGAAATAATGTGTTTAATATACAGAAAGACAAAAAGACTTGCTTTTAAGTCTTTTAGGTTTTATTAGCTTAAATCTTTAGAATATTTGGACTAATAAAACCTAAAAGGCAATCTTATTACTCTGACAGCATTTTTGAGTCTTTCAACAATATTCAGGGGCTTTTATCTGAAAGATAAATGAGAGAGTATGAAGTTGTATCACAGCTCAGCAGATGGTGGTAACTTTGGTAACCTTGTTCCCTTTTAAAGATAACTGACGTTCTTTATAAAATATCCGTTCTGTATCTTCCTGGATCTAAAAAAAAAAAGAGAGAGAGAGATTTTGTCACCCATCATTTCTGTCTTCCACTCATCTGTCCATTCTCTCCTTGTCAGGGTCGCAGGGGGGCTGGAGCCTATCCCAGCTACCAGGGTACAGGCAGGGTACACCCTGGGACAGGTTGCCAGTGTATTGCAGAGCTAACACATAGAGACAGACAACTATTCGCACTCACATTCACACCTATGCGCAATTTGGAGTCACCAATTAACCTAACCCCACTAACTGCATGTCTTTGGACTGTGGGAGGAAGCCGGAGTACCAGAGCTCTTTAATGTAGGATCCAGTGTGAATGTTTGCAGCAAGCAAACCTGTTTCAGTGTTTACATAAACACCTCAAGCTGGATTTATAGTTCTGTTTTACCATAGCACCCACGCTATGTGGGCCATGTCACCCACATGGCATTTGCATTTCTACTTGTGTGCTGTTGTGTCTGCCATCACGAGTACAACTGAGTAGATAAAACTTGAAAAGTTACTTTTACTGAAGTGTACGTGGTTGTCAGGGCAATGAAAAAGATAGAAAAAACTAATTTCACTGTCTTTTAATTCTAAGGTTTTCCACACAGTGATGTAATAAATAATCACCTGGTCTTTATCAGGTCTTAAAAATGCAGAAGGACCATGTGATAAAGTACACCTTTACTCGTTTCAAGGGAAGAAAAAGGCAAAATAGCAACTAGGTTCTTCAAATTAAATTTCTTTATTTGAAACTTTTGCTCATGCACTTGATTACAAAGCACTGATCATCAGATAGTGTGAGCATCTCTGTAAAAGCAGAAGTTTAGGCACTTATGCTGGTCAGGAGCATCTGTGTGTGTGTTTACAGAATGCCAAGGGGGAATGACATCAGCTGTGGTCTCAGATAAACAATTGTTACTGCCCATCAGTCTGGTTAAGGTTATAAGGCTATTTCCAAAACGTTTCAAGTTAATCACTCTACAGTGGAAAATATTATTTACAGGTGGAAAACATCCAAGACAGTCGCCAGTCTTCCCAGGAGTGGACATGCCAGTAAATTCACCCCAAGGTCAGACTGCAACGCTTGGTAACTACAAAGCCCGCCAAGAGCTACACCTCAGGCTCAGTTAGCTTGCTTAAAGATAAAGTTGATGACAGAACACTTTGACAAAGATTGAACAAGTAAGACTTGTTTTTAAAGTCTTTTTTTCAGGTGAAATTTTTTACATTTCATTTGGAAATCAGGGTACTCGAGTCTGGAGGAGAGGTGTAGTAACTCAGAATCTAAGATGTTAGTGAAGTTTCCGGTATCTGAGTGGAGAAATCAGAGTCTGGAGTGTACTCTGATTACTTCACAGCACAGTGGGAGAGAGGTGGTGCTCTAGGGACTGGGATTGTTTGACTCCTTGTGTCATTCACCACACTCACCGTGGAGTATTTGATTGCTGTTGATGACTTATGAGATTTGAGTACCTATCCTACCCAAACCTGTTTATAGGCAGAATGTGGATGGAGACACTGAAGATTTAGAGCAGAGTTTTCATATTTGGTTGAGGTTGTTCAATGTCTGTAAGTGGCAAAGGAGGGTGGGTGGTGGACATGAGTCTAATGTCACAGTCAGGAATTCCTTATTCTAAACTTACCCTTCAGAATTAGACACAAGAGACACATTCAACTTTTTATTTATTTTTAATTTAGAATATCCTTTTGATGATCACCATGACTGAAAAAACAGCAGGTTTATGGAAAATGACTGATTACTTTAGATAAACAAGATTTCCAATACTGAGATTTTATGTAGAGAACCACAGAGGAAAGTTTATGAGTAAACTTTAAACTTTGTGTCTTCAGTAGCCACAAGTGACCCTTTGTCCACCTTCAGTGGACAAAGGGTCACACAACAGCTCCTGGATGATGAACTAGTTCTGCCTCTAGAACGACATCTAGGACAAACGCTGCCGTTAGCTCCAGGATATGCAAATGGTAATAAGGGAGTTAGAGGAGTAAAAATACACTGTAGCAAGATGCAGTAACATGTAAGGCTAGGATGTACATGATCTAAAAGAGACAGCTTATAAAACACAGATATTTCTTTGTAAATTACTACGTGCCTGACCACTACTATTTTTTTTCTCGTGTGGTTAGTGAATAGTGAATCATTAATGCAGATGAAATAAACCAGCACAGAACATAACAGCATTAGTAACAGTATGTGAGCACAGAGTATCTCCAATGTGTCTCTGTCACGGCAGTTGAATTTCATTAATTTAATAGCAGTGTAATCGCAGATGCAGATTAGTGTTTAATGACATGTATCTAACCTGATAAGTAAACATCTCTCATAGTTGGACCAATTGAAAAAAAAAAAAAAAGCCTTAAATGTTTGGAAAAACGGGCCTGAAATAAGTGAAAAGCAATCAAAACAGTTCTGTTTTATGAAAAGTACATTTTAATGGAAAATGTCTGCAGCACCAGACATTAACTCTGACAGGTAAGCTAGTGTAACGATTTTAAATGTTTAATATTTGTCCTGCTGGAACTCAAAGGTCAACCACGTGATGAGGGTACAGCCTGAGTCACTGATAGTGAACAGTCTGATTGCTGACACGCCACCATCCATGATCGATACGTCATTTAACCTTTTAGGTGTCTGTGGTCTTTTTTGAAAATGGTGACGGCGGCACCGTCCACTCCTGAACTGCACTGCATATGATGAAAATAATTAAATCAGATACTGTTTACATGTTGAGCAGATTGTTTTTAATAAATTCATTACAAAAGTGTCAATTGTTTATTTTCATTTACACACACACATACACACTATTTCATCAAATAAATCACCCTTTTGAGCACCTAAACATGCTCAAACTCTTAACATTTTGTAACACAAGACTGAGTTATGCATATGAAAATTAATCCCTGAACAGATCCATATGTAAACATTAAATCACAATCATAGCGCCACCTAGTGGCAACAGAAACTGTCATGTTTTACACTTCGGGGGACTGGGTGGTTGACCTGAGCTATCTAAAATTTGGTCAGAAAAGCCTCAATGAGTTGGTATTGCTTTATTTTGAAAACAGTCAGTTTCTGACAAAGGGTGTGACCCTGGTGCAAATTTTGATATTTCGAATGAAACACAACCTTGCTTTAACTCAGACAGATTGTCCAGTCCTGACCTGAACACATCAATAGCAAACAATAGTGAGAGCGCCACCTAGTGGCAACACAAAGTGATGTGTTGCCACACAAAATGTCATGTTTTATACTCTAATGTACTGCTACACTCAGGCTGACCACATCCACCTCAAAAGCAGTCTGAATGAACTTCAGACCTTCATGATGCTTTATCATGAACAGTGTGATTTCTCATTCAACAGTGAATCCTAACATGGGAATTCAGCATAAAGAAACAAGTTGCTGTTGAGGGGCTTGGAAAACTTAAGAAATCGTGAAACCTGGTACACACCTCCAAACTGATAAAGGCTTTCATGTTTTATGGGCCATAGTGCCACCTACAAAATAAATTTTTTTTAAAAAATGTAGTGTTATGTGTAGTTAAATGTTACAAGTGTTTATATTGCAACATTTCATCTACAGTGGCTTGCAAAAGTATTCGGCCCCCTTGAACTTTTCCACATTTTGTGACATTACAGCCACAAACATGAATCAATTTTATTGGAATTCCACGTGAAAGACCAATACAAAGTGGTGTACATGTGAGAAGTGGAACGAAAATCATACATGATTCCAAACATTTTTTACAAATAAATAACTGAAAAGTAGGGTGTGCGTAATTATTCAGCCCCCTGAGTCAATACTTTGTAGAACCACCTTTTGCTGCAATTACAGCTGCCAGTCTTTTAGGGTATGTCTCTACCAGCTTTGCACATCTACAGACTGAAATTCTTGCCCATTCTTCTTTGCAAAACAGCTCCACAACTGCCCTGTGATGACCTCAGAGGTTGTCTAAGAGAATATTGGGAACAACGACACCATGAAGTCCAAAGAACACACCAGACAGGTCAGGGATAAAGTTATGGAGAAATTTAAAGCAGGCTTAGGCTACAAAAAGATTTCCCAAGCCTTAGAACATCCCACGGAGCACTGTTCAAGCGATCATTCAGAAATGGAAGGAGTATGGCACAACTGCAAATCTACCAAGACAAGGCCGTCCACCTAAACTCACAGGCCGAACAAGGAGAGCGCTGATCAGAAATGCAGCCAAGAGGCCCATGGTGACTCTGGACGAGCTGCAGAGATCTACAGCTCAGGTGGGGGAATCTGTCCATAGGACAACTATTAGTCGTGCACTGCACAAAGTTGGCCTTTATGGAAGAGTGGCAAGAAGAAAGCCATTGTTAACAGAAAACCATAAGAAGTCCCGTTTGCAGTTTGCCACAAGCCATGTGGGGGACACAGCAAACATGTGGAAGAAGGTGCTCTGGTCAGATGAGACCAAAATGGAACTTTTTGGCCAAAATGCAAAACGCTATGTGTGGCGGAAAACTAACACTGCACATCACTCTGAACACACCATCCCCACTGTCAAATATGGTGGTGGCAGCATCATGCTCTGGGGGTGCTTCTCTTCAGCAGGGACAGGGAAGCTGGTCAGAGTTGATGGGAAGATGGATGGAGCCAAATACAGGGCAATCTTGGAAGAAAACCTCTTGGAGTCTGCAAAAGACTTGAGACTGGGGCGGAGGTTCACCTTCCAGCAGGTCAACGACCCTAAACATAAAGCCAGGGCAACAATGGAATGGTTTAAAACAAAACATATCCATGTGTTAGAATGGCCCAGTCAAAGTCCAGATCTAAATCCAATCGAAAATCTGTGGCAAGATCTGAAAACTGCTGTTCACAAACGCTGTCCATCTAATCTGACTGAGCTGGAGCTGTTTTGCAAAGAAGAATGGGCAAGGATTTCAGTCTGTAGATGTGCAAAGCTGGTAGAGACATACCCTAAAAGACTGGCAGCTGTAATTGCAGCAAAAGGTGGTTCTACAAAGTATTGACTCAGGGGGCTGAATAATTACGCACACCCTACTTTTCAGTTATTTATTTGTAAAAAATGTTTGGAATCATGTATGATTTTCGTTCCACTTCTCACGTGTACACCACTTTGTATTGGTCTTTCACGTGGAATTCCAATAAAATTGATTCATGTTTGTGGCTGTAATGTCACAAAATGTGGAAAAGTTCAAGGGGGCCGAATACTTTTGCAAGCCACTGTATGTGTCTGAAATTTAACAGCCTTGTGAAATGTCCTGACAACTTCAAAAGAATCTCTTGGAACCATATCTTAAACCCAACAGGAAGTCAGCCACTTTAAGTGTCAGGTGTAATTCTGGCATTTTCACAATTTTCAGGCTTTGTACTTTAACTCCTCCTGGATTGGATCAACATTATCTTTGGTGAGTTGAATCTAAGCCTTGGTGATGTTAAACTCTGAAGCTTTTGAGTTTTTGTGAAAGGGCTTGTTTGTAGCTGTGTGCCAGAATTTTGATCATTCCCCACCGGACATGAAATCTCAAATAAATCTTAAGTATCTTTTGTCCCATCTCACCCACACTTCACATGATTGATTAGAGTCCATGTCTGGAGACATCTATGTGCCAATATCAGGTCACCCTTATGGCACCTCCTATTGGCAATAGGTGATAATCATCCCATGTCTTTCCCCAGGACACTGACAAAGAACTGAAGCCTGCTATGTACAAGAGTTTTGCTCTCTCTTTTCTTCCCATTCGGTTGAACAATTTTCTTGCATATATGCTATAATTTTCTTTTTATATATATGCACCTGCTACACTACACTTGTTCTAAATTTTTCAGTCAGTTTAATTAAATATATTTTGGTCCTACAAACTCTGTGGTCTTTTTGGTCTCTCCTTTTATCTGAATTCTGGGTTGGCTCATGACAAAATGAGGTCTTGTCCTGTTTAAAAACAGACTGGTTTAGTGGGTTTTAGCCTGCTTTCCAGTGGCATTCATTTCTGACAGTATAATTTATTTAGAGAGATTCATTGGTATCTTTGGGGGAGAGAGAGCTAAGTCACTGGTTGTTCAGGTAGTTTGTTTGTTGGTGCATTCAATTGGTTCTTTACAAGACGTGCTACTGCCATTAAATTCTGTATGTTTCACTTTAAACAGTAAATATGTTTTCTTTGTTCTATTATGAATAAAATGCAGGCTTATGAGATTTGCAAATTATTGCAGTTTAAAAAAAAATCTGTTTTATGATATTATATTTTATAATTTGCGTCAGACTTTTTTAAATTGAGGTTTTAATTAGAAAAGGTGAACTTCACAATAGATAAGGCACAAGAGTCTATTTTCAATCATTGTAGACCTATAAAATGTTCCCTACAGCTGGAATAAATTATTATAAAGTTTATTAGTGTAGGTCAATATGTACACACACACACACAGATGCTGTTCAGACACAATATCACAGTATTGGTTCAGCATACTGCTTACACAGTGCTGACTATTTCCCAGACTGGCTACCATCAGAGTTTCATAGTGATCAGAGTTATTTAGTCAGTCAGGAAGCAGTCTGCCCGTCTCATTAGCCAGTCTCCAGTACCTCTTCCTCAAGAGGAACGCTGCTGCCTTGGGCTGCCTTTGCCTGGTGAAAATACCCTTCTTATTCCCCACCACACGATAGATTCCTGCAGACACAACACAGTTTGACAAGAACACTGTCACAGTGCAGAATATAATAAGCTGAATAAATAAAGGTCTGGTTTTTAACCTAATGGCTGCTTCCCCAGAGCTTCAGCTATTGTTGTATTTAACTGCAGTTCTGGTTCTACAGGTTGCTTTATTTTGAAGCTGCAGTACCTTGTGATGTCATGAAGTCTGCAAAGTTCCAGATGAGTTCACCAATGAAATACTGATTCCTCTTCTGGTCGAACACATCATGGTAGCTCTGCAGGAGAGCATTCTGGTACTCCTCAGTGAACATCATGGGTGGATCCTAAAGAGTGACAGTAAGACTTGTTAAAGGTGCGGAACTGACTTGTGAGTGAGTGGAGTGAGTGAGTGAGTTAGTGAGTGAGTGTATTCTCACCATGTGAAGCCCTGGAACTGCATCTGCTCCATATTCACTCTGGATGATGGGTCTCTGGTACTTTCTGTACCAGTTTTCAAAATGAGTGCTGAGCTGAAGGGGAACGATATCCAACCGGCCTTGATCAAAATACCAGGCAAAGTAACTGTTTACACACACTACATCTACATAGGGACCCTACAGAAAAAAAATATAACCCAGAAAAGGATTCAGAAGTATTCTTCAACATGGTTATGACTTACAGTTATTTATTAAACATTTATCACACAATTTTCTTGCAATCACCCTTTAAATAATAAAATCTGTAAGATGCTTTTTATCAACCAGTTTCAAGTTGGGTAAATGAGTGCATGCCTCTTCTGTTTTAAAATAAACACCATGCTCCACACTGACATGCATTAATGTTCCTCGGTCCACTGCCATTAAACTGGAGGCTCTGCTCTTCATTTCTTCATTGCCTAGGTGAATCGTGGTATCAGAACTCCACTCACAGTTTAGGATAACAACTGCATCATAGGAGTCAAGACGAAGCACATATAATCTTATTGTATGTAGATGGTGTTTTACTGTACTAACAGAACCACAGTCGTCATTATCTCCATTAAAGAATTTTATCTCTGAATTTCGTCATTACTCAGCGTATAAGATCAATACAGACAAAACTGAGGAAATGGATGTAAACAATAATATTCCAAAGAGGGTGAAACATACTCCTTGAGTATGTCCTTGTCCTTGTCCTTGATGTAAATATGTAAAAATTGTGTATGTTTCTGTTCTGTGTCTTGTGTACTGTTTGTTTGTATATGTGTCTTTCTTGCTGCTGTTACACCCAAATTTCCCCTTGTGGGACAATTAAAGGATTATTATTCTATACTCAGTTGACTAAATTTACTTACTATGACTTATTAGGACTTAAAAAGAAAAATCAACATGGGTTTTGTGAGCTGCTCATCTGGTGTTAATTAACTAACTTAGTTAAATTGCTATCTTGAGCAGGGCTCAGACCTGAAGCACTCAATGTGATTCATTCCACTTAGTACAAACTTCATCTTTTAACATGATTATAACAGAGGTGCTACTTACTTAATTACTTCTGTTACACTATTATCATCAACGATGTGTCAAATAAAAAGTCTGGAAACTGAAAAAAGAAAGGGATGCACAGACTTTGTTTAATATGTGATGTTGACATTAGTGTGAAGGATGCAGAAACTCACCCCTTTGTCCATGTCAGCTTCAGTGATTGTGACGTAAGTGACAGGTCGGGTTTGGTCCAGAGCTTTGGTGTGCTCAATCAAAGTCCTGTAAGGGGGTAGAAAAAAAGGAAGTGATTTGATGTTGGGCTCAAATCAGCAAAAGATGTGTCTTGAAATGCAGCTGTACTAAATACAGGAAATGCCGTCTGGGACATACCAAGTGTTGCTACATTATTGGGAATTGGTTGAAATTATTTACTTTAAATGTTAAATTTCCTTCCTTAGTTGGACATTTAGTTGCCTTATTTCTGTTTGGTTAAAATAAATGTTTGTTTCTTAATAATTACATTAGTGTTTGTCTCTAAGTTCTTCTTTGCTTGTTTTTTTTTTTTTTTTTTTTAGCTCAGTTGTTGGTTGTTTTATGCTCAGTTTAGTTTGGTTTTAAATGTTAGTTTGTTATATTTTGTTGCCATTACAATTAGGGCCAGTAGGATACAGAATATTTAAGCTCAACATGATATTTAGTAAATTAAAAAGCCGATATTCCAAAATATCAGCCAATTTTTATTTATTTGATCATTTTTTCCTCTCTCAGACATGACTTGTTTACACTACACTCTGCTTGGATCAGCTGGTTTTTGTGTTTGTGGGGTTCCAAACAACAGGGACGTTGCAGAGTTGCACCATCTAATTGCTAAACTATGCAAAATCAGCACTCTACTTTTTAAAAAAAATTAATTCATCAGTTCAGCTCTAATTAGTTCTGTTCACTTAATTTCTTAGGGCTCCATGATCACCTTTTGGGTTTTTTGTTTTTTGCTTTTTTTTGTAAAACAAAATCCACTTTTTTAAAAAACTACATTATGTTACTCATGCCTAACTAGCTTTGTCCCTCATACCAGTTATCAGATGGATATCAGATGCTACAGACAAACTGATCTTTTCTATCAGGATTTTAAGAGTTATTATTGTTACACCTTCAGTGTGATAAAGCACATATTTGAGAAGTAGAATAAACATCAGAATTTACATTTTCAAACAATTGTTGCTTATCTGTGCAGTGATGACTATTTGAAGGGTGGCAATAATTGGAGCTTTACACCTCAAAAGAAAAATAACCTGTACTCACTTGAAATAAAATTCAGCAGGAGGCATCTCTGAGGCGGGCTCATTGGCGACCGACCACATGACCACAGAGGGATGGTTCTTGTCCCGGCGCACAAGCTCGTCCATGACAACCAAGTGGTGAGACAGAGAGGCGTTTCCAAAACTGCGACTATCAGCAAGGCACAAAAGATACATCTCAGCCTGAGCTGAAAGACTAACGACTCAGATCCATCCACACTGCAAGATGTGAAGACCTAACTCACAACTGTTCTGCTTTCCAGTAAAGTTCAGCTATTGTGAGTTAGTCTTTTATTATAAAATGTAATATTATGAGTACTGTACACATTCAGGTCTGAAACATGTGGACAAACGTCAATTAAAAAAATACGAAAAAAACACTCCAATTTAAACATGTGTATGGCAAACAGCCATCTTGTTGTCTGATACACTGTGTGACATAGCTGTAATTAACTTAGGAATGAAGTCAAGTTTGATATGCAGACTGAATGCTAATAGCCTATGACAATCACATGTCATTTCATGCAGTATTCCTATTGGTCACAATAGTGTGTAACATTTTTTGGCAATTCTAACTTGGGCAGCATGAAGTTCATAAGTTCATAAAGAGTTTCAGCAGGGGTGGTGTTGGACAGCATGTGTAGTTTTCTCTATGTCTTCATATGCTGTGGCAAACAGAATTTTTCACTTTTGACCTTACTGAACCCTCAAACATATCCAAAGGTCACACAGATATGTGTGGTAACACTTACATGTCTTTGATGCCCACACCCGGGCACTCATCTATCACCACAATCCCATGACGGTCACACATCTGCAGGATCTCCTCAGCATAGGGGTAGTGGCTGGTACGGAACGAGTTGACTCCTAACCACTTCATTAAATTAAAGTCCTTTACAATTAGGGGCCAGTCAAAGCCTCTACCACGAATCTACAACACATTAAAACCAGAAAAGTAAACATACGGTCATTGGAGCCTATTTTCTGCAAAATTTAAAGGAGTTTCATCCTTCTAGGGGTACTTACGTCAGAGTCCTCATGCTTGTTGACCCCATGGAAATAAAATGGCTTGTTGTTAATGAGGAACTGGGTGTTGGTAACGTTTATTGTGCGGATACCAACTGGCAGAGTATACTCATCCTCATATGTTGATGTCTCACTGACTGCAATTAGGTGGACCTAGATGTTGAAGAGAAAATGTTAGAATAATAGAAACAACACAACCTCACAAATCGAGTGGCAATGCTCAGTCAAACCACATCACACTGCAGAAACACACCTACATGCCTGTGAGCATGTTGCCTTACCTTCATAGAATAAAGGTAACCTGGATTCTCGTGCATCAAGTACGGCCACCACAGCTTCACATCTACCACTCTAAGCCCTCCAGATGACCCACTGGAGGAGGCCACAAAGTGGCCATCTTTGTCCATTAGAGTAATGTTCAGAGTGTTGCTGAAGCCACCTTGAACAGATACTTTGTATCTGACAAGACCTACAATGCAGAGGAAACAGCAATATCTAATGAATAGACAGAAACTGCACATTTAAAGTCTGATGTATATGATGCGGATGCAAATCTCTCTGAGTTTTACCACATCAGTTTACCTGCTTACAAATTCTTTTGTGATAGTAAGGATTTTAAATCACTGTGCATCACTGTATTAATTAATTTAATTTACCAGTGTAATCCATGAAGTTGGTCTCCACTGAGATGTCATCCACATACACCTTAGGAGTAGTATACAACAGTACAGAACGATGAATCCCAGCATAGTTGAAGAAATCAAAGTCCATGTTTTGCACAAAAAACCCATCAGGATACCTGCAGACCAAACACAGTCTTCTCATCATTTACATTCTCACTGATGCATCAGCTTAAAGTTTTGAAGTGTAGCAAGGAAGTCAAAAAGAACCCAGTATCACACAAAATGTGTAATAGACGCTCTGGTCCACTGTGTCCATTTCACGCTTTGCAGGACACACATGCAGAAGTTGCATTACTAGCAGGGGAAGATAATATATGTAAAAGCAAGCAAAAAAAATATGACGTACATTCCAGGTTCCTTACTGCAACTTCTGTTTGCGTGTACATTTCATGTTTTGGAGAGGCAAAGTGTGAAATGGACCAGCGTGTCTATTACTTGCTTTGCCATAATATCAGGTTGGACAAACACATGAACCAAAGAATGAGCCTACCTGCTGCTGTCATTCATGTACTGGATGGTGCCTGGAGGAAGAGTCTCCAAAGTTAGGGTGTTGTTTACCGCGATGGTGATTCTGCATGGCTTCGTTGGTTCCCTGCGGATTAAACTACTAATCTCTGCCTCAAAAGGAAGATGGCCACCTTCATGCTCTGTCACTTTCTCTCCATTCACCCACTGCAACAGAGAATGATCACCTTTTTACATGAGCTGCAATTTAGTGATACGCAATCTCATTTAAAATGAAGCAAGGATGTATTTTGAAACAATACATTTCTTCCTTATTTTAGCAAAATGCATGTATTACAACAGCGTTAATCCACAGGTTTAATGAGTTTAGGTTCTAAACAGTCCAGACTTTACCCACTGAAAACACAAAATATTAAGCAAACTCTTAAGTTGGTGAGATCTTATATCAAGAAATTCATCTGCTGCTGTACCAGATTTTTTGTAAAGTAAGCATATTTTTTCAAGAAAACATGTGTTTCGTTACATTATGTGTTTTTCTGTAATATTTTCAAATAAACAACATGATTTTTAAAATTATTTTTGTGGCGGATGATAACTTTTTATATTTGAATTTATTCAAACTTTGAGGGAATGGCTCATAAAAGATGCAGGTGATACTCACCACTATTGAGTAATAGTGAGCACTTCCCACTCTAAGAACTACTCTTGTTCCCTCATCGGAGATCCAGCGGGCAGGCACGGCCACCTCTCGGTCATACCACACCCAGCCAATGAAATCTCTCAGTGTGGGGTCCTGTGTGATGTCATTGTAGCTGGCAGGAACTGGCATTTCAATCACTGGGCCCGTCTAAAGAATACAAAACAACAATGAGAAGACAGGACTTTAGAGGGATACCCATGGTAGGCATGTTTATTATATTATATTATTTATTATTAATTTTAAAGTAGACAATATACATATTCATCTAATTGAAGTCATTTTGATTCTCTGAGGTCATGGTAAGCTCCCTTCCTGGGAGTCTGGCCCTAACAAGATGAGACTTATTAATATAAAATTTCAACCTTTGTTCTCATTTTAAAAATGTTTCCTTTTATTTTTTTCTTTTTCTAAAATTGTGAATATCTTCAGCTCTAAATGTCTCTAGAGACCTCAAAAGGAGGCACAGTCTGACAGGAATTTATCCTATTGTGTGGCATTTAAAGGGCTGATAAGCCAAAAAATATTTAGTTACCACTGTGAGTCAAAGTGATAAGTTTATGCATGCCTTACTGCTGTGTTGTTTACATAGTTATTTTGTTTTTGCTTTGGAGAATTTTCTGAATTTTTGTTTTTAATTCAGTTTAGTTTCAGTTTCAAAACTTAAAAAAAAATTGAAAACACCAAAACCAAGGATATTTCCTCAAATATTCAATTCATAGCATTCGAACTTTTATTTTAGATTTTCTTTTTTGGTATAACTCTACATAATTGCAAAATGTTTAAAAGTTCTTGTTTACAGAGATTACATTACTGTATGCGACCGTTGTATCCCTGTCAACAGTAAAACAGCGTAGGCTGATTTGTTTCATCTGACCTGCTATCATATCCGTTCCCGCTCACCTTTGCCAGCCGACGTTTGTGCCAAGCCTTCTCGAAGCCCTCGTTCCTGTTGGGGGACCCGTCAGCCCTGAAATCCCACAGCCCGTTCAGCTCCTTCACCTCTCTGAAGGAGGACTCCCGGGGAAAGAGCATGCCACCGTCCAGCGGGAGCACCGTGCCAAACACTGATAGCAGCCACAAAACACGGAGCACTGCGAAGCTTCCAGGTACAGACATCCTGAAGCCCTCTCCTACTGCCCTCTCAGAGAGGAACACAGTTTTTATCACCTGTTCTGGGGTCACATGGCAGCAGCCGTTACATTACATCGGTGATGAGATTTTCCGACTCTGCTCCGAGATTACAAAGGGCAGATGTTTCGAAACAGGTGAAGTCTGGACAAAACTGGGACACCGCAAACTCACAGAAAGTTCTAAAAAAGTAATTTTAACTTGCATGCAGCAGGACGAACAGCAGTAACCAAAGCTAAAGGCACTGAGAACTGTTTGACAGTCAAACAAAGTAAATTTATTTAGGGCTTTTCACAAACAGTCACAGAGCCCTGTACACAAGAAGAGCAAATAAGAACATTAAGTACCACAAAAATAAATAAATATTTAAATAACAATTCTCAACAGAACTTCTAATCAAAAAAGTGTTTAGAACTGTAAAACCAATGCTAAAATCTGTTGGGAGCCAAAGTCATATCGTTTTAAAAATGCAGTCGTTTCTTAAATTGAAATTATATTTAGTGACAAGAAAGGAGACAAGGCAGAAAAAAAATTTCAGGAACATTTCCTGCACTGTCATCATCATATAGAGAATTTTTTAAAATAAGGAGATTGTGATTTAAACACTAACACTAAATAAGAGACACTGAACAGCCACTACTACAGCCGCAAAGCGGAGGCTGTAGTTGCAGGAAGAATAACGGACGCCTGCGAAATATCAAAATTATGCATCACTGGTGGTGGTCAGAGGGCCTGGTGGCGCCAGTGTCCGGCAGCCCCGCCTCTGTCAGTGCGCCCCAGGGCAGCTGTGGCTACAATGTAGCTTGCCATCATCAGTGTGTGAATGTGTGTGTGAATGGGTGAATGACTGAATGTAGTGTAAAGCGCTTTGGGGTCCTTAGGGACTAAGTAAAGCGCTATACAAATGCAGGCCATTTACCATTACCATTTTAAGGCCATTTTGTTTTCACCACAGAGAAATATGGTGTTCAACACATTTCTTCCTTAGCTGTGAATATGAATGTGAAAATGAATTTAAATATAACATAAAGAACCTTTGCCGTACAAGTAAATTATGTAAAAGCACGTCCCTGGGTGGGCTCGAACCACCAACCTTTCGGTTAACAGCCGAACGCGCTAACCGATTGCGCCACAGAGACTCAAGAAAATTGAGCGACACTTCAGGAAATATAGAAATACAGAACTATGACAACGGTGAAACAAGTTTATTTGTCTTTGTCTTTTTTAACCGAACCAAAACGAGGAAAATTACTTTATTTAATTAAAACAAATATGAGTGAGCTTCACCAAAATGTGAAAAATTAAGGTAAAATGAGTTCTAATAAATCTATGATTTTTGGATTTACTCAGCAAGTACAACAAATAACATTCACTGGAAGTTCGACGCTTTCATTAAATTTTCTGAGCTATAAAATATGCTATTTGGATAACTGTTCAATCAGCGACCCTCTGTGACAAGGGAAGAAAGTAAACAGCAGAAAGTAAATGATTCATTCTAGTAGACTGAACATCTTGTGAAAATTACAAGACTATATTATGACAGACATTTTGACCTAGTAATTTGTGCTGTTCTAAGGTGAACTGAGCAAAACCTGGGACATTTAGGGTTTAAACATTAACAGTCAGTTACTGTAAATAACTGTAATCTCAAAGCTTTGTAACAGTATTTGACATTTAGCATTTGATTTTATTGCTCTGAGCTCGCAAACGAGGGCAAGATAATATCTCATGTTGCGTCTGCCACAGAAAACTGCACAATGAGTCCCCTGACATGCCAAATCTTACTTATCTAGAGTGACCAACCGTAATCTTTTTTTTGCACTTGTAGACTTGTAAGAGCCTATGTGACACTTTTAATTTCACAATTCATTAACCACACAGAGAAGGCATCATTTAAATATGTTAAAGTTTTCTCCTAGGACCTGGCATCCACATATGTGGACATCACATTTTGGGTAGTCTAGACCAAAATACAAAATTTTGCTCTATAAGGGCCTGATATCTACTTACGAGGACATTATACTCCCACTGTTCCATTGAAATTCAAAACAAATGTCCTCATATGTGGATCTCATTTCTCCCAGAAACAAAAATCAGGTAAAAAAAATAAATAAATCTGGTAATTCTTTGTTTTTACATTCATCAGGTCCCAATCAGCCCCTGTTCATCAGCGTTTTTAAATGGGAGAAATGCCAGTAATGGGGGATATTTAAAAGCTGATGTGTACCATAAACCTACGCATACAGATCAGTATTTAAGGTTTGACTCTCATCATCCACTGGAGCACAAACTGGGTGTCATCAGGATGCTACAACTTAGAGTGAAAACCATCCTCACAGACACGGTGGCCAGGGAAGCAAAAGAACGTCACGTCAAGAAAAGCTTGAGTAAATGTGGTCAGCCCAGCTGGACATTTGTCAAGGCTGGGAAGGCACCTAAAGAAAGCTCCTGTGATCCAGGAGAGGAGAAGGACAACTGCTGCCTAAGTGAAAACCCTTAGTGATCCCTGTGTCAGGAGTATCAGAACGGTTGAGATGCATTTTTTCTAAACACAGCGTCTCCACAGCTATTAAAACCAAAACACGCTGTGCCAAAAATTGGTCCAGCCCAAGGATCGGGTTCCTCAACACAAACAGGGTTGTACATTGTTAAGTGCCCGGAGGATTGCCAAATCCTTTGGTTTGGGAAACCAAACAGCCTTTATAATTTTGCACCAGGTGAAGATATATACATATACAGTGGGGTACAGTGGGATAGGAAAACACGGGCTCTGGGGGGTCCAAGGGGGGGGGGGGTCCAAGGTGCAGGGCAGGCACACACACATGTTCTTCTTTTACTCTGTCCGTGGCTCACTCAAGCAGTCTGATCTGAAACCCTCACTCGGACACATCCACAGAGGTCCAAGCAGCGGGGGAAACAGTCAGGAGTTCCGGGAAGCCTGTATACACAGACATTAGGGAGAAACTCTGAGAAATCATAAGGAAAAAGATGCTCAACAGGCTGGGCTGCACTGACACTAGTTAGAACCATGATCCAGCGAGGAAGCAGAGTCTCCTGCCGTCTTAAGGAGTCTGCCAGGGTAATCACTCATGATGAGCAACAGGTGTACGTTGAAGGTGGGTTTCACGCATTCTCCGGATCCTGAGAACCATGACACTCTGAGCCCTTTTTTTTTTTTTTTTTTTTGCAGTGATGATGAATAGGCTGACAGATGATATCAAGCAGGAGTCTCCATAGACTATGATGTTTGCAGATGACATTCTGATCTGTAGTAAGAGAAAGGAGTCTGTGAAAGAGAGCCTAGAGAAGCAGAGGTGTGCTCTGGAGAGGAAAGGAAAGTCAGCAGAAACAAGGCATAATACGTGTTTGAATGAGAGAGAGCTCAGCTCAAATTCTGTCAGACAAAGTTACTGTAGAGAGGCAAGACTGAGATTGTTTTGACATGTGCCTGGGAGGGATAGTGGATATACTGGACAATTTAGAGCTTGGGGAAATGAGGAAGACCATTGAGAACGTTTTTGCCATGGAAGATCCGCTGTGGCAAACCCTAAAGGGAGCAGCTGAAAGAAGAATTCCAAACTTAAAACTTGAATAAAAACTAAGAATGCAGTGATTTGCCAATCTCATAAACCCATATTCCATTCACAGTAGAACATAGAAAATATATCAGATGTCTAAGCTGATACATTTTACTAAAGAGAAGGATTTTCAACATGAGCAAACATACTCCCACGCAGTGCTCTAAAATGCCAACAGTGTGTAGCTTGGCTGTGTGTAAGCTGAAAAGTTGACAGGTGGGCCAAAACAGACAAGGGTGGCACAGACTAACAACTGCACACACAGAACATTTTTTTCCATTAAGGTACAATAAAGTCATGGAGAGGTTTGCTTGATTGACAGCAAAAGACAGAAACACTGAGACAAGTGTATGTCCCGAACTACCCAAAGGACATCTTTTCTGTGAAACAAGCTACTTCCAGCGGGACGACTGTGACCTTCAAGGAAGTAAAACACTCCTTTTAGTGCAGAGACTGCATGAGGTTGCACATGCATGAATATAACAGACTGTACTGCTTCCAAACACTAAATGACAAGTGTGATTGCTATGATATTCAGACATGGTATGAGAGATACAATGTAATTATGATGATATTCAGAAATGAATTAATCAAAAGTACAACAGACAGACATGCTCTACAATGTGAGGTGTGCGCACAGGTCCTATACAGAAGCAATCTCTCATGCATGCTTTGTTTCATTTATTTATTCTCCCCCCAAAGGGAGGAGGTACATGTTTGTCTGTCTACATGTGTATTTTTTAGCACTCCAGCATCCACAGTTTTCAGCATGTTTAAATTTTGTGTGATGGTAGATACCAATAAGAGCGCTAGATGATTTAATTGTGGTGGAAAACAGGATAAGGTCAAGGTCACACCAAATGTGAAAACCAGTACAAACTTCAAACTTTACAATGATAAACTATAAATGAATTGTTCATATACCATGTTTAATCAATGGTAATAAAAATGTATGATACATATCCCAAAAAGTTGATTCTGTTCATCTGGACGAAGCATTTTCAGTGGGAGAAACATTTCGTCACTCATCCAAGCGACTTCTTTAGTGTCAGCTGACTGCAGGTTTTCCCAGCCTTATAGTAAGTACATTTGCACAGTGACTGAGACTAGCCCTATGAATGAACAATGGGCTGTGAGATCAGTTCCTTAATCATTAATATGCAAATTGTCATGACCATTAATCAAAGACCATTTATCATTGATCAAAGACCACTGCTCAGTGACCATTGTATCATTCACAGAGAGTTGGGGAATGGCTCCAATCACAGCATTGTATGGAGAGAGATGTACCCTTAGGCCCCCTCCTCGATTCAGAGATGGTCTTTCCTTTTCACGTAAATGGCCTCCTTGACTCCCCGCTCAGACCAGTGTTCCTCCATGTCCATGATGTGTACATCTTTATTATTGAAAGAGTGTCCACTGGCCTGTAAAGTGTAAATAGACTGCGGAGTCCTGGCCTGATGAGTTAGCTCCTCTGCGTTGTGATTCCCTTCATATAATAAAGCTTAAAAATGCAATTTTATATTGCTAATGTTTTTCTATCATACTCTCAGGACAATCTTCACGTTCTTTGTGCTCTTCTCTTTCATCATCCTCAATCGTCTACATTAAAAACACCATGAAAGTGTAGATAGGTATGCTATTGTGCGGCCTGAAAATGTTTTTACTAGAACTAGTAAAAGCTAAATAAATGCCATAAAACTGACTTTTTGTTTGCTTGCTTGTTTTTATATACCAGCCATTGATTGAATATACAAAAAAGATCATGCTGCCTGAAGTTAGTCTTGCTAAACTTTCGGTCCAAACAGCCAGCAACACAAATGATTGCTTGGAACAAGTCTAGGTTGCTGCTTTATGAACTCACCTTGTGTCACATCTTTTGGAAAGTGAGCTCTTTCACTCTGACCATTTCTGAGATACTGTTAAGTTGATGCTGGGTTTTCATTGGATTGGATCTGACAATGGCTCACTGTCTGTAACAGCTGCTGATAGCTACACCATTATAGACCTGTTAGTTGTGCTCTTCTCAGCTTTCTTTTGAAAGGTAGTAGCCTTTCTTTTGACTGGGTAATCAGTCCCACTTTTATCTGCCACTACAGCGTACATGCTTGCACAGAGGAAACATTTGTTCCGACTGGGAACAGGAAGCCTGATACAAAAACCAAACATACTCCCTTTAGAACAGTACACACAGATCTTAGCAGAATAAGTTGAATCATAGACTGGACAGATGCGGGCTTAGATTATAGTTCACTGATTACTATTCCATTATAGTGTTTGTGTATGTTATGAAAGATAAGTGTGATGGAGTGTAAGCTTGTGGGAACCAATGTAAGCACTCCAGCCACAGTGTGGTCAGACATGAGACCACACAGTTTGACATGCCAAGGTGTATGCTAATAGAGAACGAGTTACCTACGAAGTTATGGAGTTATGTAGTACAAACAGCAGCTGTAGTTAGGATTTAGGAACAAAACACAAAACAGGCACTTTACTTAATCTTGACAGGAGGAAGGCCAAACCTTTGCAGGATTCAAAAGTTTTGAAAAGCGACAAGAATATGAGCTTGACGCTGAAATGAGGATAAGCAAACATGGACGCATACATGGAAGACAGACTTGGGGAGACAAAGGATGAAACACAAGGAGAGGAACATGGCAAGGGAGATGAAATACCAAGACATGACTAAGACAAAGGGTGAGGGAGCGAGATACACAGAGAGACACAAATAGGAAAACAAACAAGAGACAGAAAGGAAATAAACAGAGACTTGACTTTGGGAAATATACACAGACATGACAGACTCATAGGAAAAACAGGGAGTGGACAAAGACAAGGAATGATACAAATACAAATAAACTCAGAACAATAAGCAGAACCAAACTCTAGACTAAACTGTATAAACTTGAACAACTTCATAAAGCAACACAAAGAATCATGAATACAAAATAAACTCAAAGTGCTGAGTCAAAGATCCACCATCCTGATAGCACCACTGGCTGTGAGGCACGTTTTTTGATCATTAATTTTGAACACCAATTTTTGGCGCTGCGTGTCACTGTGGCTTTTAAACCCCTAAACACGCTGCGCCAAAAATCGGTCCTGTCACGGCTGCGGCAACAGTCGTGTGATGTAGTGAAGGAAGGACCCAAACTGCTGGCACTGGCTGTGATGCGAGTGCAAAACTAAAACATACCCTAAACTTGGAACAACTAAAGAACAAACCTGAAACCATAGAAACATGGGATGAAGAGCAGAAATGGCACGGAGAATGTTGGGCAGAGAGACGCAGAAATTACACCAGGTTACACAGACGACACGACAAGGAACACAGGCAGGCACACACTATAAATACACACAAAGTAACGAGGGAATGACACACCAGAGGGGAACACAGCTGAACCTAATTAGACAAGACAAGGAAGGAAAACAGAATACACTAACATGAGACAGGACCTTCAAAGTAAAACAGGAAACACAGGGAAGCCACATAACAAAACCTAAAGCTAGAACTCAAATACTAAAGTGGTAAGGGGCTAGACACAGTGAGAGAGAAACCAAAACCTAAGTGTCCAAAACTCAAAAACACTGGGTCATCGACCCAGGACCATGACAGGTCCAGCCCAAGGATCGGGTCTCCCCACACAAACAGAATAATATAGTGTAAGCTGTTAACTGCCAGGAGGATTGCCATGCTGTCACAGTCCTGCGTCTTTGACCCAGTGTTTTTGTGTTTTTTGGACTTTTGGAACTTGGTTATTTATTTTGGGGGCGATCTTTGTTTCTTTGCCTTGATGTGTGCTTCCTAATTTAATCATTTATGTTTCTGGTTCTTGGTGTTATGGTTCTGGGTCATTTTGACCCAGTGTTTCTGTGTTTTTTGCACTTTTGAAACTTGTTTCTTTGCCTTGATGTGTACTTCCTAATTTAATCATTTATGTTTCTGGTTCTTGGTGTTATGGTTCTGGGTCATTTTGACCCAGTGTTTCTGTGTTTTTTGCACTTTTGAAACTTGTTTCTTTGCCTTGATGTGTGCTTCCTAATTTAATCATTTATGTTTCTAGTTCTTAGTGTTATGGTTCTGTGGTTAGGGTTAGGGTCATTTTAGGTCAACACTGGGTCATTTTGACCCAGTGTTTTTGAGTTTCTTGTGTTTTAGTGTTGTAGTGATATTTTGTATTATGGTATATATTCAGGTTCATTAGTAGTCTAAGTTATGGTTTTTTGGGTTTCTTATATTCAGTGTTTAGTTCCTTGATTATTAGATTTCCCCTTGTGTTTCTGTCCTTCTGTGTCCCTCTCTGTGTGTTTGTGTTTTGTGGGTTGTGTGTGTGTCTTTGTGTCTGGTTTCCCTCCCTTGTGCTTCGTTCCATGTCTCCCTGCCTATCATATTTATCCTTGTTCCGCAGCCTGTCTTGTGTCTCCCGCTCATTCTCCCTCTTGTTCTCTCGCTCCCTCTCTCGGCTGCTTTTCCTCTACTCCTGTGTCAAGCTCATTTCATCGTTTCCTGTTTTATTATGAAAGTCTTGCGTACCCTGTTCAGTGTGTTTAGTTTTTGCTTTCTCTGTCTTGTCATGTCTAATTTGTCTCATCTGTGTTCCCCATGTGATTTCAGTTTCCTCATCATTCCTTGTGTATTTAAGCCCTCTGTTTCCCTCTGCTCAGTGTCGCGTTTTTCCTCATTCCCCACCGTGTGTTCTGCCTCCCTGCCTGTTTAGTTTCATGTCTATTCCAAGTTTGGTTAGTTTTGTATTTCTGCTGTCCAGCAATAAAGCTGTGTTTTTGAGTTCATTTTTGCCTCTGTGAGTCTGGCCGTGTAAAGCAGGCAGGATAGGACCGTTCATGACACTTAGTTACTTGTTCCTCTGGTCTGTTCCCTTTCGTGTCCTGGTTGTCTTGGTCTTGTCTGTGTTCCCACCTGTTGCCCATCATCCTCAGTATCTTGTGTGTGTATTTAAATGTAGTCTTCCTCTATTTGTTGTCGAGCTGTCCCCATTTGCTGTGTATTTCCTTGTGTTCCATGTTCCCTCGTTTATTCCTAGTCGTAAATTCCCAGTTGCAAGAGTCCTAGTTTCTAGTTTATTTCTGTTTGATTTTATTAGAGATTTTTAACATATATTTTTCATTTCCGAGTACAATTTTACAGCAAATAAAGCTGCCTTCTTTAGTTCACTCCCTTTGTTTCTGAGTCCTGCATTTGGGTCCTTCATCTGCCTGCCAGATAGCCAGACATGACAGCTGCTGCAAAACACAGCTCAAGAAAAACTGATTTTCTAGTGATTGTCAATACTGCCTACGCACATGCACTAGTTGATTATAAGATACTGTATAGGCTGAACCAGAGGAAGGACAATGTTCAGGGGTGGAGCCTTATTATATGTGTGCTCTTTGGTCCGCGTCGAACCATGTATGAGGGAATGAGAGACAATAAGATTTTCATGGCGAGTCATCGAAATTCGCTGTGGCGCCACGGCCTCACCGTATCGCGAAAACTCAAAAGCTCCGCAATTTAACATGGCCCAGGTGTGTAGTTGAAACTGACCAAAGATGAAGCTTATACGACCAAATCCCAAGGAGGAGTTCGAAAAAGTTCGAGGCATGGAAATGGCAAAATTAGAGCCAAAATGTCACCTTCAACTCTAAATTTCGGACTTCCTGTTAGGTTTGCATCAATAGGCCCACTGACTTTTTTGTTCGTCTTGGCATGATACACATGTGTGCCAGATTTCATACATGTAGCTCAAACCATGTGTTCATAGGGCTGCATTTAACAAGGCATAGGTGGCGCTCTAGAGCGATTTCCCAGTGCTCATACGTAAAACCATTAAAATACAAAATTTTTCGCCAGACCTGGCATGTCTGCAAAATTTCATGAGATTTTGATCATGTTAAAGCCCTCAAAAAGGCAATTCATTTCAATGAAAAATAATAATAATAATAATAATTAAAGCTGCAAGCAGCGATATGAGGGCCCTCGCACCCCAGGACGTCGAACCAAGCCCAACACCTAAAACCAGTGCGTCCGATCTGATGTCACATTGATGGAATTCATGCATTTAACCACCAGCTAACATTTTATCTAATTCAACCATTATTATAGTCGTCCCACTAGGTGGCGCTCTAACCATTACTGACAAATGGCATGAAAAACATTTCCGAGGTCAAGTCTCATCACGCCTGCGACCTTTGGGAGAGATTGGACATTGTATTTTTGAGTGATAGCAGATTACTGCTTTTTGGCCAGTGATTGAAACTCCACATGCCACCATGACCACCCCGTTTCCCTGAACGTAAAAAGCTTCGCAATTTAACATCACAAAGGTCTTTGGATTCCACGCACTGGAGATCGCGTAAATCTAATGAAATCCCTTGGAGGAGTTCGTCAAAGAACGGTGCCTGAAAAGAAGGAAAATTGTCTCCAAAATTACACATTAATTTCAAAATGGCTGACTTCCTGTTGGATTTGGGATATTGCTCCAAGAGACTTTTTTGTACATCTGGATATCTTCCATAAGCTTACCAGGTTTCAGACTCATAGATCAAACACAGAGCAGGGGCTGTTGTTTTGAAAATTTGTAGGGGGCGCTGTGGAGCCATTTTGCGCTAATCAATGAAGATGATCACATAATAAGATAGCCCTCATCACATTGGAGGTGTGTGCCAAATTAGAAGACTTTTCAAACTTTCTAAGACCCTCAAAATCCGCTTCATCTTCCATGGTGAACTGCGTTGCCACCAGGGTGCGCCGTTCAGTTTAAAGTTACAATTTTCGCACTGAAGCATCACGAGGGACTGATCGTGATATTTACCGCTTTTGAGGTGGCCACAACGTACCTGTGAAAATCAGTACAACAAAATATAAGACATGACATTTCCTGTTGCCACTAGGTGGCGCTCTACGTATTCTTGACAATGGGCACGTCAATCTGTTCAGGGCGGGTCTGACATCATCCCTGTAAAGTCTGGTACTGATCAGACTGGATTTCATTGAGTTATACTAATTTGTTTCTTCATGGCGAGACATCAAAGTTCGCCATGCTGCAGGGGTCACACCCTCTGACGAAAAGTCACAGTTTTCACTGTAACCCAAGACCAACTCCTTAAGGCTTTCCTGGAGAAATTTGAGGCTGCAACTGTCACCCATAACAATACTGTACACCAAAGTGTAAAACATGACATTTCCTGTTCCCACTAGGTGGCGCTGTCCCTGAGGTCAAATATGGCAGTTGAAATATGTTCAGGGGTGGAGCCTTATCATATGTGTTCTCTTTGGTCCAGATGGGACGATGTATGACAAAATGAGAGGCAATAAGATTTTCATGGCGAGTCATCAAAATTCACCATGGCGCCACGGCCTTAACGTATTGTGAAAACTCAAAAGCTCCGCAATTTAACATGGCCCAGGTGTGTAGTTGACACTGACCAAAGATGAAGCTTATACATCCAAATCCCAAGGAGGAGTTCGAAAAAGTTCGAGGCATGGAAATGGCAAAATTAGAGCCAAAATGTCACCTTCACTTGCAAATGGCGGACTTCCTGTTGGGTTTGCATCAATGGTCCCACTGACTTTTTTGTTCGTCTTGGCATGATACACATGTGTGCCAAATTTCATGCATGTAGCTCAAACGATGTGTTCGTAGGGCTGCATTTAACAACACATAGGTGGCGCTACTGAGCCATTTCCCAATGCTCATATGTAAAACCATTAAAATACAAAATTTTTCACCAGACCTGGCATGTGTGCAAAATTTCATGAGTTTTTGGGCATGTTAAAGCCCTCAAAAAGGCAATTCATTTCGGTAAAAAAAAATAAAATAAATAATAATAATAATTAAAGCTGCAAGCAGCGATATGAGGGCCCTCGCACCCCAGCACGTCGAGCCACGCCCAACACCTACAACCAGCACGTCTGATCTGATGTCACATTGATGGAATTCATGCATTTAACCACCAGCTAACATTTCATCTAATTCAACCATTATTATAGTCGTCCCACTAGGTGGCGCTCTAACCATTACTGACAAATGGCATAACAAACATTTCCGAGGTCAAGTCTAATCACGCCTGCGACCTTTGGGAGAGATTGGACATTGTGTTTTTGAGTGACAGCAGATTACAGGTTTTTGTCGAGTGATTGAAACTCCACGTGCCGCCATGACCACCCCGTTTCCCTGAACGTAAAAAGCTTCGCAATTTAACATCACAAAGGTCTTTAGATTACACACACTGGAGATTGGGTCAATATGATGAAATCCCTTGGAGGAGTTCGTCAAAGAATGAGGCTTGAAAAGAGGGGAAAATGTCGCAGAAATTACAAATTAATTTCAAAATGGCTGACTTCCTGTTGGATTTGGGATATTGCTCCAAGAGACTTTTTTGTACATCTTGATATCTTCCATAAGCGTACCAGGTTTCAGACTCATACATAAAACACAGAGCAGGGGCTGTTGTTTTGAAATATTGTAGGGGGCGCTGTGGAGCCATTTTGCGCTATTCAAGGAAAATGGTAAAATAACAAGAAAGCGCTCATCACATTGGAGGTGTGCGCCAAATTTCAAGACATTTTAAACTGTCCAAGCCCTTCAATATCCGCTTCATCTTTCATGGTGAACTGCGTTGCCACCAGGGTGCGCTGTTCAGTTTAAAGTCACAATTTTCTCACTGAAGCATCACGAGGGACTGATCGTGATATTCACTGCTTTTGAGGTGGCCATGATAAACCTGTGAAAATCAGTACAACAAAATGAAAGACATGACATTTCCTGTTGCCACTAGGTGGCGCTCTATGTATTCCAGACAATGGGCGCATCAATCTGTTCAGGGCGGGTCTGACATCATGTCTGTAAAGTCTGGTACTGATCAGACTGGATTTCATTGAGTTATACTAATTTGTTTCTTCATGGCGAGACATCAATGTTCGCCATGCTGTAGGGGTCACACCCTCTGACGAAAACTCACAGTTTTCACTGTAACCAAGGACCAACTCCTTAAGGCTTTCCTGGAGAAATTTGAGACTTCAGATGTCACCCATCACATTACTGTACACCAAAGTGTAAAACATGACATTTCCTGTTCCCACTAGGTGGCGCTGTCCCTGTTGTTAAATATGGCAATTGAAATATGTTTAGGGGTGGAGCCTTATCATATGTGTGCTCTTTGGTCCAGGTCGGACCATGTATGACAGAATGAGAGGCAATAAGATTTTCATGGCGAGTCATCGAAATTCGCCATGGCGCCACGGCCTCACAGTATCACGAAAACTCAAAAGCTCCGCAATTTAACATGGCCCAGGTGTGTAGTGTACACTGACCAAATATGAAGCTTATACAACCAAATCCCAAGGAGGAGTTCGAAAAAGTTCGAGGCATGGAAATGGCAAAATTGGAGCCAAAATGTCACCTTCAATCCAAAATGGCGGACTTCCTGTTGGGTTTGCGTCAATGGTCCCACTGACTTTTTTGTTCGTCTTAGCATGATACACATGTGTGCCAAATTTCATACATGTAGCTCAAACGATGTGTTCGTAGGGCTGCATTTAACAAGGCATAGGTGGCGCTCTAGAGCCATTTCCCAGTGCTCATATGTAAAACCATTAAAATACAAAATTTTTCACCAGACCTGGCATGTGTGCAAAATTTCATGAGTTTTTGAGCATGTTAAAGCCCTCAAAAAGGCCCTTGTTTTGCCTGAATAATAATAATAATAATAATAATAATAATAATAATAATAATAATAAGAAACGGAACAGATACAATAGGGCCTTCGCACTCTCGGTGCTCGGGCCCTAATTAAAGCTGCAAGCAGCGATATGAGGGCCCTCGCACCCCAGCACGTCGAGCCAAGCCCAACACCTAAAACCAGCGCTTCCGATCTGATGTCACATTGATGGAATTCATGCATTTAACCACCAGCTAAAATTTCATCTCATTCAACCATTATTATAGTCATCCCACTAGGTGGCACTCTAACCATTACTGACAAATGGCATAACAAACATTTCCGAGCTCGAGTCTCATCACGCTTGCGACCTTTGGGAGAGATTGGACATTGTGTTTTTGACTGACAGCAGATTACTGCTTTTTGGCGAGTGATTGAAACTCCATGTACCGCCATGACCACCCCGTTTCCCTGAACGTAAAAAGCTTCGCAATTTAACATCACAAAGGTCTTTAGATTCCACACACAGGAGATCGCGCCAATGTGATGAAATCCCTTGGAGGAGTTCGTCAAAGAACGGTGCCTGAAAAGAGGTGAAAATGTCGACAAAATTACACATTCATTTTAAAATGGCTGACTTCCTGTTGGATTTGGGATATTGCTCCAAGAGACTTTTTTGTACATCTTGACATCTCCCATAAGCTCACCAGGTTTCAGACTCATAGATAAAACACAGAGCAGGGGCTGTTGTTTTGAAATTTTGTAGGGGGCGCTCTGGAGCCATTTTGCGCTATTCAAGGAAAGTGATCACAAAACAACAAAGCCCTCATCACATTGGAGGTGTGCGGCAAGTTTTAAGACTTTTCACACTTTCCAAGCCCCTCAAAAGCCACTTCAATGGCCATGGTGAACTGGGTTACCACCAGGGTGCGCCGTTCAGTTTAAAGTCACAATTTTCTCACTGAAGCATCACGAGGGACTGATGGTGATATTCACCGCTTTTCAGGTGGCCACGATGAACCTGTGAAAATCAGTACAACAAAATGAAAGACATGACATTTCCTGGGCCACTAGGTGGCGCTCTACGTATTCCTGACAATGGGCACATCAATCTGTTCAGGGCGGGTCTGACATCATGCCTGTAAAGTCTGGTTCTGATCAGATTGGATTTCATTGAGTTACACTAATTTGTTTCTTCATGGCGAGACATCAATGTTCGCCATGCTGCTGGGGTTACCCCCTTTCGCGAAAACTCACAGTTTTCACTGTAACCCAAGACCAACTCCTTAAGGCTTTCCTGGAGAAATTTGAGGCTGCAGATGTCACCGATCACAATACTGTACCCCAAAGTGTAAAACATGACATTTCCTCTTCCCACTAGGTGGCGCTGTCCCTGAGGTCAAATGTGGCAGTTGAAATATGTTCAGGGGTGGAGCCTTATCATATGTGTGCTCTTTGGTCCACGTCGGACCATGTATGACAGAATGAGAAGCATTAAGATTTTCATGGCGAGTCATCGAAATTCGCCGTGGCGCCACGGCCTCACCGTATCGCGAAAACTCAAAAGCTCCGCAATTTAACATGGCCCAGGTGTGTAGTTGACACTGACCAAATATGAAGCTTATACGACCAAATCCCAAGGAGGAGTTCGAAAAAGTTCGAGGCATGGAAATGGCAAAATTAGAGCCAAAATGTCACCTTCAATCCAAAATGGCGGACTTCCTGTTGGGTTTGCATCAATGGGCCCACAGGCTTTTTTGTTCGTCTTGGCATGATACATATGTGTGCCAAATTTCATATATGTAGCTCCAACGATGTGTTCATAGGGCTGCATTTAACAACACATAGGTGGCGCTACAGAGCCATTTCCAAGTGCTCATGTGTAAAACCAATAAAATACAAAATTTTTCACCAGACCTGGCATGTGTGCAAAATTTCATGAGTTTTTGAGCATGTTCAGGCCCTCAAAAAGGCCCTTGTTTTGCCTGAATAATAATAATAATAATAATTAAAGCTGCAAGCAGCGTTATGAGGGCCCTCGCACCCCCAGCGCGTCGAGCCACGCCCAACACCTAAAACAAGCACGTCCGATCTGATGTCACATTGATGAAATTCATGCATTTCACCACCAGCTAACATTTCATCTCATTCAGTCATGATTATAGTCGTACCACTAGGTGGCGCTCTAACCATTAATGACAAATGGCATAACAAACATTTCCGAGCTCTGGTCTCATCACACCTGCGACCTTTGGGAAAGATTGAACATTGTGTTTTTGAGTGATAGCAGATTACTGCTTTTTGGCGAGTGATTGAAACTCCACGTGCCGCCATGACCACCCCGTTTCCCTGAACGTAAAAAGCTTCGCAATTTAGCATCACAAAGGTCTTTGGATTCCACACACTGGAGATTGGTTCAATATGATGAAATCCCTTGGAGGAGTTCGTCAAAGAACGGGGCCTGAAAAGAAGGGAAAATGTCGCCAAAATTACACATTCATTTTAAAATCGCTGACTTCCTGTTGGATTTGGGATATTGCTCCAAGAGACTTTTTTGTACATCTTGATATCTCCTATAAGCTTACCAGGTTTCAGACTCATACATAAACCACAGAGCAGGGGCTGTTGTTTTGAAATTTTGTAGGGGGCGCTCTGGAGCCATTTTGCGGTAGTCAGTGAAAATGACCACATAATAAGATAGCCCTCATCACATTGGAGGTGTGCGCCAAATTTCAAGACTTTTTAAACTTTCCAAGCCCCTCAAAATCCACTTCAACTTTGATGGTGAACTGCGTTGCCACCAGGGTGCGCCGTTCAGTTTAAAGTCACAATTTTCTCACTGAAGCATCACGAGGGACTGATGGTGATATTCACCGCTTTTCAGGTGGCCACGATGAACCTGTGACAATCAGTACAACAAAATGTAAGACATGACATTTCCTGGTGCCACTAGGTGGCGCTCTGCGTATTCCTGACAATGGGCACATCAATCTGTTCAGGGCGGGTCTGACATCATGCCTGTAAAGTCTAGTACGGATCAGATTGGATTTCATTGAGTTACACTAATTTGTTTCTTCATGGCGAGACATCAATGTTCGCCATGCTGCTGGGGTCACACCCTTTTGTGAAAACTCACACTTTTCACTATAACCCAAGACCAACTCCTTAAGGCTTTCCTGGAGAAATTTGAGGCTGCAAATGTCACCCATAACAATACTGTACACCAAAGTGTAAAACATGACATTTCCTGTTCCCACTAGGTGGTGCTCTCCCTGGTGTCAAATATGGCAGTTGAAATATGTTCAGGGGTGGAGCCTTATCACATGTGTGCTCTTTGGTCCACGTCGGACCATGTATGACAAAATGAGAGACAATAAGATTTTCATGGCGAGTCATCGAAATTCGCCGTGGCGCCACGGCCTCACCGTATCCCGAAAACTCAAAAGCTCCGCAATTTAACATCGCCCAGGTGTGTAGTTGACACTGACCAAAGATGAAGCTTATATGACCAAATCCCAAGGAGGAGTTCGAAAAAGTTCGAGGCATGGAAATGGCAAAATTAGACCCAAAATGTCACCTTCACCTCTAAATTGCGGACTTCCTGTTGGGTTTGCGTCAATGGTCCCACTGACTTTTTTGTTCGTCTTGGCATGATACACATGTGTGCCTAATTTCATACATGTAGCTCAAACGATGTGTTCGTAGGGCTGCATTTAACAAGGCATAGGTGGCGCTACAGAGCCATTTCCCAGTGCTCATGTGTAAAACCATTAAAATACAAAATTTTTCACCAGACCTGGCATGTCTGCAAAATTTCATGAGTTTTTGAGCATGTTTAGGCCCTCAAAAAGGCCCTTGTTTTGCCTGAATAATAATAATAATAATAATAATAATAATAATAATAATAATAATAATAATAATAAGAAACGGAGCAGATACAATAGGGCCTTCGCACTCTCGGTGCTCGGGCCCTAATAATAATAATAATAATAATAATAATAATAATAATAATAATAATAATAATAAGAAACGGAGCAGATACAATAGGGCCTTCGCACTCTCGGTGCTCGGGCCCTAATAATTAAAGCTGCAAGCAGCGATATGAGGGCCCTCGCACCCCAGCACGTCGAGCCAAGCCCAACACCTAAAACCAGTGCGTCCGATCTGATGTCACATTGATGGAATTCATGCATTTAACCACCAGCTAACATTTCATCTAATTCAACCATTATTATAGTCGTCCCACTAGGTGGCGCTCTAACCATTAATGACAAATGGCATAACAAACATTTCCGAGGTCGAGTCTCATCACGCCTGCGACCTTTGGGAGAGATTGGACATTGTGTTTTTGACTGACAGCAGACTACTGCTTTTTGGCGAGCGATTGAAACTGTCACGGCGAGTGAGAAGAGCCGTGTGAGAAAAGGAAAAAGAGGATCCAAGCGCAGGCAGTCGTGCAGGTGTGAAGGTGATTTATTGAACACAAAATGAAATGGACAAAACAGCAACACGGGACCGAAACTAACTAAACTGAGAACAACTAAACTACAGACACAAACCAGGACCTGAAATGAAGGAGGATGAGCGGAGGTAGCAGGCAACGGACAGCAGGGAGACACACAGAATGGAGCAGGGTGGATACACAGACGGACCAGCAACAACAATGACTAAAGACGTGACTTAAATACACATAGAGAAACACAAGGAGATTACACACCGGTGGTGGACACAGCTGGGAGTAATTAACAAGACGAGACAGAGGTAAAATTGAACACACTCACATGAGACGCAGACCTTCACAATAAAACAGGAAACAAGAACACTACACAAAGACGCAGACTCGACACTGAGAGACAGACAGAAAATGACACCTAAACCCACACATGAGAACACAAATCCTTATCACCCATAAACAGGAACATGAAACTAGTAACCATCACCACCATAATCAGCACAACAAGATAATAAGAAAACAATCCATTACTCAAAAAATAAACCAAAACATAATAAACTCAAAATACTGGGTCAGATAGACCCAGAACCGTGACAGAAACTCCACGTGCCGCCATGACCACCCCGTTTCCCTGAACGTAAAAAGCTTCACAATTTAACATCACAAAGGTCTTTGGATTCCACGCACTGGAGATCGCGTAAATCTAATGAAACCCCTTGGAGGAGTTCGTCAAAGTATGAGGCCTGAAAAGAGGGGAAAATGTCGCCAAAATTAGACATTAATTTCAAAATGGCTGACTTCCTGTTGGATTTGGAATATTGCTCCAAGAGACTTTTTTGTACATCTTGATATCTCCCATAAGCTTACCAGGTTTCAGACTCATACATAAAACACAGAGCAGGGGCTGTTGTTTTGAAATTTTGTAGGGGGCGCTGTGGAGCCATTTTGCGCTATTCAATGAAAATGGTAAAATAACAAGAACGCGCTCATCACATTGGAGGGGTGCGCCAAATTTCACGACATTTTAAACTTTCCAAGCCCCTCAAAAGCCACTTCATTGTTCATGGTGAACCGCGTTGCCACCAGGGTGCGCCGTTCAGTTTAAAGTCACAATTTTCTCACTGAAGCATCAAGAGGGACTGATTGTGATATTCACCACTTTTGAGGTGGCCACGATGAACCTGTGAAAATCAGTACAACAAGAGGAAAGACATGACATTTCCTGTTCCCTCTAGGTGGCGCTCTGCGTATTCCTGACAATGGGCACATCAATCTGTTCAGGGCGGGTCTGACATCATCCCTGTAAAGTCTGGTACGGATGAGATTGGATTTCATTGAGTTACACTAATTTGTTTCTTCATGGCGAGACATCAATGTTCGCCATGCTGCTGGGGTCACACCCTTTCGCGAAAACTCACAGTTTTCACTGTAACCCAAGTCCAACTCCTTAAGGCTTTCCTGGAGAAATTTGAGGCTGCAACTGTCACCCATAACAATACTGTACCCCAAAGTGTAAAACATGACATTTCCTGTTCCCACTAGGTGGCGCTGTCCCTGATGTCAAATATGGCAGTTGAAATATGTTCAGGGGTGGAGCCTTATCATATGTGTGCTCTTTGGTCCACGTCGGACCATGTATGACAGAATGAGAGACAATAAGATTTTCATGGCGAGTCATCGAAATTTGCCGTGGCGCCACGGCCTCACAGTATCGCGAAAACTCAAAAGCTCCGCAATTTAACATGGCCCAGGTGTGTAGTTGACACTGACCAAATATGAAGCTTATACGACCAAATCCCAAGGAGGAGTTCGCAAAAGTTCGAGGCATGGAAATGGCAAAATTAGAGCCAAAATGTCACCTTCTCTTGCAAATGGCGGACTTCCTGTTGGGTTTGCGTCAATGGGCCCACTGGCTTTTTTGTTCGTCTTGGCATGATACATATGTGTGCCAAATTTCATACATGTAGCTCAAACGATGTGTTCGTAGGGCTGCATTTAACAACACATAGGTGGCGCTACAGAGCCATTTCTAAGTGCTCATGTGTAAAACCATTAAAATACAAAATTTTTCACCAGACCTGGCATGTGTGCAAAATTTCATGAGTTTTTGAGCATGTTTAGGCCCTCAAAAAGGCCCTTGTTTTGCCTGAATAATAATAATAATAATTAAAGCTGCAAGCAGCGATATGAGGGCCCTCGCACCCCAGCACGTCGAGCCAAGCCCAACACCTAAAACCAGTGCGTCCGATCTGATGTCACATTGATGGAATTCATGCATTTAACCACCAGCTAACATTTCATCTAATTCAACCATTATTATAGTCATCCCACTAGGTGGCGCTCTAACCATTACTGACAAATGGCATAACAAACATTTCCGAGCTCGAGTCTCATCACGCCTGCGACCTTTGGGAGAGATTGGACATTGTGTTTTTGAGTGATAGCAGATTACTGCTTTTTGGCGAGTGATTGAAACTCCACGTGCCGCCATGACCACCCCGTTTCCCTGAACGTAAAAAGCTTCGCAATTTAACATCACAAAGGTCTTTAGATTCCACACACTGGAGAATGCGGCAATATGATGAAATCCCTTGGAGGAGTTCGTCAAAGAACGGTACCTTAAAAGAGGTAAAAATGTCGCCAAAATTACACATTAATTTTAAAATGGCTGACTTCCTGTTGGATTTGGGATATTGCTCCAAGAGACTTTTTTGTACATCTTGATATCTTCCATAAGCTTACCAGGTTTCAGACTCATAGATGAAACACAGAGCGAGGGCTGATGTTTTGAAATATTGTAGGGGGCGCTGTGGAGCCATTTTGCGCTATTCAATGAACGTGATGAGAGAACCTGAAAGCCCTCATCACATTGGAGGTGTACGCCAAATTTCAGGACTTTTTAAACTTTCCAAGCCCCTCAAAAGCCACTTCATTGTTCATGGTGAACTGCGTTGCCACCAGGGTGCGCCGTTCAGTTTAAAGTCACAATTTTCTCACTGAAGCATCAAGAGGGGCTGCTGGTGATATTCACCGCTTTTGAGGTAGCCACGATGAACCTGTGAAAATCAGTACAACAAAATGAAAGACATGACATTTCCTGTTGCCACTAGGTGGCGCTCTACGTATTCCTGACAATGGGCACATCAATCTGTTCAGGGCGGGTCTGACATCATGCCTGTAAAGTCTGGTTCTGATCAGATTGGATTTCATTGAGTTACACTAATTTGTTTCTTCATGGCGAGACATCAATGTTCGCCATGCTGCTGGGGTTACCCCCTTTCGCGAAAACTCACAGTTTTCACTGTAACCCAAGACCAACTCCTTAAGGCTTTCCTGGAGAAATTTGAGGCTGCAGATGTCACCGATCACAATACTGTACCCCAAAGTGTAAAACATGACATTTCCTCTTCCCACTAGGTGGCGCTGTCCCTGAGGTCAAATGTGGCAGTTGAAATATGTTCAGGGGTGGAGCCTTATCATATGTGTGCTCTTTGGTCCACGTCGGACCATGTATGACAGAATGAGAAGCATTAAGATTTTCATGGCGAGTCATCGAAATTCGCCGTGGCGCCACGGCCTCACCGTATCGCGAAAACTCAAAAGCTCCGCAATTTAACATGGCCCAGGTGTGTAGTTGACACTGACCAAATATGAAGCTTATACGACCAAATCCCAAGGAGAAGTTCGAAAAAGTTCGAGGCATGGAAATGGCAAAATTAGAGCCAAAATGTCACCTTCAATCCAAAATGGCGGACTTCCTGTTGGGTTTGCGTCAATGGGCCCACAGGCTTTTTTGTTCGTCTTGGCATGATACACATGTGTGCCAAATTTCATATATGTAGCTCCAACGATGTGTTCGTAGGGCTGCATTTAACAACACATAGGTGGCGCTACAGAGCCATTTCCCAGTGCTCATGTGTAAAACCAATAAAATACAAAATTTTTCACCAGACCTGGCATGTGTGCAAAATTTCATGAGTTTTTGAGCATGTTTAGGCCCTCAAAAAGGCCCTTGTTTTGCCTGAATAATAATAATAATAATAATAATAATAATAATAACTAGAAAGTGCATTTTCTGAAGAAACTGCAGTGTGAATGCTTGAATCTGAATGTATGCACTGAAATGAATTAATTGCTGAATTTTAAGTTAAAAATGTTGAATGAGATGAAAAATACAGAAATTTTCGCCTGAAAACAAAAGTGCTGAACTGCTAAAAGCTAAAATCCACACAGAAGAAGTTGGAAAATAGCTGAAAATGTTTTAAATGTAAATTAGAAAAACCTAAGTAATGAGAAAAGAAAATTTAGAGTAACAAAACATCTGAATGAATATTAAAAGTTCATATTCTTTGAATCACTGAATTACTGAAATGTGATCCCTCCACTTGGATCCACACAGTTTAAAAGTATATATTTCTGAGCTTTGAATGACCTGCTGTTGGAAAGAGAACATCGATGTTTTCATTTTGAGGGTAAAATGATGGCTGTAGAGCAAACACTGTGGACACAGCAGCAGTTGAAAGAGAAGTGTTTAAGATGAATCTTGGCACAGTGAGAGACAGAGCTCGTTAGGCAGGCAGGTGTGAGCCTGGTTGCTATAGTGACTGCACCCAATGGCTCCATACACACGGACACAGACATGCACCTCACTTTTGCTGCTTAAAATGAACAGAGAAGTCAGGCCGAAACAAATCGCTCCCAAATGAAAAGTACACGTCGTATTGACAAAATTCTTTCGCCGTGAGCGCCAGCAATGTCCAGTCTACTGAGTTCTCAGTTTTCATGCCTGTGGAGTTTATTATATGGACGTGGTGACAGTGGAAAGACACCATGCTCTTCTGATTTTCAAACGAACCTTCTGAGCCATTTTAACATTAGAGTCTATGGAGCAGTTGGAGGGAGGAGGCTGTGCATTGGTGACATTTATGAAAGAACCATAACACCTAGCACAATAGTAAACACATTGGATGAAAGAGGACAGCGATGGCTACGTTTTGAGGGTAAAATCATACTTGTAGAGCAAACGCTGCGGACACAGCAGCAGTTTTAAAAAAGATTTTAAGATTATTTTTTTTGCTTCTCTCACTGTGGCAGTTGAGCTGTCTCACTCTAGCCCCAACATTCCGTCCCATACACACCCATTATAAACTCTGAAACGGCTGAAAAAACATCATGAAACTTAAACTGGAACTGAAGAAAAAGTATAATAGATATTGAAAAGATAAATACAAGTTGAATAGTTGAATGTCTTGTCTTCGTTTTAAAGTTTGAATGGTGGCTCTATGTCAACGTATGTGGAAGTAGATACAGTTTGAAAATGAGTAAGTTGAATGAGGATTTGAAGGGTCTCCCCATTGAAATACATGGGAAATTTTTGTTGAAAAAAGTTGAATAAAATTAAAAATATAAATGTTATAAATGAGAAAAATACAAGCAGTCATGTCCAAAAGAAGAGGAATCTAATGGTGTTTGAATGGTTTTTCTAAGTTGAACGGTTTTGAAGGAGATAGATGCACAAAAACGTACGGAATATGATATAATAATAATAATAACTAGAAAGTGCATTTTCTGAAGAAACTGCAGTGTGAATGCTTGAATCTGAATGTATGCACTGAAATGAAATCATTACTGAATATTAAGCTAAAAATGTTGAATTAGCTGGAAAATACAGAATTTTTAACCTGAAAACAAAAGTGCAGAACTTTTGAAAGCTGGTTTTCACACAGAAGAAGTTGGAAAATAGCTGAACATGTTTAAAATATAAATTAGAAAAAGATGAGTAATGACAAAAGAAAATTTAGTCAGAAAACCTCTGAATGAATAACAAAAGTTCATATTCTTCTAATCACTTAAAGAGTGGAATTATGTATTATAAATCTCTAATTCATAAAAAAAATAATATGTAAAAACAAATTTGTTGAATTGAACTGAAAAGATGAACAAACATGCTGGAGAAAATACAAGCTTTAATATACAGCATAATGTTTTTCAGACATATACACATGTGTATATCATGTTTAATGGTATTACATACATCCATTTGTTTTGTATATCATAGAAAATAACATAAAAATCTTAAGTCATATTGTACAGCTTCTTTCTGAAAAGGACTTAAATTAATTCAACAATTTTTTTTTTTCGAAATAGAATAAAAATCATTTTAAAAAGAGACGTTTGCAATGTTTTAAGGTGTTAATAATCTGATCCTGTCATGTGTCTGTTCAACTTTAGTTTTTGGCACAGACTCGATTCTTAAAGAACAAATTACCAAATAATAAACAAATAAAATTGAAATTAAAGTAGCTTTTTTTGTTAAACACTTCACAGGAGAATAAATAAAAATAACTAAATTAAATAACCAAATAAAAATAATAAGCAACATATGAAATACATGAAAATTCGACTTTTAAAACCACAATCCTGAACCTTTAAATTGTGTTTGTTTCGTAGCACATGGCTGAACAGCTGTTAATATTGGTCTACTGAATCTACTGATCTGTCTACACATCTTTTTATTACTCATTCTATTTTATGTTTTATTGTAAACAGTGTCCACACAGTGGTAAAAGAGAACTGTATAGAGATTTTTGAGTGAACTCAAACGAAAGCCTAAGGTGGTGACACAGTTTAACACATACAAATAATCAAATGAACACATTAGTCCTTTTTGTGAACATGGATAAATAAGTATCATTAGTTTACAGCATTGTTCAGCCATGCCACTAAATGCTTTTTAACACTGTGTTTAAACCTGGGCTCAGACACGAAGTCCCAAATTTAGTTAGTCCCTGACTTTGAGTTGTGGTTATGACTAATTATTATACACAAGGCTTTATCTATCTGAACTCTAAGGACACAAATATGAAAAAACCTATACTTACCAGCTGATACCCCACACTACACACTAGGTGTGCCATGTGACCTGAAACTTTGGTACAAACTCATCATAATTATTCTGTTAACACTGTTTCTTTAACACTGTTTGTGTTGCTGTTCAGCAGTTTAAAATGTTTTAGATTGGATTACATGGAACGAATTTGAGTTCTCTTGGGGTTTTTTGTGTGTGTTTTGTTCTTAGCAGATTCTTTCTTTACATACTGTTGAATTACAGTTACCACATTTCTGGTCATATGACATCCCGAGTGCCCACTTAAAAAAATCCCCACAGTTAATTCAACATTAAAACAAAATAAAAATATGTTAAATAAATAAAGGTTTGCTCTGTGATGAAATATTAAATAAGCATACACTGTACAGAGCACTAACAATGAAAACAATCCTTTAGCCTGTCAGATCAGAGAGAGGCAGTCATTATGTCCATTTAAAACCTGTAATCAAAGAGCACAACATTTCTTTGAAACTATAAAGTCCCATATGATCCTCATCATGTCCAGTGACTTCAGAGTGGATCCTCCCTGTCATCCGGCCAGTGTTTGATGTGTGGCAAGCAGCACAGAAGCAGGATAGCTGAGGACTTTAAAAGAAGAGCAGAAAACAGGAACATTTGTAGTTGTAAATGTAAATATCAGTGATACTTGTCTTGTCAAAGGGAATAAAATAATGAACTTACACACTCATTTAGGGAGGATCTTGACACTGCACAGAGGAGGCACAGTCAGTCTGACAATGATGGTGATCTGCAGGGATGTTTTCCTGCAGCAACATTCCTGCCGACTGGCCATATGATCCAGAGTAGTTGGTTTGTAATGAACAGAAAGGTGTATATGTTAGGTAGTGTGCACTTAGAGCTGGTCCTAAGAAACAAACACATCCTGTAATAAACTGAATACCTTTAGTAGTGCTGCTGCAAATATAAAGCCCTTCTATCATGTGTGGTTTCAAAGAAGATGTTTTGGAGGCTCAGTCACAGAAACTGTGCAGTCTGTTCAGTCCTGAGTGTCTCAGCTCTGAAGGGGATGGATCACAGAGGGAAACACCTGAGTACAGATATTAAAATACACTCAAAATAACACTCCTAAGGTCAAGTGAAAACACAATTTAAACACTTTACAAAGAATTAATACATGTTTTCATGAAAATAATGTCATTAACCCTTTTTGTTGTGAGTAAATCTCACCGACTGCTTGTGGGACAAGCTAGAAGGAGGACTTATCACAGAATCTCTCCTGTGCTCCAGATGTGAAGTCTCATGCTCTGATCGTACGGCGAAGATGGTGATGATGAAGCCTCTCTGATCTGTGGCATTACAGTTTCTGGCTGCTATGTGCTTCACACTGTTGGATTTTACATGTGAAGCTTGGAGAAGACACAGGAGGACTGTGTCTCTCTTAACAAAAAAAAAAAAAAAAAAGAAACCTAACAACCTCCTACCGTACCCCCCCACATTCAACTCCCACCTACCCACTCCACTCAACTCCCCAGCCTCACACCACCCAATGTCTATACAAATGTAGGGTATCAACTGGTAACAAAAAGCAAGTTTAACATATGTAGTGCATATGTAACACTGCTGAAACATTTCTGGCCAGAAATGTGCATTTATCATCCCAGACCCAGACCCACCCTGATAAATGCACTGGCTGAAACATGATAAAAGCTCATAAAAATGTATGTTTCATTGAAAGATTTGTCCAAAAATATAATGATATACTTTTGAACAAGTTTAAAGATTATAACAAACTGAAATCAATAACATTTTTGTAAATATTATTTCAAAATAGAGGCACAGATAAACTGGCTTAACTGTCATTATTGCTGTAATTAGATTTTTATTTTTATTTATTTTATTTTTTTTTAGAAGCAACCTTTAGTCTGTGTTGTTCTCTCAGAAACAATGAAGAAGCTGTTGAACATTTATTTGCTGTGTGGGCAATCCTCTGGTCCACCCTCCCTCCCTCCCAGCCACAGTGAGACTGGGGCAGCCTGGCAGGATTTTGAAGCCTGGCTGCAGAGAGGATATGCCTACACTGTTTGTTTTAAACTACTATATTTGATTTTTCTGACATTCATAGATTTCTGATTTTTAGATTTTCTGTAATACATAAAATTGTCATCTTTTACTGATATCATTACTTAATTCATTTAATTGTATTTTATGTAGACAATTCAAACATTATATTGCAATGCAGGGCGCTTTTTCTTAAGTCAACTTTTAAATATCGCTCTACTTTCTTAAGTCATTCAAAAATATAGAAATTACTTACTGTAGTCAAAGATCTAGATCATGAATCATCACAGGACAATACACAGTATACAGGGTCATGGTAACTATGGTAGGTCTTCATGACTCCAGAATGGAGACATCGCTCTGGCTGAGAAATGAAAATTAGGTCAAGCAGTGTGTTCTTCTCTGTGGTAGGGGCAGTGATGACCTGTGCGTATCCCCTAGACTCAAACAGCTCCAGGATTGGTTTGTTTGCAATGGATAAAACATTCTCATTAAAATCACCACACACTATGATGGGACGACAGTCCATGATCTCTAATGAGTCTAATAGGCTTACCAGGTTTTTCAGGAATGGCCTCAGAGTGTAGTCTGGAGGTCTGTACACAACTGCAATCAGAGCACTGACTGGTGCTTCAACCTTTAAAGCCAGAAATTCAAGGTCAGTTACATTATGGATGTACTGTTTTTCATGCACTTGAATGTCACTCTTCACATAAACAGCAACTCCACCACCACTTCTGTTTGCCATCTGGGGAAAGTTTGTGTAGGACAGGTGTCTGTTGCGTTTGAACAAATTGTAATTTTCCAAGTGGAGACTCTCTGCGACAAAAGAGCCCCGCAGGTGTGTTTCTGTTAGGCACAAAACATCTGCTAGACACAATTCATGGTGACTCTTGATGTCATTAATGTGAGCTGGCAGTCCCTCTGTATTATGATGAACAATGGTGAAAACCTCTGACCTGCTCAGTGTTTGTCTCACGTGTAGAAGAGGCATCATGTCATCAAGGTTGGCTTGTCTCATGTTCTCAAGCGCTGCAGTGATTTCTGGATTGGTGAATATTTTTTTCTCCTCCATATCAAGAAGATACAGTCCACTGAGAGACGTCACTCTACTGACAGCTACGTAGGCCATGCCGGGCTCAAAAATGCTCTTAAGAGAGACAACAGCTGATGTGGTTGTCATACCCTGTACCTTATGTATTGTACATGCAAAGGCCAGCTTCACTGGGAACTGTCTTCGTACCACTCCTTTCTGCTTCAGATTCTCCTCTGCTCTCTCAATGTACACCATGTTGTCTGCTGGTGTGCGGTTATTCTTTCCAGATGTCTCATTATCCATTTTAAGTCCAAGCTTGATGATGTGTTGGTCGTTTTCAGAGTAAACTACTCTAAGTAGTTTTCCAAAAGCTCCATTAACCAAACCATTTTGTATGTCAATGTTTCTGGTGAGCATGACACGAGCTCCTTCTGCAACTTTCAGTGTGTCTGGTAACTCGTTTTTACCTCCTTTGAATGGTCTGTCTTGAAGTGCCATTCTGCCAGTTCTAGGATCCTTTCTATAATCATCTGCATGGATGTCAATGATATGAGTATGGAGCAGACCCAGTGTTGCAGAGTTGTGTGCATCCACTTCTTTGTTAGTTGCAAAAATGTGCAACGCATCAGTCGGACAACGGGCTGGTTCAGTTATGGCCTGTGACAACAAATTTCTATCTGCTTTGCAAAGCACATCCAACTTTCCTTTCACACGGATTCTGTTCAGCATCTCAGCAAAGACAACATCATCTTTCTGACGCATAATCTCAGTCAGAGTGATCATCTGAAAATGCTCCCGCCACAGGTCGATCTCGGACGGGTCGTGCACACAGAGAGGTTTCGACTGTCGCACTGGGGGTAGCTGATAGAAGTCTCCAACAGCAATGACTGACATGCCTCCAAAGGGTCTCCGAGTCCCTTTGATCTGTTTGAGTCTTGCATCTACATATGCAAAGAGATGTCTTGACACCATAGACACTTCGTCAATGACGATTATTTCAGCATTCAAAAGTTCTGATCTGACTTCATCCAGCTGATTGCCAAGTCCCTGAATGGGAGGTTTTAAGCTTCTAGGGAGCTTGAGTAGAGAATGCAGTGTTGTTCCAGAAATGTTAAATGCTGCAGTCCCAGTGAAAGCAGTTAACAGGACAGTGGGTTTTGATATGTCAACGTCGTCTGCATATCTGGGCACTTTGCTCAGTATCTTAGATGCTTCTGAGTAGATGCATTTGATAAGATGTGATTTTCCTGTTCCAGCACCACCATTAATATAAAAGAAAAACTGCTCCGGATTTAGAGCACAGACTCTTTTAATGCACCAGTCTCTAACTGCATAAAATATGCAGGCTTGCTTCTTATTTAGATTCTGAAACATCTGACGTAACAAAGTGGGATCAATAGCAGGGGGTTCCCTGATGGCTCTGACTTCTGTTGAAGCATCAGCCTGACGGCTGTAGTCGGGCACATCTTCCTGTTCATTTTCATTGTCTCGCTCTCTTTCTTGTTCAACAAGTGGCAACCTTACGAGATCTGATTCAGGTGCCAGATTACACCATTCGTCAGTCACACCTCTGTTCTGCTCATATTCCTCAACAGCGCTCTCGATCTCCTCACTGTTTTTCTCATATTTTTCTCTGTTTCTTTTGACAATGTGTTGCACGTACTCAAGACGGTCAGTACCTGGTAGCTGTACACAGCCAGCACCATAGAAAGCCTGATAGGTTGGCAAAGATGGCGTTTTCAGTTCGTTGTCTGAACGATGAGGAAGGTACAGTTTAAGCAGTCTTCCATAATATTGCTCTGGATGTTTTTCTTGTGAGCAGCGGTGAAATCTGATGATAGCAGGCTTATCGTTTTTGCGCCTTTGCACAAATCCCATCTCATTGAGAAGGGGTAAAACATCTTTACCTTTTGTCTGTTGGCCATAGACAATCCTGCAATTAGCAGCAAAGTCTGCCATGCACATCTCCTCATACTCTGGTGTTTCAGGTCTGGCTTTATATTTGTCATTCAAAGATGTCATCCAAACATTGGAAGACTCAGGTGTTGTGTTGTCCAGAACTGACAGGGGACGACTCATTTTCACTGGATTATCATCAGTTGGTATGAATATTACAGCACGTGAACATTGCTTCATGTGAAGACCACATGCACGAGCAACACACTCCTGTGCACTGATCTCTCGCTTCTTTGAATATGCCTGCATGACGGCTCTCATTTCATCGCACTCATTTACACTGTCTTTATGGGAGCTCTCAATAACAGTTTTCAGGTACTCAGATAGCCCACCCTCTTTTTTAGATATATATTTCATTAAATAATTTGCAGCGCCAAAAGCATCTAGAACAAAGCTTATGTCGATATTACTGTTCCAGGCTTCAAGCAGATGTGGATTATAGCCGTTTATCCAAGAGTCTTTTGGATCACGCTTTAGTATGATCGTACTCCTTGTGTTCATTTTATTCAGGTATCTCTCATATTCTGCATGTGTCAACTTGCATCTTGCCAAGAGCTGCTCTAAACTCATGGAAGCAGTTTCAGGTTCATTCAGCAGCTGGTTCAGTGGCCTGAGCTTGTTCTTTGCTGTTTCTACCTCCAGTTCATCATCCTCACTGGGTCTTGTGATCATTGTCTCATTGCAGGGTGGTTTGGGAAAACCAAAACGGCACCCAGAGTTTAAACTCCTAAAGCACGTCTTTGTGTGGTTCTTACTGTGTTTTTGCACTTCTGTAACTTTCTTGTACAGTTCAGGTTGTTTATGTGGATCAGGCAGCTGTGCTGTGATGTATTTGTTTATAAAATCAACAACAGTTTGATCATCATCATCCTCAAACACAGGAGCACCTTCTACCCACAGGAGGCAGTGTATGTGTGGGCTTCCTCTGTGCTGAAACTCCACTCTGTAAAAGTAGTCAATGACTTTGCCAAGTGGCTCTGCAGGAGATAAGAGTAAATCTCTAAATAATGCTTCAACTCTCTTGTCAAACATGCGCATTGTTGTGACAGGATTGCTTCTCAGGATGTCACATTTTGCTGACCAGTCGAGTCCTTCAAAATTGACTTGTTCACCTTGCTGCCTTGTTATTGCCTCAATCACTTCAGGCCAGCGCATTTCAGCAGCTGAGAATGTGCAAAAGAACGTGGGAGTTCCCAACTGTCTGATCATGGCAAAAAGATCTCTTGTTGTTTTCTCCCAATAGGCTGGGGTTCCTCTCAGAGGCTGCATGAATCTCACTGCATCTTTATTTCGCACCAGTTTCTCCACCTCATGTTTATCTTGCAGCATGCCTGAGGTTATTTTTCTCCCATCTCTGGTCAAAGGCTTTGCCTTCCTTAACTGGATTGTCATGCTGGAAGTAGCCAAATGTATTTCAGTCACAAACTGTGCAAAGAACAAATAGTTTGTGTCTTTGGCAAAACGGTCATCAGTGCAGAAAAGTCTTGATTTGAAATACCCACTGGGGGATACTTTGATCAGCCTTCTTTCATCAAGTGTGTTTTGGCCTGTAGGAAACTGCACAGGGAAGGCCATGGCCTCCAGTTTAGGTGTTTTGAAAAAACTTATTGGATTGTTTCTCTCTGCAGGAGCAACAGAGTAGATTCCTTCACTGAAACATAATATCTCCTCGGCCACATCAGGGGGCTGCAAACAGGACTCGAGTGCAAAACCACCATTAGTCAGTCCATCTGCTTGCTCTGAATCATCTGACATCTGTTCACGTGGTTGTTCACCATCACAGGGTAACATGTCGATATTCTGTTCATTTTTATTTTGTGCTTCACTCAGTGCATTTTTCTCACAGCTGTCAATTTCCATTAAATCAGCCTCGTCATAATCGTCCTCATTCATGTTCTCATCATCATCCTCCTCATCTTCATCAGGAAGTGTTGGATCACACAGCTCAGCATCATCTCTGATGCTCACATCCTTATACTGTGGATGAATCTGCTTGAGTTTATGCAGTGCTTGCACAAGTTTAGACCAGCTTACAGTCTGAAACAGCTGATGACCTTTATAAGACAAGCGTCTCTTCAGTTTAACTCTAATCACCTGAGAATTAATTCTCAATCTAGGCAATGCTTCAACAGTTTCCTGTACCTCTGATGGGACACAGACCACATTTCCTCTAATTGCTCTCTGTCTGCCTTTGGGAAGAGGAATAATCTTGGCAAATGGTATGCACTTGGCTATGAGATGTCTCTCCAGTATGTTGAGATCAGACAATTCAGATGGAATATCAGCAAGATCCAGTTTATTGGCAACAGCAAGTGCTGGCATGGATCCATTTTTAAGATGATTGTGGCAGGTGTGACAAATCCACTCTCTCTTTCTCTCATCAGGCACATTGCACTGCTCATTTCTGCAGTTTTCATCACAAACATGAACAAACTTTCCTGTCAAACATGTTGCAACCACATGTGGGTTTTTGACATAATTTGACCTTCTGCAGGGTCGCACTTGGTTTGGAAATGAAGCCTTGAAACATACAGTACATGGGTATGATGGTCCAACTTTGATTTGTGATTTGAACACAGATATGGCCTCGTTGATCACACTGTTGTCACTCTCTTGGGTTTGTCTGTTCACCCATCTGTATTTCCTTTTTATTTTCATGGCACATCTCATGTTGTGCATAATCCTGAATGCAAGATTACTTTGATACCTGACTCGCATTAGTTGTTTCATCAGTTGTCTCTGTCTCTCTCTGAATTCTGGGTTTTCTCGATACCTTTTAGTGATATAGCTTTTTTTCTCCTCTCTGAAATCAGTATTCTCACAGTAACGTCTTTTAATATATTGTTTTTGTTTCTGTCTAACTTTAGCATTCTCACAGTAACGTCTTTTAACATACTGTTGTTGTTTCAGTCTGAATTCTGCATTCTCACAGTAACGTCTTTTAACATACTGTTGTTGTTTTTGTCTGAATTCTGCATTCTCACAGTAACGTCTTTTAACATACTGTTGTTGTTTCTGTCTGAATTCTCCATTCTCACAGTAACGTCTTTTAACATACTGTTGTTGTTTTTGTCTGAATTCTCCATTCTCACAGTAACGTCTTTTAACATACTGTTGTTGTTTCTGTCTAACTTCAGGATTGTTTTTATATGCCGTGCTTGTGCAAGATTTTTTCTTTTCTTTGTAATCTTTATTTGAAGCGTACTTTTGTCGTTCTTTCCTTTTTTGGTTTTCTTTTCTCTGATTTCTGGGTTTCTCTGATGCCATTAATCTTCTTTTCATTTTGTGCCTTTGTTGTTTATCAACTTTTTTCAGTTTTTTTAAAACTATATCAGAAAGATCACAGGCAGCAACATTTGTTATTGCAGCATTTGATTGACATGAAAAAGCATCATTTGATGGAAGGAAATTTAATTCACTGCATAGTTCTTCTGTGGGTATATTAGGAGGTTCATTCTGATGTTCATATGATGTGAACTGAGTCATGTGGACTTCTTTTTGTTTCACCAGTGGCGTGCAAATGGACATTTGACAAAAGATGTTCTCAGTCAGATCAGTGGTTGTGTTTCTCCTTGGAGTAGAGGAGTTTGCTTCATCAACAGTTGTATCAGAGTGTGTAGGTGCCACAGCAGTGGCAGCTGTTGGTCTGCAGAGTGTGTCTGTGATGGTATCACTCAGGTTGACTGTGCTCATACTGTAGAACTGCACAGGCTTCAGCTCATAGTTACAAGAAGGTGATATCTCCATCCCTTCATAAGAATCCTGGAGCCTCTTAATCATGTCACTGAGGAGTGTGAATTTCAGCATCACAGCCGTACCACGATCACGTGACCATAGTGGTAGAGGAAGACCACTGGCTGTTCTGGAGTGTGGATCAAAGAAACCATATTTGCCTGATGTGGATCTGAACACTGCGATACACAATCCACTCATAATTAGTAAGGCATACTGCACATCTGACAACAGGCAGCTCAGTCCTGCTTCTAAGCTGAGAAAGGTATCTACTGCTTCCTCTGGAGGTTCTTCAAATGTCCCATACCGGGAAGGCTGTGTCATGTCGACATGATACATAGACCTGCGAGCATTAACTTTGTCTGGCAGCTCATCGGTTGCCAAATGAATACTCTTGGGGAATCTTTTCTTGGCCTCTTTGTACATCACATCACCTTTATCCAAGACCAGATTAAGGTCAGCTGTAGTCATGTTTTCATTCTCATGAAGGAAAGCAAGAAATGTGATTGAGTTACATGTGCACTGACTGTTTCTGGAGTCCCCATATTTAGGATGAGCCTGGCTGTGAGATGCACAGACATGTGCTACAGAGGGCTGGTTTTCAAGGTTCACTCTTTCTGAATGAGATCGTCCTGCCACATCACTGTGATGGCCTCTTTTCACAATGTCAGCATAACCCACCTGTGGGGAACTTGACACCTCAGGTTGGTCTCTACGGTTTACCCGATGTTCATTAAATTCATGCTGCAATCCAGTCTTTACAGCATCAGCATAGGATACCTGTTGTACATGTGCAGGAACATGTTGACCTGTCTGTTTGACACCATCAGCATTGGTCTTTGCAGACACACTGTCTTCTGCAGAGCCCTTAGGAAAATCACACTCAGCTTGTTCACATGTTGGTACACTGTGAAACTCATGGAACTTCTTCCAGCGTTGTTTTGCAGCTTGTGACTTTTTCTGCTTCCTTGGCATTTTTACACACCTGTGTTTCTCTTAGTCTTTAGAAAATATATTCAAAAAATAAGAGTGGCACACACCAGGAGATGTTGTCTTTGTCTTTATATTTCAGTTTTTATTTCTCAGAAACAGATGTCTTTGTTTGTTTGAGTTTTTTTGTCAGTCGAGAGAATAATATGTACTCTCTTTATGGGCTTGGCACAACTTAGCAGCAAGTCCAGAATGAAAAACAGGTAGAGAGAAAATTTAGAAGAGAGAATAGACAGAGCAGGAGAGACACGGCTGGGAAATCACAATCAGACCGTGAATTAGAGTTTTCTTTATTTGTTCAGTTTGTTCTCAGGTAGAGGCAATATGCACTCTTTATTGCTTTAATGGCTTGGCATTTTTCAGCAGCAAGCCAAGAGTGAAAAACAGGTAGAGAGAAAATTTAGCAGAGAGAACAGGCAGAGCAGGAGAGACACGGCTTGGAAATCAAACCGCAGAGTTTTCTTTGTTCAGTTTGTTCAAAGGTTGAGGCAAAATATGCACTCTTTATTGCTTTATTGGCTTGTGCATTTCTCAGCAGCAAGCCAAAGAGTGAAAAACAGGTAGAGAGAAAATTTAGCAGAGAGAACAGAGAGAGCAGGAAAGACACGGTTTTGAAATCAAACCGTAGAGTTTTCTTTGTTTGTTCAGTTTGTTCAAAGGTTGAGGCAAAATATGCACTCTTTATTGCTTTATTGGCTTGTGCATTTCTCAGCAGCAAGCCAAAGAGTGAAAAACAGGTAGAGAGAAAATTTAGCAGAGAGAACAGACAGAGCAGGAGAGACACGGTTTTGAAATCAAACCGCAATAAGATTCTTGGTTTGGCAAAATTTCTCACAAACCACAGGGTGAAATACAGATGGAAAGAAGGCAGAGACAACAGGTGGAGCAGTACAGAGGATAGAGGGGTTGGGGGGTTGGGATGTGAGAGAGAAGACTGGAGATCTGGTCCTTGTTCTTCTTCTGCACACTGTGAACAAAAAACAAGAAAAAAAAAAAATTCATTAAAATGATATCACATGGTAATTGTATAAACTAATTGTGACTACTGAAAAAGGACAAAAGAAATATTCAAGCTAAACTGTTGTCGGCTGCCATGTGCAAAAAGTTGCATAATTGGGCACTTTTTAAAAGAATAAATATTTAATTAAATTCAGCAATAATATTTTAAAATATAAATATGATTGATTGAATCGTTAACTAATCACATGTAATGTGACTACAAAAATGTACGAAAAAAATATTTTAGCCCAATTGTTAAGCTGAACTTATGTGTATTTATTATAAAAATGTGTTTAAAAGGTCTAGCACGAAGTTTGAACCCATCACTTTACAGCTTATATTAGTCAGATTATTTTTTTTTTTATTTTGGTCTACTTCTCTTACAGTATGTGCACACCTACCAGGCAAAGCACAGATGCGAGTCAAGTTCCTGAAAGTGTAAGAAGAGAAATAATATATTAGTTGTCTGTACAGTGTTATTAGACTAACAGAAATACAAAGGCCGCATGACATGATACACTGAACTTATAGTCAGCAGGGTAATTATAGAGTAATATAGCACCCCAGCTGATACAGCAGCCATTTTATAATTCAAACTAATTAACTGAAGTATTGATTTAAGTACTTATGTAAGGCTACTGTTAGACTGTTACTAGCGTTAGCATTGCTGCTAGCGCTAGCATTCCTGCTAGCATTAGCACTTCAGTTAGTGTTAGCACTGCTGCTAGCACTAGCAGTCTTACTGTTAAAACTGAGCCACAATGGCAATAATAAAAATCATTTGTTACTTTTGTCTCACTGACCGCCAATAAATATCACAGGAATATTCTTTTTGTCAGTTAACAACTGCTAAGGCTAGTGTTAGCATTATAGGTAGCGTTAGCATTGATGCTAGCATTAGCATTGATGCTAGCGTTAGCATTAAAGCTAGCGTTAGCATTGAAGATAGCGTTAGCACTGCTACTAACAGCAAAAGTCATAAAGCGCTCTTAGTGTTATAACTGAGCCACAATGGCAATAATAAAGCTCATTTGTTACTTTTGTCTTACTGACCCCCAATAAATATCACAGGAATATCACAGGAATATTCTTTTTGTCAGTTAACAACTGCTAAGGCTAGTGTTAGCACTATAGCTAGCGTTAGCACTAAAGCTAGCGTTAGCACTGCTGCTAACAGCAAAAGTCATAAACCTATATAAATGATAGCGAAAGTTATTCTTTTTTTGCTTTCTTTATTCTTTGAACTGTGTTGAACTTTAAAAAGACTTGATATGTGAGTTTAAATGTCAAACATGTATTTTTACCATCATAAAAATTAAACAGTGCTATACTGAGTGTATTGTACTTACCACAGCAGAGAGCAAAGCGGAATGACGACAGTTGGTGCAGTGAGTAGTTAAAGACCGATGAGGCGTTCAGGTGGTGCTTGGAAATTTGAGCGTCAGTTTAAACAGCAATATTGAGCATATACATTTCTCTGTCATAGCGAGACAGAGAAAAAAACACACAAGACTCATCAGCATACAAATTGGTACTTTTTCTCTTTATGTCACTCATTCGCTTATACTCAGGAAAGAGGGCAACTGGCATTATATTAACAAATAAAAAGTATGTCATCTTGAACTGTTTTATGGGTTTTACTTTAAGACTACTTTGTGTGTATTAGTGGGGAGATAAATTATACAGACTAAAAACAGAGACATTAAATGAGATTAGATTATTTAAAATGTGGGAAAATCAACTACAGACAGGTAGAGCTTTAACTATCCAGTCAGAAAAGATTATTTTAAAGTCATCAACTGACTCCAACCGCCCAGATCTGAAAAACCTCTGTGGAGAAGACAAGTCCACCAATACACAATCAACTTGAATTTAACAGGGCAATGAGAATGCTCTATTCAGTTGGCCTATACTAACTACTGACACACTGTTAATCTGTGGCAAAACCCTGTCAAAACCTGTCTTATTGTACCTATTGAAAAAGTTAATCTTACTACAACTGCTTAGATGTAACAGACATTTTTAGATTTAACCTTGGCAGAGTGAGAGACTGAGATCGTTAAGCAGGCAGGTGTGAGCCTGGTTGCTATAGTGACTGCACCCAATGGCTCAGTACACATGCACACAGACATGCACCTCACTTTTGCTGCTTAAAATGAACAGAAAAGTCAGGCCGAAACAAATCGCTCCCAAATGAAAAGTACATGTCGTATTGACAAAATTCTTTCACCGTGAGCGGCAGTAATGTCTAGTCTACTGAATTCTGAGTTTTCATGCTTGTGGAGTTTATTATATGGACGTGGTGACAGTGGAAAGACACCATGCTCTTCTGAATTTCAAACGAACCTTCTGAGCCATTTTAACATTAGAGTCTATGGAAGAGTTGGAGGGAGTAGGCTGTGCATTGGTGACATTTATGAAAGAACCATAACACCTAGTACAATAGTAAACACATTGGATGAAAGAGGACAGCGATGGCTACATTTTGAGGGTAAAATCATATCTGTAGAGCAAACGCTGCGGACACAGCAGCAGTTTTAAAAAAGATTTTAAGATTAATTTTTTTGCTTCTCTCACTGTAGCAGTTGAGCTGTCTCACTCTGGCCCCAACATTCCGTCCCATACACACCCATTAAAAACTGTGAAACGGCTGAAAAAACATCATGAAACTTAAACTGGAACTGAAGAAAAAGTATAAAAGATATTGAAAAGATAAATACAAGTTGAATAGTTGAATGTCTTGTCTTCGTTTTAAAGTTTGAATGGTGGCTCTATGTCAACGTATGTGGAAGTAGTAGGAGTTTAAAAATGAGTAAGTTGAATGAGGATTTGAAGGGTCTCCCCATTGAAATACATGGGAAATTTTTGTTGAAAAAAGTTGAATAAAATTAAAAATATAAATGTTAAAAATGAGAAAAATAGAAGCAGTCATGTCCAAAAGAAGAGGAATCTAACGGTGTTTGAATGGTTTTTCTAAGTTGAACGGTTTTGAAGGAGTAGGAGTACAAAAAACGTACGGAATAGATAATAATAATAAAAAAATAGAATAAAGATTACAACAACAATACTGTGAATGCTTTTACAAGCATTCACACTAACTAGAAAGTGCATTTTCTGAAGAAACTGCAGTGTGAATGCTTGAATCTGAATGTATGCACTGAAATGAATTAATTGCTGAATTTTAACTTAAAAATGTTGAATGAGATGAAAAATACAGAAATTTGCACCTGAAAACAAAAGTGCTGAAGTGCTAAAAGCTGACAACCACACAGAAGTTGGAAAAGAGCTGAAAATGTTTTAATTTTAAATTAGAAAAACATAAGAAATGAGAAAAGAAAATTTAGAGTCAGAAAACATCTGAATGAATATTAAAAGTTCATATTCTTTGAATAACTGAATGACTAAAATGTGATTCCTCCACATGGATCCACACAGTTTAAAAAGTTTGTATCTCTGAGCTTTGAAAGACACGGTGCTGGGAACAGAAGAACGATGGCGATGTTTTGAGGGTAAAATGATATCTGCAGAGGAAACACTGTGGACACAGCAGCAGTTGAAAGAGAAGTGTTTAAGATGAATCTTGGCACAGTGAGAGACAGAGCTCGTTAGGCAGGCAGGTGTGAGCCTGGTTGCTATAGTGACTGCACCCAATGGCTCCATACACACGCTCACAGACATGCACCTCACTTTTGCTGCTTAAAATGAACAGAAAAGTCAGGCCGAAACAAATCGTTCCCAAATGAAAAGTACACGTCGTATTGACAAAATTCTTTCACCGTGAGCACCAGCAATGTCTAGTCTACTGAATTCTCGGTTTTCATGCCTGTGGAGTTTATTATATGGACGTGGTGACAGTGTAAAGACACCATGCTCTTCTGATTTTCAAACGAACTTTCTGAGCCATTTTAACATTGGAGTCTATGGAGGAGTTGGAAGGAGGAGGCTGCGCATTGGTGACATTTATGAAAGAACCATAACACCTAGTACAATAGTAAACACATTGGATGAAAGAGGACAGCGATGGCTACGTTTTGAGGGTAAAATCATACCTGTAGAGCAAACGCCGCGGACACAGCAGCAGTTTTAAAAAAGATTTTAAGATTAATTATTTTGCTTCTCTCACTCTGCCAGTTGAGCTGTCTCACTCTAGCGGCAACATTCCGTCCCATACACACCCATTATAAACTCTGAAACGGGTGAAAAAACATCATGAAACTTAAACTGGAACTGAAGAAAAAGTATAATAGATATTGAAAAGATAAATACAAGTTGAATAGTTGAATGTCTTGTCTTCGTTTTAAAGTTTGAATGGTGGCTCTATGTCAACGTATGTGGAAGTAGATACAGTTTGAAAATGAATAAGTTGAATGAGGATTTGAAGGGTCTCCCCATTGAAATACATGGGAAATTTTTGTTGAAAAAAGTTGAATAATTTTAAAAATATAAATGTTATAAATGAGAAAAATACAAGCAGTCATGTCCAAAAGAAGAGGAATCTAATGGTGTTTGAATGGTTTTTCTAAGTTGAACGGTTTTGAAGGAGATAGATGCACAAAAACGTACGGAATATGATATAATAATAATAATAATAATAACTAGAAAGTGCATTTTCTGAAGAAACTGCAGTGTGAATGCTTGAATCTGAATGTATGCACTGAAATGAATTAATTGCTGAATGTTAAGTTAAAAATGTTGAATGAGATGAAAAATACAAGTTTTTTAAACTGAAAACAAAAAAGCTGAACTGCTAAAAGCTAAAGGTTACACAGAAGAAGTTGGAAAAAAGCTGAAAATGTTTTAAATGTAAATTAGAAAAACCTAAGTAATGAGAAAAGAAAATTTAGAGTCAGAAAACATCTGAATGAATATTAAAAGTTCATATTCTTTGAATCACTGAATGACTAAAATGTGATCCCTCCACTTGGATCCATAAAGTTTAAAAAGTTTAAATGTCTGAGGTTTGAAAGACACGGTGCTGGAAAGAGAACAACGACGGCGACGTTTTGAGGGTAAAATGATGGCTGTAGAGCAAACACTGTGGACACAGCAGCAGTTGAAAGAGAAGTGTTTAAGATTAATCTTGGCACAGTGAGAGACAGAGCTCGTTAAGCAGGCAGGTGTGAGCCTGGTTGCTATAGTGACTGCACCCAATGGCTCCATACACACGGACACAGACATGCACCTCACTTTTGCTGCTTAAAATGAACAGAAAAGTCAGCCCCAAACAAATCGTTCCCAAATGAAAAGTACATGTCGTATTGACAAAATTATTTCACCGTGAGCACCAGCAATGTCTAGTCTACCAAATTCTCAGTTTTCATGACTGTGGAGTTTATTATATGGACGTGGTGACAGTGGAAAGACACCATGCTCTTCTGATTTTCAAACGAACCTTCTGAGCCATTTTAACATTAGAGTCTATGGAACCGTTGGAGGGAGGAGGCTGTGCATTGGTGACATTTATGAAAGAACCATAAGACCTAGTACAATAGTAAACACATTGGATGAAAGAGGACAGCGATGGCTACGTTTTGAGGGTAAAATGATGGCTGTAGAGCAAACGCTGCGGACACAGCAGCAGTTTTAAGAAAATATTTTAAGATTAATTATTTTGCTTCGCTCACTCTGCCAGTTGAGCTGTCTCACTCTAGCCCCAACATTCCGTCCCATACACACCCATTATAAACTCTGAAACGGGTGAAAAAACATCATGAAACTTAAACTGGAACTGAAGAAAAAGTATAATAGATATTGAAAAGATAAATACAAGTTGAATAGTTGAATGTCTTGTCTTCGTTTCAAAGTTTGAATGGTGGCTCTATGCCAACGTATGTGGAAGTAGATACAGTTTGAAAATGAGTAAGTTGAATGAGGATTTGAAGGGTCTCCCCATTGAAATACATGGGAAATTTTTGTTGAAAAAAGTTGAATAAAATTAAAAATATAAATGTTAAAAATGAGAAAAGTAGAAGCAGTCGTGTCCAAAAGAAGAGGAATCTAACGGTGTTTGAATGGTTTTTCTAAGTTGAACGGTTTTGAAGGAGTTAGATGCCAAAAAACGTACGGAATATGAAATAATAATAATAAAGATTAGAAGAACAATACTGTGAATGCTTTTACAAGCATTCACACTAACTAGAAAGTGCATTTTCTGAAGAAACTGCAGTGTGAATGCTTGAATCTGAATATATGCGCTGAAATGAATTAATTGCTGAATTTTAAGTTAAAAATGTTGAATGAGATGAAAAATATAGAAATTTGCACCTGAAAACAAAAAAGCTGAACTGCTAAAAGCTGACATCCACAGAGAAGAAGTTAGAAAAGATCGGAAAATGTTTTAAATGTAAATTAGAAAAACATAAGTAATGAGAAAAGAAAATTTAGAGTCAGAAAACATCTGAATGAATATTAAAAGTTTATATTCTTTGAATCACTGAATGACTAAAATCTGATCCTTCCACTTGGATCAGACTTGGATCAGACTTGGATACACACAGTTTAAAAACTTTAGCTTTGGATCAGACTTGGATCAGACTTGGATACACACAGTTTAAAAACTTTAGCTCTCTGAGCTTTGAAAGACATGCTGTTGGAAAGAGAACAATGATGGCGATGTTTTGAGGGTAAAATGATGGCTGTAAAGCAAACACTGTGGACACAGCAGCAGTTGAAAGAGAAGTATTTAAGATGAATCTTGGCACAGTGAGAGACAGAGCTCATTAAGCAGGCAGGTGTGAGCCTGGTTGCTATAGTGACTGCACCCAATGGCTCCATACACACACACAGACATGCACCTCACTTTTGCTGCTTAAAATGAACAGAAAAGTCAGGCCAAAACAAATCGTTCCCAAATGAAAAGTACAAGTCATATTGACAAAATTCTTTCACCGTGAGCAACAGCAATGTCTAGTCTACCTAATTCTCGGTTTTCATGCCTGTGGAGTTTATTATATGGACGTGGTGACAGTGGAAAGACACCATGCTCTTCTGATTTTCAAACGAACCTTCTGAGCCATTTTAACATTGGAGTCTATGGAGCAGTTGGAGGGAGGAGGCTGCGCATTGGTGACATTTATGAAAGAACCATAACACCTATTACAATAGTAAACACATTGGATGAAAGAGGACAGCGATGGCTACGTTTTGAGGGTAAAATGATGGCTGTAGAGCGAACGCTGCGGACACAGCAGCAGTTTTAAAAAATATTTTAAGATTAATTTTCGACCTGCTTCCACTCTGGCAGTTGAGCTGTCTCACTCTAGCAGCAACATTCCATCCCATACACACCCATTATAAACTCTGAAACGGCTGAAAAAACATCATAAAACTTAATCTGGAACTGAAGAAAAAGTATAAAAGATATTGAAAAGATAAATACAAGTTGAATAGTTGAATGTCTTGTCTTCGTTTTAAAGTTTGAATGGTGGCTCTATGTCAACGTGTGTGGAAGTAGTAAGAGTTTAAAAATGAATAAGTTGAAGGAGAATTTGAAGGGTCTCCCCATTGAAATACATGGGAAATTTTTGTTGAAAAAAGTTGAATAAAATTAAAAATATAAATGTTAAAAATGAGAAAAGTAGAAGCAGTCATGTCCAAAAGAAGAGGAATCTAACGGTGTTTGAATGGTTTTTCTAAGTTGAACGGTTTTGAAGGAGTTAGATGCCAAAAAACGTACGGAATATGAAATAATAACTAGAAAGTGCATTTTCTGAAGAAACTGCAGTGTGAATGCTTGAATCTGAATGTATGCACTGAAATGAATTAATTGCTGAATTTAAGTTAAAAATTTTGAATGACATGAAAAATACAGAAATTGTCGCCTGAAAACAAAAGTGCTGAACTGCTAAAAGCTAAAATCCACAGAGAAGAAGTTGGAAAATAGCTGAAAGGTTTTTCAATAAAAATGAGAAAGGAAAATTCAGAGTCAAAAAACCTCTGAATGAATATTAAAAGTTCATATGCGTTGAATAACTGAATGACTAAAATGTGAACCCTCCACTTGGATCCACACAGTTTAAAAAGTTTGTATCTATGAGCTTTGAAAGACACGGTGTTGGAAAGAGAAGAACGATGGCGACGTTTTGAGGGTAAAATGATGGCTGTAGAGCAAACACTGTGGACACAGCAGCAGTTTAAAGAGAAGTGTTTAAGATGAATCTTGGCACAGTGAGAGACAGAGCTCGTTAGGCAGGCAGGTGTGAGCCTGGTTGCTATAGTGACTGCACCCAATGGCTCAGTACACACGCACACAGACATGCACCTCACTTTTGCTGCTTAAAATGAACAGAAAAGTCAGGTCGAAACAAATCGCTCCCAAATGAAAAGTACAGGTCCTATTGACAAAATTCTTTCACCGTGAGCGCCAGCAATGTCTAGTCTACCTAATTCTCAGTTTTCATGCTTGTGGAGTTTATTATATGGACGTGGTGACAGTGTAAAGACAGCCTGTACTTCTGGTTTTCAAACGAACCTTCTGAGCCATTTTAACATTAGAGTCTATGGAGGAGTTGGAGGGAGTAGGCTGTGCATTGGTGACATTTATGAAAGAACCATAACACCTACTACAATAGTAAACACATTGGATGAAAGAGGACAGCGATGGCTACGTTTTGAGGGTAAAATCATACCTGTAGACCAAACACCGTGGACACAGCAGCAGTTTTAAAAAATATTTTAAGATTAATTTTCGACCTGCTTCCACTCTAGCAGTTGAGCTGTCTCACTCTAGCGGCAACATTCCGTCCCATACACACCCATTATAAACTCTGAAACGGCTGAAAAAACATCATGAAACTTAATCTGGAACTGAAGAAAAAGTATAATAGATATTGAAAAGATAAATACAAGTTGAATAGTTGAATGTCTTGTCTTCGTTTTAAAGTTTGAATGGTGGCTCTATGTCAATGTATGTGGAAGTAGTAGGAGTTTAAAAATGAGTAAGTTGAATGAGGATTTGAAGGGTCTCCCCATTGAAATACATGGGAAATTTTTGTTGAAAAAAGTTAAATAAAATTAAAAATATAAATGTTAAAAATGAGAAAAATAGAAGCAGTCGTGTCCAAAAGAAGAGGAATCTAACGGTGTTTGAATGGTTTTTCTAAGTTGAACGGTTTTGAAGGAGTAGGACTACAAAAAACGTACGGAATCTATAATAATAATAATAAAATAGAATAAAGATTACAACAACAATACTGTGAATGCTTTTACAAGCATTCACACTAACTAGAAAGTGCATTTTCTGAAGAAACTGCAGTGTGAATGCTTGAATCTGAATGTATGCACTGAAATGAAATCATTACTGAATATTAAGCTAAAAATGTTGAATTAGCTGGAAAATACAGAATTTTTAACCTGAAAACAAAAGTGCAGAACTTTTGAAAGCTGGTTTTCACACAGAAGAAGTTGGAAAATAGCTGAACATGTTTAAAATATAAATTAGAAAAAGATGAGTAATGACAAAAGAAAATTTAGTCAGAAAACCTCTGAATGAATAACAAAAGTTCATATTCTTCTAATCACTTAAAGAGTGGAATTATGTATTATAAATCTCTAATTCATAAAAAAAATAATATGTAAAAACAAATTTGTTGAATTGAACTGAAAAGATGAACAAACATGCTGGAGAAAATACAAGCTTTAATATACAGCATAATGTTTTTCAGACATATACACATGTGTATATCATGTTTAATGGTATTACATACATCCATTTGTTTTGTATATCATAGAAAATAACATAAAAATCTTAAGTCATATTGTACAGCTTCTTTCTGAAAAGGACTTAAATTAATTCAACAATTTTTTTTTTTCGAAATAGAATAAAAATCATTTTAAAAAGAGACGTTTGCAATGTTTTAAGGTGTTAATAATCTGATCCTGTCATGTGTCTGTTCAACTTTAGTTTTTGGCACAGACTCGATTCTTAAAGAACAAATTACCAAATAATAAACAAATAAAATTGAAATTAAAGTAGCTTTTTTTGTTAAACACTTCACAGGAGAATAAATAAAAATAACTAAATTAAATAACCAAATAAAAATAATAAGCAACATATGAAATACATGAAAATTCGACTTTTAAAACCACAATCCTGAACCTTTAAATTGTGTTTGTTTCGTAGCACATGGCTGAACAGCTGTTAATATTGGTCTACTGAATCTACTGATCTGTCTACACATCTTTTTATTACTCATTCTATTTTATGTTTTATTGTAAACAGTGTCCACACAGTGGTAAAAGAGAACTGTATAGAGATTTTTGAGTGAACTCAAACGAAAGCCTAAGGTGGTGACACAGTTTAACACATACAAATAATCAAATGAACACATTAGTCCTTTTTGTGAACATGGATAAATAAGTATCATTAGTTTACAGCATTGTTCAGCCATGCCACTAAATGCTTTTTAACACTGTGTTTAAACCTGGGCTCAGACACGAAGTCCCAAATTTAGTTAGTCCCTGACTTTGAGTTGTGGTTATGACTAATTATTATACACAAGGCTTTATCTATCTGAACTCTAAGGACACAAATATGAAAAAACCTATACTTACCAGCTGATACCCCACACTACACACTAGGTGTGCCATGTGACCTGAAACTTTGGTACAAACTCATCATAATTATTCTGTTAACACTGTTTCTTTAACACTGTTTGTGTTGCTGTTCAGCAGTTTAAAATGTTTTAGATTGGATTACATGGAACGAATTTGAGTTCTCTTGGGGTTTTTTGTGTGTGTTTTGTTCTTAGCAGATTCTTTCTTTACATACTGTTGAATTACAGTTACCACATTTCTGGTCATATGACATCCCGAGTGCCCACTTAAAAAAATCCCCACAGTTAATTCAACATTAAAACAAAATAAAAATATGTTAAATAAATAAAGGTTTGCTCTGTGATGAAATATTAAATAAGCATACACTGTACAGAGCACTAACAATGAAAACAATCCTTTAGCCTGTCAGATCAGAGAGAGGCAGTCATTATGTCCATTTAAAACCTGTAATCAAAGAGCACAACATTTCTTTGAAACTATAAAGTCCCATATGATCCTCATCATGTCCAGTGACTTCAGAGTGGATCCTCCCTGTCATCCGGCCAGTGTTTGATGTGTGGCAAGCAGCACAGAAGCAGGATAGCTGAGGACTTTAAAAGAAGAGCAGAAAACAGGAACATTTGTAGTTGTAAATGTAAATATCAGTGATACTTGTCTTGTCAAAGGGAATAAAATAATGAACTTACACACTCATTTAGGGAGGATCTTGACACTGCACAGAGGAGGCACAGTCAGTCTGACAATGATGGTGATCTGCAGGGATGTTTTCCTGCAGCAACATTCCTGCCGACTGGCCATATGATCCAGAGTAGTTGGTTTGTAATGAACAGAAAGGTGTATATGTTAGGTAGTGTGCACTTAGAGCTGGTCCTAAGAAACAAACACATCCTGTAATAAACTGAATACCTTTAGTAGTGCTGCTGCAAATATAAAGCCCTTCTATCATGTGTGGTTTCAAAGAAGATGTTTTGGAGGCTCAGTCACAGAAACTGTGCAGTCTGTTCAGTCCTGAGTGTCTCAGCTCTGAAGGGGATGGATCACAGAGGGAGACACCTGAGTACAGATATTAAAATACACTCAAAATAACACTCCTAAGGTCAAGTGAAAACACAATTTAAACACTTTACAAAGAATTAATACATGTTTTCATGAAAATAATGTCATTAACCCTTTTTGTTGTGAGTAAATCTCACCGACTGCTTGTGGGACAAGCTAGAAGGAGGACTTATCACAGAATCTCTCCTGTGCTCCAGATGTGAAGTCTCATGCTCTGATCGTACGGCGAAGATGGTGATGATGAAGCCTCTCTGATCTGTGGCATTACAGTTTCTGGCTGCTATGTGCTTCACACTGTTGGATTTTACATGTGAAGCTTGGAGAAGACACAGGAGGACTGTGTCTCTCTTAACAAAAAAAAAAAAAAAAAAGAAACCTAACAACCTCCTACCGTACCCCCCCACATTCAACTCCCACCTACCCACTCCACTCAACTCCCCAGCCTCACACCACCCAATGTCTATACAAATGTAGGGTATCAACTGGTAACAAAAAGCAAGTTTAACATATGTAGTGCATATGTAACACTGCTGAAACATTTCTGGCCAGAAATGTGCATTTATCATCCCAGACCCAGACCCACCCTGATAAATGCACTGGCTGAAACATGATAAAAGCTCATAAAAATGTATGTTTCATTGAAAGATTTGTCCAAAAATATAATGATATACTTTTGAACAAGTTTAAAGATTATAACAAACTGAAATCAATAACATTTTTGTAAATATTATTTCAAAATAGAGGCACAGATAAACTGGCTTAACTGTCATTATTGCTGTAATTAGATTTTTATTTTTATTTATTTTATTTTTTTTTAGAAGCAACCTTTAGTCTGTGTTGTTCTCTCAGAAACAATGAAGAAGCTGTTGAACATTTATTTGCTGTGTGGGCAATCCTCTGGTCCACCCTCCCTCCCTCCCAGCCACAGTGAGACTGGGGCAGCCTGGCAGGATTTTGAAGCCTGGCTGCAGAGAGGATATGCCTACACTGTTTGTTTTAAACTACTATATTTGATTTTTCTGACATTCATAGATTTCTGATTTTTAGATTTTCTGTAATACATAAAATTGTCATCTTTTACTGATATCATTACTTAATTCATTTAATTGTATTTTATGTAGACAATTCAAACATTATATTGCAATGCAGGGCGCTTTTTCTTAAGTCAACTTTTAAATATCGCTCTACTTTCTTAAGTCATTCAAAAATATAGAAATTACTTACTGTAGTCAAAGATCTAGATCATGAATCATCACAGGACAATACACAGTATACAGGGTCATGGTAACTATGGTAGGTCTTCATGACTCCAGAATGGAGACATCGCTCTGGCTGAGAAATGAAAATTAGGTCAAGCAGTGTGTTCTTCTCTGTGGTAGGGGCAGTGATGACCTGTGCGTATCCCCTAGACTCAAACAGCTCCAGGATTGGTTTGTTTGCAATGGATAAAACATTCTCATTAAAATCACCACACACTATGATGGGACGACAGTCCATGATCTCTAATGAGTCTAATAGGCTTACCAGGTTTTTCAGGAATGGCCTCAGAGTGTAGTCTGGAGGTCTGTACACAACTGCAATCAGAGCACTGACTGGTGCTTCAACCTTTAAAGCCAGAAATTCAAGGTCAGTTACATTATGGATGTACTGTTTTTCATGCACTTGAATGTCACTCTTCACATAAACAGCAACTCCACCACCACTTCTGTTTGCCATCTGGGGAAAGTTTGTGTAGGACAGGTGTCTGTTGCGTTTGAACAAATTGTAATTTTCCAAGTGGAGACTCTCTGCGACAAAAGAGCCCCGCAGGTGTGTTTCTGTTAGGCACAAAACATCTGCTAGACACAATTCATGGTGACTCTTGATGTCATTAATGTGAGCTGGCAGTCCCTCTGTATTATGATGAACAATGGTGAAAACCTCTGACCTGCTCAGTGTTTGTCTCACGTGTAGAAGAGGCATCATGTCATCAAGGTTGGCTTGTCTCATGTTCTCAAGCGCTGCAGTGATTTCTGGATTGGTGAATATTTTTTTCTCCTCCATATCAAGAAGATACAGTCCACTGAGAGACGTCACTCTACTGACAGCTACGTAGGCCATGCCGGGCTCAAAAATGCTCTTAAGAGAGACAACAGCTGATGTGGTTGTCATACCCTGTACCTTATGTATTGTACATGCAAAGGCCAGCTTCACTGGGAACTGTCTTCGTACCACTCCTTTCTGCTTCAGATTCTCCTCTGCTCTCTCAATGTACACCATGTTGTCTGCTGGTGTGCGGTTATTCTTTCCAGATGTCTCATTATCCATTTTAAGTCCAAGCTTGATGATGTGTTGGTCGTTTTCAGAGTAAACTACTCTAAGTAGTTTTCCAAAAGCTCCATTAACCAAACCATTTTGTATGTCAATGTTTCTGGTGAGCATGACACGAGCTCCTTCTGCAACTTTCAGTGTGTCTGGTAACTCGTTTTTACCTCCTTTGAATGGTCTGTCTTGAAGTGCCATTCTGCCAGTTCTAGGATCCTTTCTATAATCATCTGCATGGATGTCAATGATATGAGTATGGAGCAGACCCAGTGTTGCAGAGTTGTGTGCATCCACTTCTTTGTTAGTTGCAAAAATGTGCAACGCATCAGTCGGACAACGGGCTGGTTCAGTTATGGCCTGTGACAACAAATTTCTATCTGCTTCGCAAAGCACATCCAACTTTCCTTTCACACGGATTCTGTTCAGCATCTCAGCAAAGACAACATCATCTTTCTGACGCATAATCTCAGTCAGAGTGATCATCTGAAAATGCTCCCGCCACAGGTCGATCTCGGACGGGTCGTGCACACAGAGAGGTTTCGACTGTCGCACTGGGGGTAGCTGATAGAAGTCTCCAACAGCAATGACTGACATGCCTCCAAAGGGTCTCCGAGTCCCTTTGATCTGTTTGAGTCTTGCATCTACATATGCAAAGAGATGTCTTGACACCATAGACACTTCGTCAATGACGATTATTTCAGCATTCAAAAGTTCTGATCTGACTTCATCCAGCTGATTGCCAAGTCCCTGAATGGGAGGTTTTAAGCTTCTAGGGAGCTTGAGTAGAGAATGCAGTGTTGTTCCAGAAATGTTAAATGCTGCAGTCCCAGTGAAAGCAGTTAACAGGACAGTGGGTTTTGATATGTCAACGTCGTCTGCATATCTGGGCACTTTGCTCAGTATCTTAGATGCTTCTGAGTAGATGCATTTGATAAGATGTGATTTTCCTGTTCCAGCACCACCATTAATATAAAAGAAAAACTGCTCCGGATTTAGAGCACAGACTCTTTTAATGCACCAGTCTCTAACTGCATAAAATATGCAGGCTTGCTTCTTATTTAGATTCTGAAACATCTGACGTAACAAAGTGGGATCAATAGCAGGGGGTTCCCTGATGGCTCTGACTTCTGTTGAAGCATCAGCCTGACGGCTGTAGTCGGGCACATCTTCCTGTTCATTTTCATTGTCTCGCTCTCTTTCTTGTTCAACAAGTGGCAACCTTACGAGATCTGATTCAGGTGCCAGATTACACCATTCGTCAGTCACACCTCTGTTCTGCTCATATTCCTCAACAGCGCTCTCGATCTCCTCACTGTTTTTCTCATATTTTTCTCTGTTTCTTTTGACAATGTGTTGCACGTACTCAAGACGGTCAGTACCTGGTAGCTGTACACAGCCAGCACCATAGAAAGCCTGATAGGTTGGCAAAGATGGCGTTTTCAGTTCGTTGTCTGAACGATGAGGAAGGTACAGTTTAAGCAGTCTTCCATAATATTGCTCTGGATGTTTTTCTTGTGAGCAGCGGTGAAATCTGATGATAGCAGGCTTATCGTTTTTGCGCCTTTGCACAAATCCCATCTCATTGAGAAGGGGTAAAACATCTTTACCTTTTGTCTGTTGGCCATAGACAATCCTGCAATTAGCAGCAAAGTCTGCCATGCACATCTCCTCATACTCTGGTGTTTCAGGTCTGGCTTTGTATTTGTCATTCAAAGATGTCATCCAAACATTGGAAGACTCAGGTGTTGTGTTGTCCAGAACTGACAGGGGACGACTCATTTTCACTGGATTATCATCAGTTGGTATGAATATTACAGCACGTGAACATTGCTTCATGTGAAGACCACATGCACGAGCAACACACTCCTGTGCACTGATCTCTCGCTTCTTTGAATATGCCTGCATGACGGCTCTCATTTCATCGCACTCATTTACACTGTCTTTATGGGAGCTCTCAATAACAGTTTTCAGGTACTCAGATAGCCCACCCTCTTTTTTAGATATATATTTCATTAAATAATTTGCAGCGCCAAAAGCATCTAGAACAAAGCTTATGTCGATATTACTGTTCCAGGCTTCAAGCAGATGTGGATTATAGCCGTTTATCCAAGAGTCTTTTGGATCACGCTTTAGTATGATCGTACTCCTTGTGTTCATTTTATTCAGGTATCTCTCATATTCTGCATGTGTCAACTTGCATCTTGCCAAGAGCTGCTCTAAACTCATGGAAGCAGTTTCAGGTTCATTCAGCAGCTGGTTCAGTGGCCTGAGCTTGTTCTTTGCTGTTTCTACCTCCAGTTCATCATCCTCACTGGGTCTTGTGATCATTGTCTCATTGCAGGGTGGTTTGGGAAAACCAAAACGGCACCCAGAGTTTAAACTCCTAAAGCACGTCTTTGTGTGGTTCTTACTGTGTTTTTGCACTTCTGTAACTTTCTTGTACAGTTCAGGTTGTTTATGTGGATCAGGCAGCTGTGCTGTGATGTATTTGTTTATAAAATCAACAACAGTTTGATCATCATCATCCTCAAACACAGGAGCACCTTCTACCCACAGGAGGCAGTGTATGTGTGGGCTTCCTCTGTGCTGAAACTCCACTCTGTAAAAGTAGTCAATGACTTTGCCAAGTGGCTCTGCAGGAGATAAGAGTAAATCTCTAAATAATGCTTCAACTCTCTTGTCAAACATGCGCATTGTTGTGACAGGATTGCTTCTCAGGATGTCACATTTTGCTGACCAGTCGAGTCCTTCAAAATTGACTTGTTCACCTTGCTGCCTTGTTATTGCCTCAATCACTTCAGGCCAGCGCATTTCAGCAGCTGAGAATGTGCAAAAGAACGTGGGAGTTCCCAACTGTCTGATCATGGCAAAAAGATCTCTTGTTGTTTTCTCCCAATAGGCTGGGGTTCCTCTCAGAGGCTGCATGAATCTCACTGCATCTTTATTTCGCACCAGTTTCTCCACCTCATGTTTATCTTGCAGCATGCCTGAGGTTATTTTTCTCCCATCTCTGGTCAAAGGCTTTGCCTTCCTTAACTGGATTGTCATGCTGGAAGTAGCCAAATGTATTTCAGTCACAAACTGTGCAAAGAACAAATAGTTTGTGTCTTTGGCAAAACGGTCATCAGTGCAGAAAAGTCTTGATTTGAAATACCCACTGGGGGATACTTTGATCAGCCTTCTTTCATCAAGTGTGTTTTGGCCTGTAGGAAACTGCACAGGGAAGGCCATGGCCTCCAGTTTAGGTGTTTTGAAAAAACTTATTGGATTGTTTCTCTCTGCAGGAGCAACAGAGTAGATTCCTTCACTGAAACATAATATCTCCTCGGCCACATCAGGGGGCTGCAAACAGGACTCGAGTGCAAAACCACCATTAGTCAGTCCATCTGCTTGCTCTGAATCATCTGACATCTGTTCACGTGGTTGTTCACCATCACAGGGTAACATGTCGATATTCTGTTCATTTTTATTTTGTGCTTCACTCAGTGCATTTTTCTCACAGCTGTCAATTTCCATTAAATCAGCCTCGTCATAATCGTCCTCATTCATGTTCTCATCATCATCCTCCTCATCTTCATCAGGAAGTGTTGGATCACACAGCTCAGCATCATCTCTGATGCTCACATCCTTATACTGTGGATGAATCTGCTTGAGTTTATGCAGTGCTTGCACAAGTTTAGACCAGCTTACAGTCTGAAACAGCTGATGACCTTTATAAGACAAGCGTCTCTTCAGTTTAACTCTAATCACCTGAGAATTAATTCTCAATCTAGGCAATGCTTCAACAGTTTCCTGTACCTCTGATGGGACACAGACCACATTTCCTCTAATTGCTCTCTGTCTGCCTTTGGGAAGAGGAATAATCTTGGCAAATGGTATGCACTTGGCTATGAGATGTCTCTCCAGTATGTTGAGATCAGACAATTCAGATGGAATATCAGCAAGATCCAGTTTATTGGCAACAGCAAGTGCTGGCATGGATCCATTTTTAAGATGATTGTGGCAGGTGTGACAAATCCACTCTCTCTTTCTCTCATCAGGCACATTGCACTGCTCATTTCTGCAGTTTTCATCACAAACATGAACAAACTTTCCTGTCAAACATGTTGCAACCACATGTGGGTTTTTGACATAATTTGACCTTCTGCAGGGTCGCACTTGGTTTGGAAATGAAGCCTTGAAACATACAGTACATGGGTATGATGGTCCAACTTTGATTTGTGATTTGAACACAGATATGGCCTCGTTGATCACACTGTTGTCACTCTCTTGGGTTTGTCTGTTCACCCATCTGTATTTCCTTTTTATTTTCATGGCACATCTCATGTTGTGCATAATCCTGAATGCAAGATTACTTTGATACCTGACTCGCATTAGTTGTTTCATCAGTTGTCTCTGTCTCTCTCTGAATTCTGGGTTTTCTCGATACCTTTTAGTGATATAGCTTTTTTTCTCCTCTCTGAAATCAGTATTCTCACAGTAACGTCTTTTAATATATTGTTTTTGTTTCTGTCTAACTTTAGCATTCTCACAGTAACGTCTTTTAACATACTGTTGTTGTTTTTGTCTGAATTCTGCATTCTCACAGTAACGTCTTTTAACATACTGTTGTTGTTTCAGTCTGAATTCTGCATTCTCACAGTAACGTCTTTTAACATACTGTTGTTGTTTTTGTCTGAATTCTGCATTCTCACAGTAACGTCTTTTAACATACTGTTGTTGTTTCTGTCTGAATTCTCCATTCTCACAGTAACGTCTTTTAACATACTGTTGTTGTTTTTGTCTGAATTCTCCATTCTCACAGTAACGTCTTTTAACATACTGTTGTTGTTTCTGTCTAACTTCAGGATTGTTTTTATATGCCGTGCTTGTGCAAGATTTTTTCTTTTCTTTGTAATCTTTATTTGAAGCGTACTTTTGTCGTTCTTTCCTTTTTTGGTTTTCTTTTCTCTGATTTCTGGGTTTCTCTGATGCCATTAATCTTCTTTTCATTTTGTGCCTTTGTTGTTTATCAACTTTTTTCAGTTTTTTTAAAACTATATCAGAAAGATCACAGGCAGCAACATTTGTTATTGCAGCATTTGATTGACATGAAAAAGCATCATTTGATGGAAGGAAATTTAATTCACTGCATAGTTCTTCTGTGGGTATATTAGGAGGTTCATTCTGATGTTCATATGATGTGAACTGAGTCATGTGGACTTCTTTTTGTTTCACCAGTGGCGTGCAAATGGACATTTGACAAAAGATGTTCTCAGTCAGATCAGTGGTTGTGTTTCTCCTTGGAGTAGAGGAGTTTGCTTCATCAACAGTTGTATCAGAGTGTGTAGGTGCCACAGCAGTGGCAGCTGTTGGTCTGCAGAGTGTGTCTGTGATGGTATCACTCAGGTTGACTGTGCTCATACTGTAGAACTGCACAGGCTTCAGCTCATAGTTACAAGAAGGTGATATCTCCATCCCTTCATAAGAATCCTGGAGCCTCTTAATCATGTCACTGAGGAGTGTGAATTTCAGCATCACAGCCGTACCACGATCACGTGACCATAGTGGTAGAGGAAGACCACTGGCTGTTCTGGAGTGTGGATCAAAGAAACCATATTTGCCTGATGTGGATCTGAACACTGCGATACACAATCCACTCATAATTAGTAAGGCATACTGCACATCTGACAACAGGCAGCTCAGTCCTGCTTCTAAGCTGAGAAAGGTATCTACTGCTTCCTCTGGAGGTTCTTCAAATGTCCCATACCGGGAAGGCTGTGTCATGTCGACATGATACATAGACCTGCGAGCATCAACTTTGTCTGGCAGCTCATCGGTTGCCAAATGAATACTCTTGGGGAATCTTTTCTTGGCCTCTTTGTACATCACATCACCTTTATCCAAGACCAGATTAAGGTCAGCTGTAGTCATGTTTTCATTCTCATGAAGGAAAGCAAGAAATGTGATTGAGTTACATGTGCACTGACTGTTTCTGGAGTCCCCATATTTAGGATGAGCCTGGCTGTGAGATGCACAGACATGTGCTACAGAGGGCTGGTTTTCAAGGTTCACTCTTTCTGAATGAGATCGTCCTGCCACATCACTGTGATGGCCTCTTTTCACAATGTCAGCATAACCCACCTGTGGGGAACTTGACACCTCAGGTTGGTCTCTACGGTTTACCCGATGTTCATTAAATTCATGCTGCAATCCAGTCTTTACAGCATCAGCATAGGATACCTGTTGTACATGTGCAGGAACATGTTGACCTGTCTGTTTGACACCATCAGCATTGGTCTTTGCAGACACACTGTCTTCTGCAGAGCCCTTAGGAAAATCACACTCAGCTTGTTCACATGTTGGTACACTGTGAAACTCATGGAACTTCTTCCAGCGTTGTTTTGCAGCTTGTGACTTTTTCTGCTTCCTTGGCATTTTTACACACCTGTGTTTCTCTTAGTCTTTAGAAAATATATTCAAAAAATAAGAGTGGCACACACCAGGAGATGTTGTCTTTGTCTTTATATTTCAGTTTTTATTTCTCAGAAACAGATGTCTTTGTTTGTTTGAGTTTTTTTGTCAGTCGAGAGAATAATATGTACTCTCTTTATGGGCTTGGCACAACTTAGCAGCAAGTCCAGAATGAAAAACAGGTAGAGAGAAAATTTAGAAGAGAGAATAGACAGAGCAGGAGAGACACGGCTGGGAAATCACAATCAGACCGTGAATTAGAGTTTTCTTTATTTGTTCAGTTTGTTCTCAGGTAGAGGCAATATGCACTCTTTATTGCTTTAATGGCTTGGCATTTTTCAGCAGCAAGCCAAGAGTGAAAAACAGGTAGAGAGAAAATTTAGCAGAGAGAACAGGCAGAGCAGGAGAGACACGGCTTGGAAATCAAACCGCAGAGTTTTCTTTGTTCAGTTTGTTCAAAGGTTGAGGCAAAATATGCACTCTTTATTGCTTTATTGGCTTGTGCATTTCTCAGCAGCAAGCCAAAGAGTGAAAAACAGGTAGAGAGAAAATTTAGCAGAGAGAACAGAGAGAGCAGGAAAGACACGGTTTTGAAATCAAACCGTAGAGTTTTCTTTGTTTGTTCAGTTTGTTCAAAGGTTGAGGCAAAATATGCACTCTTTATTGCTTTATTGGCTTGTGCATTTCTCAGCAGCAAGCCAAAGAGTGAAAAACAGGTAGAGAGAAAATTTAGCAGAGAGAACAGACAGAGCAGGAGAGACACGGTTTTGAAATCAAACCGCAATAAGATTCTTGGTTTGGCAAAATTTCTCACAAACCACAGGGTGAAATACAGATGGAAAGAAGGCAGAGACAACAGGTGGAGCAGTACAGAGGATAGAGGGGTTGGGGGGTTGGGATGTGAGAGAGAAGACTGGAGATCTGGTCCTTGTTCTTCTTCTGCACACTGTGAACAAAAAACAAGAAAAAAAAAAAATTCATTAAAATGATATCACATGGTAATTGTATAAACTAATTGTGACTACTGAAAAAGGACAAAAGAAATATTCAAGCTAAACTGTTGTCGGCTGCCATGTGCAAAAAGTTGCATAATTGGGCACTTTTTAAAAGAATAAATATTTAATTAAATTCAGCAATAATATTTTAAAATATAAATATGATTGATTGAATCGTTAACTAATCACATGTAATGTGACTACAAAAATGTACGAAAAAAATATTTTAGCCCAATTGTTAAGCTGAACTTATGTGTATTTATTATAAAAATGTGTTTAAAAGGTCTAGCACGAAGTTTGAACCCATCACTTTACAGCTTATATTAGTCAGATTATTTTTTTTTTTATTTTGGTCTACTTCTCTTACAGTATGTGCACACCTACCAGGCAAAGCACAGATGCGAGTCAAGTTCCTGAAAGTGTAAGAAGAGAAATAATATATTAGTTGTCTGTACAGTGTTATTAGACTAACAGAAATACAAAGGCCGCATGACATGATACACTGAACTTATAGTCAGCAGGGTAATTATAGAGTAATATAGCACCCCAGCTGATACAGCAGCCATTTTATAATTCAAACTAATTAACTGAAGTATTGATTTAAGTACTTATGTAAGGCTACTGTTAGACTGTTACTAGCGTTAGCATTGCTGCTAGCGCTAGCATTCCTGCTAGCATTAGCACTTCAGTTAGTGTTAGCACTGCTGCTAGCACTAGCAGTCTTACTGTTAAAACTGAGCCACAATGGCAATAATAAAAATCATTTGTTACTTTTGTCTCACTGACCGCCAATAAATATCACAGGAATATTCTTTTTGTCAGTTAACAACTGCTAAGGCTAGTGTTAGCATTATAGGTAGCGTTAGCATTGATGCTAGCATTAGCATTGATGCTAGCGTTAGCATTAAAGCTAGCGTTAGCATTGAAGATAGCGTTAGCACTGCTACTAACAGCAAAAGTCATAAAGCGCTCTTAGTGTTATAACTGAGCCACAATGGCAATAATAAAGCTCATTTGTTACTTTTGTCTTACTGACCCCCAATAAATATCACAGGAATATCACAGGAATATTCTTTTTGTCAGTTAACAACTGCTAAGGCTAGTGTTAGCACTATAGCTAGCGTTAGCACTAAAGCTAGCGTTAGCACTGCTGCTAACAGCAAAAGTCATAAACCTATATAAATGATAGCGAAAGTTATTCTTTTTTTGCTTTCTTTATTCTTTGAACTGTGTTGAACTTTAAAAAGACTTGATATGTGAGTTTAAATGTCAAACATGTATTTTTACCATCATAAAAATTAAACAGTGCTATACTGAGTGTATTGTACTTACCACAGCAGAGAGCAAAGCGGAATGACGACAGTTGGTGCAGTGAGTAGTTAAAGACCGATGAGGCGTTCAGGTGGTGCTTGGAAATTTGAGCATCAGTTTAAACAGCAATATTGAGCATATACATTTCTCTGTCATAGCGAGACAGAGAAAAAAACACACAAGACTCATCAGCATACAAATTGGTACTTTTTCTCTTTATGTCACTCATTCGCTTATACTCAGGAAAGAGGGCAACTGGCATTATATTAACAAATAAAAAGTATGTCATCTTGAACTGTTTTATGGGTTTTACTTTAAGACTACTTTGTGTGTATTAGTGGGGAGATAAATTATACAGACTAAAAACAGAGACATTAAATGAGATTAGATTATTTAAAATGTGGGAAAATCAACTACAGACAGGTAGAGCTTTAACTATCCAGTCAGAAAAGATTATTTTAAAGTCATCAACTGACTCCAACCGCCCAGATCTGAAAAACCTCTGTGGAGAAGACAAGTCCACCAATACACAATCAACTTGAATTTAACAGGGCAATGAGAATGCTCTATTCAGTTGGCCTATACTAACTACTGACACACTGTTAATCTGTGGCAAAACCCTGTCAAAACCTGTCTTATTGTACCTATTGAAAAAGTTAATCTTACTACAACTGCTTAGATGTAACAGACATTTTTAGATTTAACCTTGGCAGAGTGAGAGACTGAGATCGTTAAGCAGGCAGGTGTGAGCCTGGTTGCTATAGTGACTGCACCCAATGGCTCAGTACACATGCACACAGACATGCACCTCACTTTTGCTGCTTAAAATGAACAGAAAAGTCAGGCCGAAACAAATCGCTCCCAAATGAAAAGTACATGTCGTATTGACAAAATTCTTTCACCGTGAGCGGCAGTAATGTCTAGTCTACTGAATTCTGAGTTTTCATGCTTGTGGAGTTTATTATATGGACGTGGTGACAGTGGAAAGACACCATGCTCTTCTGAATTTCAAACGAACCTTCTGAGCCATTTTAACATTAGAGTCTATGGAAGAGTTGGAGGGAGTAGGCTGTGCATTGGTGACATTTATGAAAGAACCATAACACCTAGTACAATAGTAAACACATTGGATGAAAGAGGACAGCGATGGCTACATTTTGAGGGTAAAATCATATCTGTAGAGCAAACGCTGCGGACACAGCAGCAGTTTTAAAAAAGATTTTAAGATTAATTTTTTTGCTTCTCTCACTGTAGCAGTTGAGCTGTCTCACTCTGGCCCCAACATTCCGTCCCATACACACCCATTAAAAACTGTGAAACGGCTGAAAAAACATCATGAAACTTAAACTGGAACTGAAGAAAAAGTATAAAAGATATTGAAAAGATAAATACAAGTTGAATAGTTGAATGTCTTGTCTTCGTTTTAAAGTTTGAATGGTGGCTCTATGTCAACGTATGTGGAAGTAGTAGGAGTTTAAAAATGAGTAAGTTGAATGAGGATTTGAAGGGTCTCCCCATTGAAATACATGGGAAATTTTTGTTGAAAAAAGTTGAATAAAATTAAAAATATAAATGTTAAAAATGAGAAAAATAGAAGCAGTCATGTCCAAAAGAAGAGGAATCTAACGGTGTTTGAATGGTTTTTCTAAGTTGAACGGTTTTGAAGGAGTAGGAGTACAAAAAACGTACGGAATAGATAATAATAATAAAAAAATAGAATAAAGATTACAACAACAATACTGTGAATGCTTTTACAAGCATTCACACTAACTAGAAAGTGCATTTTCTGAAGAAACTGCAGTGTGAATGCTTGAATCTGAATGTATGCACTGAAATGAATTAATTGCTGAACTTAAGTTAAAAATGTTGAATGAGATGAAAAATACAGAAATTGTCGCCTGAAAACAAAAGTGCTGAACTGCTAAAAGCTAAAATCCACAGAGAAGAAGTTGGAAAATAGTTGAAAATGTTTTTAATTGTAAATTAGAAAAACATAAGGAATGAGAAAAGAAAATTTTGACTCAGAAAACATCTGAATGAATATTAAAAGTTCATATTCTTTGAATCACTGAATGACTAAAATGTGAGGGTAAAATGATGGCTGTAGAGCAAACACTGTGGACACAGCAGCAGTTTAAAGAGAAGTGTTTAAGATGAATCTTGGCACAGTGAGAGACAGAGCTCGTTAGGCAGGCATGTGTGAGCCTGGTTGCTATAGTGACTGCACCCAATGGCTCCATACACACGCACACAGACATGCGCCTCACTTTTGCTGCTTAAAATGAACAGAAAAGTCAAGCCGAAACAAATCGCTCCCAAATGAAAAGTACATGTCGTATTGACAAAATTCTTTCACCGTGAGCGCCAGCAATGTCCAGTCTACTTAATTCTCAGTTTTCATGCCTGTGGAGTTTATTATATGGACGTGGTGACAGTGGGAAGACAGCATGCTCTTCTGATTTTCAAACGAACCTTCTGAGCCATTTTAACATTAGAGTCTATGGAAGAGTTGGAGGGAGTAGGCTGTGCATTGGTGACATTTATGAAAGAACCATAACACCTAGTACAATAGTAAACACATTGGATGAAAGAGGACAGCGATGGCTACGTTTTGAGGGTAAAATGATGGCTGTAGAGCAAACACTGCGGACACAGCAGCAGTTTTAAAAAAAAATTTAAGATTAATTTTTTTGCTTCTCTCACTCTACCAGTTGAGCTGTCTCACTCTAGCGGCAACATTCCGTCCCATACACACCCATTATAAACTCTGAAACGGGTGAAAAAACATCATGAAACTTAAACTGGAACTGAAGAAAAAGTATAATAGATATTGAAAAGATAAATACAAGTTGAATAGTTGAATGTCTTGTCTTCCTTTTAAAGTTTGAATGGTGGCTCTATGTCAACGTATGTGGAAGTAGATACAGTTTGAAAATGAGTAAGTTGAATGAGGATTTGAAGGGTCTCCCCATTGAAATACATGGGAAATTTTTGTTGAAAAAAGTTGAATAATTTTAAAAATATAAATGTTATAAATGAGAAAAGTAGAAGCAGTCATGTCCAAAAGAAGAGGAATCTAACGGTGTTTGAATGGTTTTTCTAAGTTGAACGGTTTTGAAGGAGATAGATGCCAAAAAACGTACGGAATATGATATAATAATAATAATAAAGATTAGAAGAACAATACTGTGAATGCTTTTACAAGCATTCACACTAATAATAAAGATTAGAAGAACAATACTGGGAATGCTTTTACAAGCATTCACACTAATAATAAAGATTACAACAACAATACTGTGAATGCTTTTACAAGCATTCACACTAATTAAAGCTGCAAGCAGCGATATGAGGGCCCTCGCACCCCAGCATGTCGAGCCAAGCCCAACATCTAAAAACCAGCGCTTCAGATCTGATGTCACATTGATGGAATTCATGCATTTATCCACCAGCTTAAATTTTATGTCATTCAACTATTATTATAGTCATCCCACTAGGTGGCGCTCTAACCATTACTGACAAATGGCATAATAAACATTTCCGAGCTCGAGTCTCATCACACCTGCGACCTTTGGGAGAGATTGGACATTTTGTTTTGGAGTGACAGCAGATTACTGCTTTTTGGCGAGGGATTGAAACTCCACGTGCCGCCATGACCACCCCGTTTCCCTGAACGTAAAAAGCTTCGCAATTTAACATCACAAAGGTCTTTAGATTCAACACACTGGAGATTGGGTCAATATGATGAAATCCCTTGGAGGAGTTCGTCAAAGAACGGTGCCTGAAAAGTAGCGAAATTGTCGCCAAAATTACAGATTAATTTCAAAATGGCTGACTTCCTGTTGGATTTGGGATATTGCTCCAAGAGACTTTTTTGTACATCTTGATATCTTCCATAAGCCTACCAGGTTTCAGACTCATAGATAAAACACAGAGCAGGGGCTGTTGTTTTGAAATTTTGTAGGGGGCGCTGTGGAGCCATTTTGGGCTATTCAATGAAAATGGTAAAATAACAAGAAAGCGCTCATCACATTGGAGGTGTGCGCCAAATTTCAAGACATTTTAAACTTTCCAAGCCCCTCAAAAGGCACTTCATTGTTCATGGTGAACTGCGTTGCCACCAGGGTGCGCCGTTCAGTTTAAAGTCACAATTTTCTCACTGAAGCATCATGAGGGACTGATGGTGATATTCACCGCTTTTGAAGTGGCCACGATGAACCTGTAAAAGTCAGTACAACAAAATGAAAGACATGACATTTCCTGTTGCCACTAGGTGGCGCTCTTCGTATTCTTGACAATGGGCACATCAATCTGTTCAGGGCGGGTCTGTTATCATGCCTATAAAGTCTGGTTCTGATCAGACTGGATTTGATTGAGTTATACTAATTTGTTTCTTCATGGCGAGACATCAATGTTCGCCATGCTGCTGGGGTCACACCCTCTGACGAAAAGTCACAGTTTTCACTGTAACCCAAGACCAACTCCTTAAGGCTTTCCTGGAGAAATTTGAGGGTGCAAATGTCACCCATCACAATACTGTACCCCAAAGTGTAAAACATGACATTTCTGTTGCCACTAGGTGGCGCTGTCCCTGGTGTCAAATATGGCAGTTGAAATATGTTCAGGGGTGGAGCCTTATCATATGTGTGCTCTTTGGTCCACGTCGGACCATGTATGACAGAATGAGTGACAATAAGATTTTCATGGCAAGTCATCGAAATTCGCCATGGCGCCACGGCCTCACGGTATTGTGAAAACTCAAAAGCTCCGCAATTTAACATCGCCCAGGTGTGTAGTTGACACAGACCAAATATGAAGCTTATACATTCAAATCCCAAGGAGGAGTTCGAAAAAGTTCGAGGCATGGAAATGGCAAAATTAGAGCCAAAATGTCACCTTCAATCCAAAATGGCGGACTTCCTGTTGGGTTTGCGTCAATGGTCCCAATAACTTTTTTGTTCGTCTTGGCATGATACACATGTGTGCCAAATTTCATATATGTAGCTCAAAAGATGTGTTCGTAGGGCTGCATTTAACAACGCATAGGTGGCGCTACAGAGCCATTTCCCACTGCTCATATGTGTAACCATTAAAATACAAAATTGTTCACCAGACCTGACATGTGTGCAAAATTTCATGAGTTTTTGAGCATGTTAAAGCCCTCAAAAAGGCAATTCATTTCAATGAAAAATAATAATAATAATAATAATAATAATAATAATAAACAGAGCAGATACAATAGGGCCTTCGCACTCTCGGTGCTCGGGCCCTAATAAGAAGAAACGGAGCAGATACAATAGGGCCTTCGCACTTTTCGTGCTCGGGCCCTAATTAAAGCTGCAAGCAGCGATAAGAGGGCCCTCGCACCCCAGCACGTCGAGCCAAGCCCAACAACTAAAACCAGCGCATCCGATCTGATGTCACATTGATGGAATTCATGCATTTAACCACCAGCTAACATTTCATTTAATTCAACCATTATTATAGTCGTCCCACTAGGTGGCGCTCTAACCATTACTGACAAATGGTATAACAAACTTTTCCGAGCTCGAGTCTCATCATGCCTGCGACCTTTGGAAGAGATTGGACATTGTGTTTTTGAGTGATAGCAGATTACTGCTTTTTGGCGAGGGATTGAAACTCCACGTACCACCATGACCACACCGTTTCCCTGAACGTAAAAAGCTTCACAATTTAACATCACAAAGGTCTTTAGATTCCACACACTCAAGATTGGGTCAATATAATGAAATCCCTTGGAGGAGTTCGTCAAAGAACGGTGCCTTAAAAGAGGTGAAAATGTCGCCAAAATTACACATTAATTTTAAAATGGCTGACTTCCTGTTGAATTTGGGATATTGCTCCAAGAGACTTTTTTGTACATCTTGATATCTTCCATAAGCTTACCAGGTTTCAGACTCATAGATGAAACACAGAGCGAGGGCTGATGTTTTGAAATATTGTAGGGGGCGCTGTGGAGCCATTTTGCGCTATTCAATGAACGTGATGAGAGAACCTGAAAGCGCTCATCACATTGGAGGTGTACGCCAAATTTCAGGACTTTTTAAACTTTCCAAGCCCCTCAAAAGCCACTTCATTGTTCATGGTGAACTGCGTTGCCACCAGGGTGCGCTGTTCAGTTTAAAGTCACAATTTTCTCACTGAAGCATCAAGAGGGGCTGTTGGTGATATTCACCGCTTTTGAGGTAGCCACGATGAACCTGTGAAAATCAGTACAACAAAATGAAAGACATGACATGTCCTGGTGCCACTAGGTGGCGCTCTACGTATTCCTGACAATGGGCACATCAATCTGTTCAGGGCGGGTCTGACATCATGCCTGTAAAGTCTGGTTCTGATCAGATTGGATTTCATTGAGTTACACTAATTTGTTTCTTCATGGCGAGACATCAATGTTCGCCATGCTGCTGGGGTTACCCCCTTTCGCGAAAACTCACAGTTTTCACTGTAACCCAAGACCAACTCCTTAAGGCTTTCCTGGAGAAATTTGAGGCTGCAGATGTCACCGATCACAATACTGTACCCCAAAGTGTAAAACATGACATTTCCTCTTTCCACTAGGTGGCGCTGTCCCCGAGGTCAAATGTGGCAGTTGAAATATGTTCAGGGGTGGAGCCTTATCACATGTGTGCTCTTTGGTCCACGTCGGACCATGTATGACAAAATGAGAGGCATTAAGATTTTCATGGCGAGTCATCGAAATTCGCCATGGCGCCACGGCCTCACAGTATCACGAAAACTCAAAAGCTCCGCAATTTAACATCGCCCAGGTGTGTAGTTGACACTGACCAAAGATGAAGCTTATATGACCAAATCCCAAGGAGGAGTTCGAAAAAGTTCGAGGCATGGAAATGGCAAAATTAGACCCAAAATGTCACCTTCACCTCTAAATTGCGGACTTCCTGTTGGGTTTGCGTCAATGGGCCCACTGACTTTTTTGTTCGTCTTGGCATGATACACATGTGTGCCTAATTTCATACATGTAGCTCAAACGATGTGTTCGTAGGGCTGCATTTAACAAGGCATAGGTGGCGCTACAGAGCCATTTCCCAGTGCTCATGTGTAAAACCATTAAAATACAAAATTTTTCACCAGTCCTGGCATGTCTGCAAAATTTCATGAGTTTTTGAGCATGTTTAGGCCCTCAAAAAGGCCCTTGTTTTGCCTGAATAATAATAATAATAATAATAATAATAATTAAAGCTGCAAGCAGCGTTATGAGGGCCCTCGCACCCCCGTCGGGTCGAGCGACGCCCAACACCTAAAACCAGCACGTCCGATCTGATGTCACATTGAAGGAATTCCTACAATTTAACCACCAGCTAACATTTCATCTTATTCAATCGTGATCATAGTCGTCCCACTAGGTGGCGCTCTAACCATTAATGACAAATGGCATATCAAACATTTCCGAGCTTGAGTCTCATCATGCCTGCAACGTTTGGGAGAGATTGGACATTGTGTTTTTGAGTGGCAGCAGATTACTGCTTTTTGGCGAGTGATTAAAACTCCACGTGCCGCCATGACCACCCCGTTTCCCTGAACGTAAAAAGCTTCGCAATTTAACATCACAAAGGTCTTTGGATTCAACACACTGGAGATTGGTTCAATATGATGAAATCCCTTGGAGGAGTTCGTCAAAGAACGGGGCCTGAAAAGAAGGGAAAATGTCGCCAAAATTACACATTCATTTTAAAATCGCTGACTTCCTGTTGGATTTGGGATATTGCTCCAAGAGACTTTTTTGTACATCTTGATATCTCCTATAAGCTTACCAGGTTTCAGACTCATACATAAACCACAGAGCAGGGGCTGTTGTTTTGAAATTTTGTAGGGGGCGCTGTGGAGCCATTTTGCGGTATTCAGTGAAAATGATCACATAACAAGATAGCCCTCATCACATTGGAGGTGTGCGCCAAATTTCAAGACTTTTTAAACTTTCCAAGCCCCTCAAAATCCACTTCAACTTTGATGGTGAACTGCGTTGCCACCAGGGTGCGCCGTTCAGTTTAAAGTCACAATTTTCACACTGAAGCATCACGAGGGACTGATGGTGATATTCACCGCTTTTGAGGTGGCCACGATGAACCTGTGACAATCAGTACAACAAAATGTAAGACATGACATTTCCTGTTGCCACTAGGTGGCGCTCTACGTATTCCTGACAATGCGCACATCAATCTGTTCAGGGCGGGTCTGACATCATGCCTGTAAAGTCTGGTACGGATCAGATTGGATTTCATTGAGTTACACTAATTTGTTTCTTCATGGCGAGACATCAATAATCGCCATGCTGCTGGGGTCATACCCTTTCGCGAAAACTCACAGTTTTCACTGTAACCCAAGACCAACTCCTTAAGGCTTTCCTGGAGAATTTTCAGGCTTCAGATGTCACCCATAACAATACTGTACACCAAAGTGTAAAACATGACATTTCCTGTTGCCACTAGGTGGCGCTGTCCCTGGTGTCAAATATGGCAGTTAAAATATGTTCAGGGGTGGAGCCTTATCATATATCTGCTCTTTGGTCCAGGTCAGACCATGTATGACAGTTTGAGAGGCAATAAGATTTTCATGGCAAGTCATCGAAATTCGCCATGGCGCCACGGGCTCACCGTATCACGAAAACTCAAAAGCTCCGCAATTTAACATGGCCCAGGTGTGTAGTTGACACTGACCAAATATGAAGCTTATACATCCAAATCCCAAGGAGGAGTTCGAAAAAGATCGAGGCATGGAAATGGCAAAATTAGAGTCAAAATGTCACCTTCACCTCTAAATTGCGGACTTCCTGTTGGGTTTGCGTCAATGGGCCCACTGACTTTTTTGCTCGTCTTGGCATGATACACATGTGTGCCAAATTTCATACATGTAGCTCAAACGATGTGTTCGTAGGGCTGCATTTAACAAGGCATAGGTGGCGCTACAGAGCCATTTCCCAGTGCTCATGTGTAAAACCATTAAAATACAAAATTTTTCACCAGACCTGGCATGTGTGCAAAATTTCATGAGTTTTTGAGCATGTTTAGGCCCTCAAAAAGGCCCTTGTTTTGACTGAATAATAATAATAATAATAATAATAATAATAATAATAATAAGAAACGGAGCAGATACAATAGGGCCTTCGCACTCTCGGTGCTCGGGCCCTAATAAGAAACGGAGCAGATACAATAGGGCCTTCGCACTCACGGTGCTCGGGCCCTAATTAAAGCTGCAAGCAGCGTTATGAGGGCCCTCGCACCCCGGCGCGTCGAGCCACGGCCAACACCTAAAACCAAGCACGTCCGATCTGATGTCACATTGATGGAATTCATGCATTTAACCACCAGCTAACATTTCATCTCATTCAATCATGATTATAGTCGTCCCACTAGGTGGCGCGGTAGTCATTAATGACAAATGGTATAACAAACATTTCCGAGCTCGAGTCTCATCATGCCTGCGACCTATGGGAGAGATTGGACATTGTATTTTTGAGTGACAGCAGATTACTGCTTTTTGGCAAGTGATTGAAACTCCACGTGCCGCCATGACCACACCGTTTCCCTGAACGTAAAAAGCTTCGCAATTTAACATCACAAAGGTCTTTAGATTACACGCACTTGAGATTGCGGCAATATGATGAAATCCCTTGGAGGAGTTCGTCAAAGAACGGTGCCTTAAAAGAGGTGAAAATGTCGCCAAAATTACACATTCATTTTAAAATGGCTGACTTCCTGTTGGATTTGGGATATTGCTCCAAGAGACTTTTTTGTACATCTTGATATCTTCCATAAGCTTACCAGGTTTCAGACTCATAGATGAAACACAGAGCGAGGGCTGATGTTTTGAAATATTGTAGGGGGCGCTGTGGAGCCATTTTGCGCTATTCAATGAACGTGATGAGAGAACCTGAAAGCCCTCATCACATTGGAGGTGTACGCCAAATTTCAGGACTTTTTAAACTTTCCAAGCCCCTCAAAAGCCACTTCATTGTTCATGGTGAACTGCGTTGCCACCAGGGTGCGCCGTTCAGTTTAAAGTCACAATTTTCTCACTGAAGCATCAAGAGGGGCTGCTGGTGATATTCACCGCTTTTGAGGTAGCCACGATGAACCTGTGAAAATCAGTACAACAAAATGAAAGACATGACATTTCCTGGTGCCACTAGGTGGCGCTCTACGTATTCCTGACAATGGGCACATCAATCTGTTCAGGGCGGGTCTGACATCAAGCCTGTAAAGTCTGGTTCTGATCAGATTGGATTTCATTGAGTTACACTAATTTGTTTCTTCATGGCGAGACATCAATGTTCGCCATGCTGCTGGGGTTACCCCCTTTCACGAAAACTCACAGTTTTCACTGTAACCCAAGACCAACTCCTTAAGGCTTTCCTGGAGAAATTTGAGGCTGCAGATGTCACCGATCACAATACTGTACCCCAACGTGTAAAACATGACATTTCCTCTTCCCACTAGGTGGCGCTGTCCCTGAGGTCAAATGTGGCAGTTGAAATATGTTCAGGGGTGGAGCCTTATCATATGTGTGCTCTTTGGTCCACGTCGGACCATGTATGACAGAATGAGAGGCAATAAGATTTTCATGGCGAGTCATCAAAATTCGCCGTGGCGCCACGGCCTCACCGTATCGCAAAAACTCAAAAGCTCCGCAATTTAACATGGCCCAGGTGTGTAGTTGACACTGACCAAATATGAAGCTTATACGACCAAATCCCAAGGAGGAGTTCGAAAAAGTTCGAGGCATGGAAATGGCAAAATTAGAGCCAAAATGTCACCTTCAATCCAAAATGGCGGACTTCCTGTTGGGTTTGCGTCAATGGGCCCACAGGCTTTTTTGTTCGTCTTGGCATGATACACATGTGTGCCAAATTTCATACATGTAGCTCCAACGATGTGTTCGTAGGGCTGCATTTAACAACACATAGGTGGCGCTACAGAGCCATTTCCCAGTGCTCATGTGTAAAACCATTAAAATACAAAATTTTTCACCAGACCTGGCATGTGTGCAAAATTTCATGAGTTTTTGAGCATGTTTAGGCCCTCAAAAAGGCCCTTGTTTTGCCTGAATAATAATAATAATAATAATTAAAGCTGCAAGCAGCGATATGAGGGCCCTCGCACCCCAGCACGTCGAGCCAAGCCCAACACCTAAAACCAGCGCATCCGATCTGATGTCACATTGATGGAATTCATGCATTTAACCACCAGCTAACATTTCATCTAATTCAACCATTATTATAGTCGTGCCACTAGGTGGCGCTCTAACCATTACTGACAAATGGCATAACAAACATTTCCGAGCTCAAGTCTCATCACGCCTGCGACCTTTGGGAGAGATTGGATATTGTGTTTTTGAGTGACAGCAGATTACTGCTTTTTGGCGAGTGATTGAAACTCCACGTGCCGCCATGACCACCCCGTTTCCCTGAACGTAAAAAGCTTCGCAATTTAACATCACAAAGGTCTTTGGATTCCACGCACTGGAGATCGCGTAAATCTAATGAAATCCCTTGGAGGAGTTCGTCAAAGTATGAGGCCTGAAAAGAGGGGAAAATGTCGCCAAATTTACACATTAATTTTAAAATGGCTGACTTCCTGTTGGATTTGGAATATTGCTCCAAGAGACTTTTTTGTACATCTTGATATCTCCCACAAGCCTACCAAGTTTCAGACTCATAGATAAAACACAGAGCAGGGGCTGTTGTTTTGAAATTTTGTAGGGGGCGCTATGGAGCCATTTTGCGCTATTCAATGAACGTGATGAGAGAACCTGAAAGCCCTCATCACATTGGAGGTGTACGCCAAATTTCAGGACTTTTTAAACTTTCCAAGCCCCTCAAAAGCCACTTCATTGTTCATGGTGAACTGCGTTGCCACCAGGGTGCGCCGTTCAGTTTACAGTCACAATTTTCTCACTGAAGCATCAAGAGGGGCTGCTGGTGATATTCACCGCTTTTGAGGTAGCCACGATGAACCTGTGAAAATCAGTACAACAAAATGAAAGACATGACATTTCCTGGTGCCACTAGGTGGCGCTCTACGTATTCCTGACAATGGGCACATCAATCTGTTCAGGGCCGGTCTGACATCAAGCCTGTAAAGTCTGGTTCTGATCAGATTGGATTTCATTGAGTTACACTAATTTGTTTCTTCATGGCGAGACATCAATGTTCGCCATGCTGCTGGGGTTACCCCCTTTCACGAAAACTCACAGTTTTCACTGTAACCCAAGACCAACTCCTTAAGGCTTTCCTGGAGAAATTTGAGGCTGCAGATGTCACCGATCACAATACTGTACCCCAACGTGTAAAACATGACATTTCCTCTTCCCACTAGGTGGCGCTGTCCCTGAGGTCAAATGTGGCAGTTGAAATATGTTCAGGGGTGGAGCCTTATCATATGTGTGCTCTTTGGTCCACGTCGGACCATGTATGACAGAATGAGAGGCAATAAGATTTTCATGGCGAGTCATCAAAATTCGCCGTGGCGCCACGGCCTCACCGTATCGCAAAAACTCAAAAGCTCCGCAATTTAACATGGCCCAGGTGTGTAGTTGACACTGACCAAAGATGAAGCTTATACGACCAAATCCCAAGGAGGAGTTCGAAAAAGTTCGAGGCATGGAAATGGCAAAATTAGAGCCAAAATGTCACCTTCAATCCAAAATGGCGGACTTCCTGTTGGGTTTGCGTCAATGGGCCCACAGGCTTTTTTGTTCGTCTTGGCATGATACACATGTGTGCCAAATTTCATACATGTAGCTCCAACGATGTGTTCGTAGGGCTGCATTTAACAACACATAGGTGGCCCTACAGAGCCATTTCCCAGTGCTCATGTGTAAAACCATTAAAATACAAAATTTTTCACCAGACCTGGCATGTGTGCAAAATTTCATGAGTTTTTGAGCATGTTTAGGCCCTCAAAAAGGCCCTTGTTTTGCCTGAATAATAATAATAATAATAATAATAATAATAATAATAAGAAACGGAGCAGATACAATAGGGCCTTCGCACTCTCGGTGCTAGGGCCCTAATTAAAGCTGCAAGCAGCGTTATGAGGGCCCTCGCACCCCCGGCGCGTCGAGCCACACCCAACACCTAAACCCTGCACGTCCGATCTGATGTCACATTGATGGAATTCATGCATTTAACCACCAGCTAAAATTTCATCTCATTCAAGCATCTCATTCGATCATGATTATAGTCGTCCCACTAGGTGGCGCTCTAACCACTACTGACAAATGGCATAACAAACTTTTCCGAGCTCGAGTCTCATCATGCCTGCGACCTTTGGAAGAGATTGGACATTGTGTTTTTGAGTGATAGCAGATTACTGCTTTTTGGCGAGGGATTGAAACTCCACGTACCACCATGACCACACCGTTTCCCTGAACGTAAAAAGCTTCACAATTTAACATCACAAAGGTCTTTAGATTCCACACACTCAAGATTGGGTCAATATAATGAAATCCCTTGGAGGAGTTCGTCAAAGAACGGTGCCTTAAAAGAGGTGAAAATGTCGCCAAAATTACACATTAATTTTAAAATGGCTGACTTCCTGTTGAATTTGGGATATTGCTCCAAGAGACTTTTTTGTACATCTTGATATCTTCCATAAGCTTACCAGGTTTCAGACTCATAGATGAAACACAGAGCGAGGGCTGATGTTTTGAAATATTGTAGGGGGCGCTGTGGAGCCATTTTGCGCTATTCAATGAACGTGATGAGAGAACCTGAAAGCGCTCATCACATTGGAGGTGTACGCCAAATTTCAGGACTTTTTAAACTTTCCAAGCCCCTCAAAAGCCACTTCATTGTTCATGGTGAACTGCGTTGCCACCAGGGTGCGCTGTTCAGTTTAAAGTCACAATTTTCTCACTGAAGCATCAAGAGGGGCTGTTGGTGATATTCACCGCTTTTGAGGTAGCCACGATGAACCTGTGAAAATCAGTACAACAAAATGAAAGACATGACATGTCCTGGTGCCACTAGGTGGCGCTCTACGTATTCCTGACAATGGGCACATCAATCTGTTCAGGGCGGGTCTGACATCATGCCTGTAAAGTCTGGTTCTGATCAGATTGGATTTCATTGAGTTACACTAATTTGTTTCTTCATGGCGAGACATCAATGTTCGCCATGCTGCTGGGGTTACCCCCTTTCGCGAAAACTCACAGTTTTCACTGTAACCCAAGACCAACTCCTTAAGGCTTTCCTGGAGAAATTTGAGGCTGCAGATGTCACCGATCACAATACTGTACCCCAAAGTGTAAAACATGACATTTCCTCTTTCCACTAGGTGGCGCTGTCCCCGAGGTCAAATGTGGCAGTTGAAATATGTTCAGGGGTGGAGCCTTATCATATGTGTGCTCTTTGGTCCACGTCGGACCATGTATGACAGAATGAGAGGCATTAAGATTTTCATGGCGAGTCATCGAAATTCGCCATGGCGCCACGGCCTCACAGTATCACGAAAACTCAAAAGCTCCGCAATTTAACATGGCCCAGGTGTGTAGTGTACACTGACCAAATATGAAGCTTATACGACCAAATCCCAAGGAGGAGTTCGAAAAAGTTCGAGGCATGGAAATGGCAAAATTGGAGCCAAAATGTCACCTTCAATCCAAAATGGCGGACTTCCTGTTGGGTTTGCGTCAATGGTCCCAATGACTTTTTTGTTCGTCTTAGCATGATACACATGTGTGCCAGTTTTCATACATGTAGCTCAAACGATGTGTTCGTAGGGCTGCATTTAACAAGGCATAGGTGGCGCTCTAGAGCCATTTCCCAGTGCTCATATGTAAAACCATTAAAATACAAAATTTTTCACCAGACCTGGCATGTGTGCAAAATTTCATGAGTTTTTGAGCATGTTAAAGCCCTCAAAAAGGCCCTTGTTTTGCCTGAATAATAATAATAATAATAATAATAATAATAATAAGAAACAGAGCAGATACAATAGGGCCTTCGCACTCTCGGTGCTCGGGCCCTAATTAAAGCTGCAAGCAGCGTTATGAGGGCCCTCGCACCCCCAGCGCGTCGAGCCACGCCCAACACCTAAAACAAGCACGTCCGATCTGATGTCACATTGATGAAATTCATGCATTTAACCACCAGCTAACATTTCATCTCATTCAGTCATGATTATAGTCGTACCACTAGGTGGCGCTCTAACCATTAATGACAAATGGCATAACAAACATTTCCGAGCTCTGGTCTCATCACACCTGCGACCTTTGGGAAAGATTGAACATTGTGTTTTTGAGTGACAGCAGATTACTGCTTTTTGGCGAGTGATTGAAACTCCACGTGCCGCCATGACCACCCCGTTTCCCTGAACGTAAAAAGCTTCGCAATTTAGCATCACAAAGGTCTTTGGATTCCACACACTGGAGATTGGTTCAATATGATGAAATCCCTTGGAGGAGTTCGTCAAAGAACGGGGCCTGAAAAGAAGGGAAAATGTCGCCAAAATTACACATTCATTTTAAAATCGCTGACTTCCTGTTGGATTTGGGATATTGCTCCAAGAGACTTTTTTGTACATCTTGATATCTCCTATAAGCTTACCAGGTTTCAGACTCATACATAAACCACAGAGCAGGGGCTGTTGTTTTGAAATTTTGTAGGGGGCGCTGTGGAGCCATTTTGCGGTATTCAGTGAAAATGACCACATAATAAGATAGCCCTCATCACATTGGAGGTGTGCGCCAAATTTCAAGACTTTTTAAACTTTCCAAGCCCCTCAAAATCCACTTCAACTTTGATGGTGAACTGCGTTGCCACCAGGGTGCGCCGTTCAGTTTAAAGTCACAATTTTCTCACTGAAGCATCACGAGGGACTGATGGTGATATTCACCGCTTTTCAGGTGGCCACGATGAACCTGTGACAATCAGTACAACAAAATGTAAGACATGACATTTCCTGGTGCCACTAGGTGGCGCTCTAGGTATTCCTGACAATGGGCACATCAATCTGTTCAGGGCGGGTCTGACATCATGCCTGTAAAGTCTAGTACGGATCAGATTGGATTTCATTGAGTTACACTAATTTGTTTCTTCATGGCGAGACATCAATGTTCGCCATGCTGCTGGGGTCACACCCTTTTGTGAAAACTCACACTTTTCACTATAACCCAAGACCAACTCCTTAAGGCTTTCCTGGAGAAATTTGAGGCTGCAAATGTCACCCATAACAATACTGTACACCAAAGTGTAAAACATGACATTTCCTGTTCCCACTAGGTGGTGCTCTCCCTGGTGTCAAATATGGCAGTTGAAATATGTTCAGGGGTGGAGCCTTATCACATGTGTGCTCTTTGGTCCACGTCGGACCATGTATGACAAAATGAGAGACAATAAGATTTTCATGGCGAGTCATCGAAATTCGCCGTGGCGCCACGGCCTCACCGTATCCCGAAAACTCAAAAGCTCCGCAATTTAACATCGCCCAGGTGTGTAGTTGACACTGACCAAAGATGAAGCTTATATGACCAAATCCCAAGGAGGAGTTCGAAAAAGTTCGAGGCATGGAAATGGCAAAATTAGACCCAAAATGTCACCTTCACCTCTAAATTGCGGACTTCCTGTTGGGTTTGCGTCAATGGGCCCATTGACTTTTTTGTTCGTCTTGGCATGATACACATGTGTGCCTAATTTCATACATGTAGCTCAAACGATGTGTTCGTAGGGCTGCATTTAACAAGGCATAGGTGGCGCTACAGAGCCATTTCCCAGTGCTCATGTGTAAAACCATTAAAATACAAAATTTTTCACCAGTCCTGGCATGTCTGCAAAATTTCATGAGTTTTTGAGCATGTTTAGGCCCTCAAAAAGGCCCTTGTTTTGCCTGAATAATAATAATAATAATAATAATAATAATTAAAGCTGCAAGCAGCGTTATGAGGGCCCTCGCACCCCCGTCGGGTCGAGCGACGCCCAACACCTAAAACCAGCACGTCCGATCTGATGTCACATTGAAGGAATTCCTACAATTTAACCACCAGCTAACATTTCATCTTATTCAATCGTGATCATAGTCGTTCCACTAGGTGGCGCTCTAACCATTAATGACAAATGGCATATCAAACATTTCCGAGCTTGAGTCTCATCATGCCTGCAACGTTTGGGAGAGATTGGACATTGTGTTTTTGAGTGGCAGCAGATTACTGCTTTTTGGCGAGTGATTAAAACTCCACGTGCCGCCATGACCACCCCGTTTCCCTGAACGTAAAAAGCTTCGCAATTTAACATCACAAAGGTCTTTGGATTCAACACACTGGAGATTGGTTCAATATGATGAAATCCCTTGGAGGAGTTCGTCAAAGAACGGGGCCTGAAAAGAAGGGAAAATGTCGCCAAAATTACACATTCATTTTAAAATCGCTGACTTCCTGTTGGATTTGGGATATTGCTCCAAGAGACTTTTTTGTACATCTTGATATCTCCTATAAGCTTACCAGGTTTCAGACTCATACATAAACCACAGAGCAGGGGCTGTTGTTTTGAAATTTTGTAGGGGGCGCTGTGGAGCCATTTTGCGGTATTCAGTGAAAATGATCACATAACAAGATAGCCCTCATCACATTGGAGGTGTGCGCCAAATTTCAAGACTTTTTAAACTTTCCAAGCCCCTCAAAATCCACTTCAACTTTGATGGTGAACTGCGTTGCCACCAGGGTGCGCCGTTCAGTTTAAAGTCACAATTTTCACACTGAAGCATCACGAGGGACTGATGGTGATATTCACCGCTTTTGAGGTGGCCACGATGAACCTGTGACAATCAGTACAACAAAATGTAAGACATGACATTTCCTGTTGCCACTAGGTGGCGCTCTACGTATTCCTGACAATGCGCACATCAATCTGTTCAGGGCGGGTCTGACATCATGCCTGTAAAGTCTGGTACGGATCAGATTGGATTTCATTGAGTTACACTAATTTGTTTCTTCATGGCGAGACATCAATAATCGCCATGCTGCTGGGGTCATACCCTTTCGCGAAAACTCACAGTTTTCACTGTAACCCAAGACCAACTCCTTAAGGCTTTCCTGGAGAATTTTCAGGCTTCAGATGTCACCCATAACAATACTGTACACCAAAGTGTAAAACATGACATTTCCTGTTGCCACTAGGTGGCGCTGTCCCTGGTGTCAAATATGGCAGTTAAAATATGTTCAGGGGTGGAGCCTTATCATATATCTGCTCTTTGGTCCAGGTCAGACCATGTATGACAGTTTGAGAGGCAATAAGATTTTCATGGCAAGTCATCGAAATTCGCCATGGCGCCACGGGCTCACCGTATCACGAAAACTCAAAAGCTCCGCAATTTAACATGGCCCAGGTGTGTAGTTGACACTGACCAAATATGAAGCTTATACATCCAAATCCCAAGGAGGAGTTCGAAAAAGATCGAGGCATGGAAATGGCAAAATTAGAGTCAAAATGTCACCTTCACCTCTAAATTGCGGACTTCCTGTTGGGTTTGCGTCAATGGGCCCACTGACTTTTTTGCTCGTCTTGGCATGATACACATGTGTGCCAAATTTCATACATGTAGCTCAAACGATGTGTTCGTAGGGCTGCATTTAACAAGGCATAGGTGGCGCTACAGAGCCATTTCCCAGTGCTCATGTGTAAAACCATTAAAATACAAAATTTTTCACCAGACCTGGCATGTGTGCAAAATTTCATGAGTTTTTGAGCATGTTTAGGCCCTCAAAAAGGCCCTTGTTTTGACTGAATAATAATAATAATAATAATAATAATAATAATAATAATAAGAAACGGAGCAGATACAATAGGGCCTTCGCACTCTCGGTGCTCGGGCCCTAATAAGAAACGGAGCAGATACAATAGGGCCTTCGCACTCACGGTGCTCGGGCCCTAATTAAAGCTGCAAGCAGCGTTATGAGGGCCCTCGCACCCCGGCGCGTCGAGCCACGGCCAACACCTAAAACCAAGCACGTCCGATCTGATGTCACATTGATGGAATTCATGCATTTAACCACCAGCTAACATTTCATCTCATTCAATCATGATTATAGTCGTCCCACTAGGTGGCGCGGTAGTCATTAATGACAAATGGTATAACAAACATTTCCGAGCTCGAGTCTCATCATGCCTGCGACCTATGGGAGAGATTGGACATTGTATTTTTGAGTGACAGCAGATTACTGCTTTTTGGCAAGTGATTGAAACTCCACGTGCCGCCATGACCACACCGTTTCCCTGAACGTAAAAAGCTTCGCAATTTAACATCACAAAGGTCTTTAGATTACACGCACTTGAGATTGCGGCAATATGATGAAATCCCTTGGAGGAGTTCGTCAAAGAACGGTGCCTTAAAAGAGGTGAAAATGTCGCCAAAATTACACATTCATTTTAAAATGGCTGACTTCCTGTTGGATTTGGGATATTGCTCCAAGAGACTTTTTTGTACATCTTGATATCTTCCATAAGCTTACCAGGTTTCAGACTCATAGATGAAACACAGAGCGAGGGCTGATGTTTTGAAATATTGTAGGGGGCGCTGTGGAGCCATTTTGCGCTATTCAATGAACGTGATGAGAGAACCTGAAAGCCCTCATCACATTGGAGGTGTACGCCAAATTTCAGGACTTTTTAAACTTTCCAAGCCCCTCAAAAGCCACTTCATTGTTCATGGTGAACTGCGTTGCCACCAGGGTGCGCCGTTCAGTTTAAAGTCACAATTTTCTCACTGAAGCATCAAGAGGGGCTGCTGGTGATATTCACCGCTTTTGAGGTAGCCACGATGAACCTGTGAAAATCAGTACAACAAAATGAAAGACATGACATTTCCTGGTGCCACTAGGTGGCGCTCTACGTATTCCTGACAATGGGCACATCAATCTGTTCAGGGCGGGTCTGACATCAAGCCTGTAAAGTCTGGTTCTGATCAGATTGGATTTCATTGAGTTACACTAATTTGTTTCTTCATGGCGAGACATCAATGTTCGCCATGCTGCTGGGGTTACCCCCTTTCACGAAAACTCACAGTTTTCACTGTAACCCAAGACCAACTCCTTAAGGCTTTCCTGGAGAAATTTGAGGCTGCAGATGTCACCGATCACAATACTGTATCCCAACGTGTAAAACATGACATTTCCTCTTCCCACTAGGTGGCGCTGTCCCTGAGGTCAAATGTGGCAGTTGAAATATGTTCAGGGGTGGAGCCTTATCATATGTGTGCTCTTTGGTCCACGTCGGACCATGTATGACAGAATGAGAGGCAATAAGATTTTCATGGCGAGTCATCAAAATTCGCCGTGGCGCCACGGCCTCACCGTATCGCAAAAACTCAAAAGCTCCGCAATTTAACATGGCCCAGGTGTGTAGTTGACACTGACCAAATATGAAGCTTATACGACCAAATCCCAAGGAGGAGTTCGAAAAAGTTCGAGGCATGGAAATGGCAAAATTAGAGCCAAAATGTCACCTTCAATCCAAAATGGCGGACTTCCTGTTGGGTTTGCGTCAATGGGCCCACAGGCTTTTTTGTTCGTCTTGGCATGATACACATGTGTGCCAAATTTCATACATGTAGCTCCAACGATGTGTTCGTAGGGCTGCATTTAACAACACATAGGTGGCGCTACAGAGCCATTTCCCAGTGCTCATGTGTAAAACCATTAAAATACAAAATTTTTCACCAGACCTGGCATGTGTGCAAAATTTCATGAGTTTTTGAGCATGTTTAGGCCCTCAAAAAGGCCCTTGTTTTGCCTGAATAATAATAATAATAATAATTAAAGCTGCAAGCAGCGATATGAGGGCCCTCGCACCCCAGCACGTCGAGCCAAGCCCAACACCTAAAACCAGCGCATCCGATCTGATGTCACATTGATGGAATTCATGCATTTAACCACCAGCTAACATTTCATCTAATTCAACCATTATTATAGTCGTGCCACTAGGTGGCGCTCTAACCATTACTGACAAATGGCATAACAAACATTTCCGAGCTCAAGTCTCATCACGCCTGCGACCTTTGGGAGAGATTGGATATTGTGTTTTTGAGTGACAGCAGATTACTGCTTTTTGGCGAGTGATTGAAACTCCACGTGCCGCCATGACCACCCCGTTTCCCTGAACGTAAAAAGCTTCGCAATTTAACATCACAAAGGTCTTTGGATTCCACGCACTGGAGATCGCGTAAATCTAATGAAATCCCTTGGAGGAGTTCGTCAAAGTATGAGGCCTGAAAAGAGGGGAAAATGTCGCCAAATTTACACATTAATTTTAAAATGGCTGACTTCCTGTTGGATTTGGAATATTGCTCCAAGAGACTTTTTTGTACATCTTGATATCTCCCACAAGCCTACCAAGTTTCAGACTCATAGATAAAACACAGAGCAGGGGCTGTTGTTTTGAAATTTTGTAGGGGGCGCTATGGAGCCATTTTGCGCTATTCAATGAACGTGATGAGAGAACCTGAAAGCCCTCATCACATTGGAGGTGTACGCCAAATTTCAGGACTTTTTAAACTTTCCAAGCCCCTCAAAAGCCACTTCATTGTTCATGGTGAACTGCGTTGCCACCAGGGTGCGCCGTTCAGTTTACAGTCACAATTTTCTCACTGAAGCATCAAGAGGGGCTGCTGGTGATATTCACCGCTTTTGAGGTAGCCACGATGAACCTGTGAAAATCAGTACAACAAAATGAAAGACATGACATTTCCTGGTGCCACTAGGTGGCGCTCTACGTATTCCTGACAATGGGCACATCAATCTGTTCAGGGCCGGTCTGACATCAAGCCTGTAAAGTCTGGTTCTGATCAGATTGGATTTCATTGAGTTACACTAATTTGTTTCTTCATGGCGAGACATCAATGTTCGCCATGCTGCTGGGGTTACCCCCTTTCACGAAAACTCACAGTTTTCACTGTAACCCAAGACCAACTCCTTAAGGCTTTCCTGGAGAAATTTGAGGCTGCAGATGTCACCGATCACAATACTGTACCCCAACGTGTAAAACATGACATTTCCTCTTCCCACTAGGTGGCGCTGTCCCTGAGGTCAAATGTGGCAGTTGAAATATGTTCAGGGGTGGAGCCTTATCATATGTGTGCTCTTTGGTCCACGTCGGACCATGTATGACAGAATGAGAGGCAATAAGATTTTCATGGCGAGTCATCAAAATTCGCCGTGGCGCCACGGCCTCACCGTATCGCAAAAACTCAAAAGCTCCGCAATTTAACATGGCCCAGGTGTGTAGTTGACACTGACCAAAGATGAAGCTTATACGACCAAATCCCAAGGAGGAGTTCGAAAAAGTTCGAGGCATGGAAATGGCAAAATTAGAGCCAAAATGTCACCTTCAATCCAAAATGGCGGACTTCCTGTTGGGTTTGCGTCAATGGGCCCACAGGCTTTTTTGTTCGTCTTGGCATGATACACATGTGTGCCAAATTTCATACATGTAGCTCCAACGATGTGTTCGTAGGGCTGCATTTAACAACACATAGGTGGCCCTACAGAGCCATTTCCCAGTGCTCATGTGTAAAACCATTAAAATACAAAATTTTTCACCAGACCTGGCATGTGTGCAAAATTTCATGAGTTTTTGAGCATGTTTAGGCCCTCAAAAAGGCCCTTGTTTTGCCTGAATAATAATAATAATAATAATAATAATAATAATAAGAAGAAACGGAGCAGATACAATAGGGCCTTCGCACTCTCGGTGCTAGGGCCCTAATTAAAGCTGCAAGCAGCGTTATGAGGGCCCTCGCACCCCCGGCGCGTCGAGCCACACCCAACACCTAAACCCTGCACGTCCGATCTGATGTCACATTGATGGAATTCATGCATTTAACCACCAGCTAAAATTTCATCTCATTCAAGCATCTCATTCGATCATGATTATAGTCGTCCCACTAGGTGGCGCTCTAACCACTACTGACAAATGGCATAACAAACATTTCTGAGCTCGATTCTCATCATAACTGCAACTTTTTGGAAAGATTGGACATTGTGTTTTTGAGTGACAGCAGATTACTGCTTTTTGGCGAGTGATTGAAAGTCCACGTGCCGCCATGACCACCCCGTTTCCCTGAACGTAAAAAGCTTCGCAATTTAACATCACAAAGGTGTTTAGATTCCACATACTGGAGATTGGGTCAATATGATGAAATCCCTTGGAGGAGTTCGTCAAAGAACGGTACCTTAAAAGAGGTGAAAATGTCGCCAAAATTACACATTAATTTCAAAATGGCTGACTTCCTGCTGGATTTGGAATATTGCTCCAAGAGACTTTTTTGTACATCATGATATCTTCCATAAGCTTACCAAGTTTCAGACTCATACATAAAACACAGAGCAGGGGCTGTTGTTTTGAAATTTTGTAGGGGGCGCTATGGAGCCATTTTGCGCTATTCACGGAAAGTGATCACATAACAAGAAAGCCCTCATCACATTGGAGGTGTGCGCCAAATTTCAAGACTTCTTAAACTTTCCAAGCCCCTTAAAATCCGTTTCATCTTTCATGGTGAACTGCGTTGCCACCAGGGTGCGCCGTTCAGTTTAAAGTCACAATTTTCTCACTGAAGCATCACGAGGGACTGATCGTGATTTTCACCGCTTTTGAGGTGGCTACGATGTACCTGTGAAAATCAGTACAACAAAATGTAAGACATGACATTTCCTCTTCCCACTAGGTGGCGCTCTACGTATTCCTGACAATGGGCACATCAATCTGTTCAGGGCGGGTCTGACATCATGCCTGTAATGTCTGGTACTGATCAGACTGGATTTCATTGAGTTATACTAATTTGTTTCTTCATGGCGAGACATCAATGTTCGCCATGCTGCACGGGTCACACCCTCTGACGAAAACTCACAGTTTTCACTGTAACCCAAGACCAACTCCTTAAGGCTTTCCTGAAGAAATTTGAGGCCGCAGATGTCATCGATCACAATACTGTACCCCGAAGTGTAAAACATGACATTTCCTGTTCCCACTAGGTGGCGCTGTCCCTCATGTCAAATATGGCAGTTGAAATATGTTCAGGGGTGGAGCCTTATCATATGTGTGCTCTTTGGTCCAGGTCGCACCATGTATGACAGAATGAGAGACAATAAGATTTTCATGGCGAATCATTGAAATTCGCCATGGCGCCACGGCCTCACCATATCACCAAAACTCAAAAGCTCCGCAATTTAACATGGCCCAGGTGTGTAGTTGACACTGACCAAAGATGAAGCTTCTATGACCAAATCCCAAGGAGGAGTTCGAAAAAGTTCGAGGCATGGAAATGGCAAAATTAGAGCCAAAATATGACCTTCAATCCAAAATGGCGGACTTCCTGTTGGGTTTGCGACAATGGTCCCAGTGACTTTTTTGTTCGACTTGGCATGATACACATGTGTGCCAGATTTCATACATGTAGCTCAAACGATGTGTTCGTAGGGCTGCATTTAACAAGGCATAGGTGGCGCTACAGAGCCATTTCCCAATACTCATATGTAAAACCATTAAAATACAAAATTTTTCACCAGACCTGACATGTGTGCAAAATTTCATGAGTTTTTGAGCATGTTAAAGCCCTCAAAAAGGCAATTCATTTCGGTAAAAAAAAAAAAAAAAAAAAAAAAAAAAAAAAATAATAATAATAATAATAAACGGAGCAGATACAATAGGGCCTTCGCACTTTTGTGCTCGGGCCCTAATAATAATAATAATAATAATAATAATAATAATAAGAAACGGAGCAGATACAATAGGGCCTTCGCACTCTCGGTGCTCGGGCCCTAATACTAATTAAAGCTGCAAGCAGCGATATGAGGGCCCTCGCACCCCAGCACGTCGAGCCAAGCCCAACATCTAAGACCAAGCACGTCCGATCTGATGTCACATTGATGGAATTCATGCATTTAACCACCAGCTAACATTTCATCTAATTCAACCATTATTATAGTCGTCCCACTAGGTGGCGCACTAACCATTACTGACAAATGGCATAAAAAACATTTCCGAGGTCGAGTCTAATCGCGCCTGCGACCTTTGGGAGAGATTGGACATTGTGTTTTTGAGTGATAGCAGATTACTGCTTTTTGGCGAGTGATTGAAACTCCACGTGCCGCCATGACCACCCCGTTTCCCTGAACGTAAAAAGCTTCGCAATTTAACATCACAAAGGTCTTTAGATTACACACACTGGAGATCGCGTCAATATGATGAAATCCCTTGGAGGAGTTCGTCAAAGTATGAGGCCTGAAAAGAGTGGAACATTTCGCCAAAATTACACATTAATTTCAAAATGGCTGACTTCCTGTTGGATTTGGGATATTGCTCCAAGAGACTTTTTTGTACATCTTGATATCTTCCATAAGCTTACCAAGTTTCAGACTCATACATAAAACACAGAGCAGGGGCTGTTGTCTTGAAATTTTGTAGGGGGCGCTGTGGAGCCATTTTGCGCTATTCAATGAAAATGATCACATAACAAGATAGCCCTCATCACATTGGAGGTGTACACCAAATTTGGAGACTTTTCAAACTTTCCAAGCCCCTCAAAAGCCACTTCAATGGTCATGATGAACAGCGTTGCCACCAGGGTGCGCCGTTCAGTTTAAAGTCACAATTCTCTCACTGAAGCATCATGAGGGACTGATGGTGATATTCACCGCTTTTGAAGTGGCCACGATGAGCCTGTGAAAATCAGTACAACAAAGTGAAAGACATGACATTTCCTGTTGCCACTAGGTGGCGCTCTACGTAGTCCTGACAATGGGCACATCAATCTGTTCAGGGTGGGTCTGACATCATCCTTGTAAAGTCTGGTTCTGATCAGACTGGATTTCATTGAGTTACACTAATTTGTTTCTTCATGGCGAGACATCAATGTTCGCCATGCTGCTGGGGTCACACCCTTCCGCAAAAACTCACAGTTTTCACCATAACCCAAGACCAACTCCTTAAGGCTTTCTAGGAGAAATTTGAGGCTGCAAATCTCACCCATCACAATACTGTACCCCAAAGTGTAAAACATGACATTTCCTGTTCCCACTAGGTGGCGCTCTCCTTGGTGTCAAATATGGCAGTTGAAATATGTTCAGGGATGGAGCCTTATCATATGTGTGCTCTTTGGTCCAGATCAGACAATGTATGACAGAATGAGAGGCAATAAGATTTTCATGGCGAGTCATCGAAATTCGCCGTGGCGCCACGGCCTCACAGTATCGTGAAAACTCAAAAGCTCCGCAATTTAACATGGCCCAGGTGTGTAGTTGACACTGACCAAAGATGAAGCTTATACAACCAAATCCCAAGGAGGAGTTCGAAAAAGTTCGAGGCATGGAAATGGCAAAATTAGGGTCAAAATGTCACGTTCACTTCCAAATGGCGGACTTCCTGTTGGGTTTAGGACATGGCCATAATAGACTTTTTTGTGCGTCTCCTAACGTTAGATATGTGTGCCAACTTTCATACATGCAAGTCATACCCATCTCGGGGGCTCGCGTTTTTCATTTTTCTAGGTGGCGCTACTGAGCCAATTTTCCCTGGACATGTCTACGGACATTAAAATACGTAAATTTTCACCAGACCTGACACGTGTGCAAAATTTCATGAGTTTTTGAGCATGTTTAGGCCCTCAAAAGGCCGATTCATTTGCCGTAATAATAATAATAATAATAATTATAATAATAATAATTAAAGCTGCAAGCAGCGATATGAGGGCCCTCGCACCCCAGCATGTCGAGCCAAGCCCAACATCTAAAAACCAGCGCTTCAGATCTGATGTCACATTGATGGAATTCATGCATTTATCCACCAGCTTAAATTTTATGTCATTCAACTATTATTATAGTCATCCCACTAGGTGGCGCTCTAACCATTACTGACAAATGGCATAATAAACATTTCCGAGCTCGAGTCTCATCACACCTGCCATCTTTGGGAGAGATTGGACATTTTGTTTTGAAGTGACAGCAGATTACTGCTTTTTGGCGAGGGATTGAAACTCCACGTGCCGCCATGACCACCCCGTTTCCCTGAACGTAAAAAGCTTCGCAATTTAACATCACAAAGGTCTTTAGATTCAACACACTGGAGATTGGGTCAATATGATGAAATCCCTTGGAGGAGTTCGTCAAAGAACGGTGCCTGAAAAGTAGCGAAATTGTCGCCAAAATTACACATTAATTTTAAAATGGCTGACTTCCTGTTGGATTTGGGATATTGCTCCAAGAGACTTTTTTGTACATCTTGATATCTTCCATAAGCCTACCAGGTTTCAGACTCATAGATAAAACACAGAGCAGGGGCTGTTGTTTTGAAATTTTGTAGGGGGCGCTGTGGAGCCATTTTGGGCTATTCACTGAAAATGGTAAAATAACAAGAAAGCGCTCATCACATTGGAGGTGTGCGCCAAATTTCAAGACATTTTAAACTTTCCAAGCCCCTCAAAAGGCACTTCATTGTTCATGGTGAACTGCGTTGCCACCAGGGTGCGCCGTTCAGTTTAAAGTCACAATTTTCTCACTGAAGCATCATGAGGGACTGATGGTGATATTCACCGCTTTTGAAGTGGCCACGATGAACCTGTAAAAGTCAGTACAACAAAATGAAAGACATGACATTTCCTGTTGCCACTAGGTGGCGCTCTTCGTATTCTTGACAATGGGCACATCAATCTGTTCAGGGCGGGTCTGTTATCATGCCTATAAAGTCTGGTTCTGATCAGACTGGATTTGATTGAGTTATACTAATTTGTTTCTTCATGGCGAGACATCAATGTTCGCCATGCTGCTGGGGTCACACCCTCTGACGAAAAGTCACAGTTTTCACTGTAACCCAAGACCAACTCCTTAAGGCTTTCCTGGAGAAATTTGAGGGTGCAAATGTCACCCATCACAATACTGTACCCCAAAGTGTAAAACATGACATTTCCTGTTGCCACTAGGTGGCGCTGTCCCTGGTGTCAAATATGGCAGTTGAAATATGTTCAGGGGTGGAGCCTTATCATATGTGTGCTCTTTGGTCCATGTCGGACCATGTATGACAGAATGAGTGACAATAAGATTTTCATGGCAAGTCATCGAAATTCGCCATGGCACCACGGCCTCACGGTATTGTGAAAACTCAAAAGCTCCGCAATTTAACATCGCCCAGGTGTGTAGTTGACACAGACCAAATATGAAGCTTATACATTCAAATCCCAAGGAGGAGTTCGAAAAAGTTCGAGGCATGGAAATGGCAAAATTAGAGCCAAAATGTCACCTTCAATCCAAAATGGCGGACTTCCTGTTGGGTTTGCGTCAATGGTCCCAATAACTTTTTTGTTCGTCTTGGCATGATACACATGTGTGCCAAATTTCATACATGTAGCTCAAAAGATGTGTTCGTAGGGCTGCATTTAACAACGCATAGGTGGCGCTACAGAGTCATTTCCCTTTGCTCATATGTGTAACCATTAAAATACAAAATTTTTCACCAGACCTGACATGTGTGCAAAATTTCATGAGTTTTTGAGCATGTTAAAGCCCTCAAAAAGGCAATTCATTTCAATGAAAAATAATAATAATAATAATAATAATAATAATAATAATAAACAGAGCAGATACAATAGGGCCTTCGCACTTTTGTGCTCGGGCCCTAATAATAATAAGAAGAAGAAGAAGAAGAAGAAGAAACGGAGCAGATACAATAGGGCCTTCGCACTTTTATGCTCGGGCCCTAATTAAAGCTGCAAGCAGCGATATGAGGGCCCTCGCACCCCAGCACGTCGAGCCAAGCCCAACAACTAAAAGCAGCGCTTCCGATCTGATGTCACATTGATGGAATTCGTGCATTTAACCACCAGCTAAAAGTTCATGTCATTCAATCATGATTATAGTCGTCCCACTAGGTGGCGCTCTAACCATTACTGACAAATGGGATAACAAATATTTCCCAGCTCGAGTCTCATCATAACTGCGACCTTTGGGAGCGATTGGACATTGTATTTTTGAGTGACAGCAGATTACTGCTTTTTGGCGAGTGATTGAAACTCCACGTGCCGCCATGACCACCCCATTTCCCTGAACGTAAAAAGCTTCGCAATTTAACATCACAAAGGTCTTTAGATTCCCCACCCTGGAGATTGGGTCAATATGATGAAATCCCCTGTAGCAGTTCGTCAAAGTGTGACGCCTGAAAAGAGGAGAAAATGTCGCCAAAATTACACATTAATTTTAAAATGGCTGACTTCCTGTTGGATTTGGGATATTGCTCCAAGAGACTTTTTTGTACAGCTTGACATGTCCTATAAGCTTACCAGGTTTCAGACTCATACATAAAACACAGAGCAGGGGCTGTTGTTTTGAAATTTTGTAGGGGGCGCTGTGGAGGCATTTTGCGCTATTAAATGGAAATGATAACATCACGAGAAAGTGCTCATCACATTGGAGGTGTGCGCCAAATTTCACGACATTTTAAACTTTCCAAGCCCCTCAAAATCCACTTCATCTTTCATGGTGTACCACGTTGCCACCAGGGTGCGCCGTTCAGTTTAAAGTCACAATTTTCTCACTGAAGCATCATGAGGGACTGATGGTGACATTCACCGCTTTTGAGGTGGCCACGACGGACCTGTGAAAATCAGTACAACAAAATGAAAGACATGACATTTCCTCTTCCCACTAGGTGGCGCTCTATGTGTTCCTGACAATGGGCACATCAATCTGTTCAGGACGGGTCTGACATCATCCCATTAAAGTCTGGTACTGATCAGACTGGATTTGATTGAGTTATACTAATTTGTTTTTTCATGGCGAGACGTCAAAGTTCGCCATGCTGCAGGGGTCACACCCTTCCGCGAAAACTCACAGTTTTCACTGTAACCCAAGACCAACTCCTTAGGGCTTTCCTGGAGAAATTTGAGGCTGCAGATGTCACCGATCACAATACTGTACCCCAACGTGTAAAACATGACATTTCCTGTTCCCACTAGGTGGCGCTGTCTCTAATGTCAAATATGGCAGTTGAAATATGTTCAGGGGTGGAGCCTTATCATATCTGTGCGCTTTGGTCCAGGTCAGACCATGTATGACAGAATGAGAGACAATAAGATTTTCATGGCGAGCCATCGAAATTCGCCGTGGCACCACGGCTTCACCGTATCGCGAAAACTCAAAAGCTCCGCAATTTAACATGGCCCAGGTGTGTAGTTGAAACTGACCAAATATGAAGCTTATACGACCAAATCCCAAGGAGGAGTTCGAAAAAGTTCAAGGCATGGAAATGGCAAAATTAGAGCCAAAATGTCACCTTCACTTCCAAATGGCGGACTTCCTGTTGGGTTTGCGTCAATGGGCCCACTGACTTTTTTGTTTGTCTTGGCATGATACACATGTGTGCCAAATTTCATACATGTAGCTCAAACGATGTGTTCGTAGGGCTGCATTTAACAAGGCATAGGTGGCGCTACAGAGCCATTTCCTAGTGCTCATGTGTAAAACCATTAAAATACAAAATTTTTCACGAGACCTGGCATGTGTGCAAAATTGAATGAGTTTTTGAGCATGTTTAGGCCCTCAAAAAGGCCCTTGTTTTGCCTGAATAATAATAATAATAATAATAATAATAATAATAAGAAGAAGAAGAAACGGAGCAGATACAATAGGGCCTTCGCACTCTCGGTGCTCGGGCCCTAATAATTAAAGCTGCAAGCAGCGATACGAGGGCCCTCGCACCCCCAGCGCGTCGAGCCACGCCAAACACCTACAACCAGCACGTCCGATCTGATGTCACATTGATGGAATTCATGCATTTAACCACCTTCTAAAATTTCATCTCATTCAACCATTATTATAGTAGTCCCACTAGGTGGTGGTCTAACCATTACTGACAAATGGCAAAACAAACATTTCTGAGCTCGAGTCTCATCGTCCCTGCGACCTTTGGGAGAGATTGGACATTGTCTTTTTGAGTGACAACAGTTTACTGCTTTTTGGCGAGTGATTGAAACTCCATGTACCACCATGACCACCCCGTTTCCCTGAACGTAAAAAGCTTCACAATTTAACATCACAAAGGTCTTTAGATTCCACACACTCAAGATTGGGTCAATATGATGAAATCCCTTGGAGGAGTTCGTCAAAGAACGGTACCTTAAAAGAGGTGAAAATGTCGCCAAAATTACACATTAATTTCGAAATGGCTGACTTCCTGTTGGATTTGGAATATTGCTCCAAGAGACTTTTTTGTACATCATGAAATCTCCTATAAGCGTACCAAGTTTCAGACTCATACATAAAACACAGAGCAGGGGCTGATGTTTTGAAATTTTGTAGGGGGCGCTGTGGAGCCATTTTGTGCTATTCAATGAAAATTGTAAAATAACAAGAAAGCGCTCATCACATTGGAGGTGTGCGCCAAATTTCAAGACATTTTAAACTTTTGAAGCCCCTCAAAAGCCACTTCATTGTTCATGGTGAACCGCGTTGCCACCAGGGTGCGCCGTTGAGTTTAAAGTCACAATTTTCTCACTGAAGCATCATGAGGGACTGATGGTGATATTCACCGCTTTTGAGGTGGCCACGATGAACCTGTGAAAATCAGTACAACAAAATATAAGACATGACATTTCCTGTTGCCACTAGGTGGCGCTCTACCTAGTCCTGACAATGGGCACATCCGTCTGTTCAGGGCGGGTCTGACATCATGCCTGTAAAGTCTGGTACCTATCAGACTGGATTTCATTGAGTTACACTAATTTGTTTCTTCGTGGCGAGACATCAGTGTTCGCCATGCTGCTGGGGTCACACCCTTTTGCGAAAACTCACAGTTTTCACTGTAAGCCAAGACCAACTCCTTAAGGCTTTCCTGGAGAAATTTGAGGCTGCAGATGTAACCCATCACTATACTGTACCCCAAAGTGTAAAACATGACATTTCCTGTTCCCACTAGATGGCGTTGTCCCTGGTGTCAAATATGGCAGTTGAAATATGTTCAGGGGTGGAGCCTTATCATATGTGTGCTCTTTGGTCCACGTCGGACCATGTATGACAGAATGAGAGGCAATAAGAATTTCATGGCGAGTCATCGAAATTCACCGTGGCGGCGCCGCTTCACCGTATCGCGAAAACTCAAAAGCTCCGCAATTTAACATGGTCCAGGTGTGTGGTTGACACTTACCAAAGATGAAGCTTATACGATCAAATCCCAAGGAGGAGTTCGAAAAAGTTCGAGGCATGGAAATGGCAAAATTAGAGCCAAAATGTCACTTTCACTTGCAAATGGCGGACTTCCTGTTGGGTTTGCGTCAATGGGCCCACAGACTTTTTTGTTCGTCTTGGCAGAATACACATGTGTGCTGGATTTCATACATGTAGCTCAAACCATGTGTGCGTAGGGCTGCATTTAACAAGGCATAGGTGGCGCTCTAGAGCTATTTCCCAGAGCTCATATGTAAAACCATTAAAATACAAAATTTTTCACCAGACCTGGCATGTGTGCAAAATTTCATGAGTTTTTGAGCATGTTAAAGCCCTCAAAAAGGGCCTTGTTTTGCCTGAATAATAATAATAATAATAATAATTAAAGCTGCAAGCAGCGATATGAGGGCCCTCGCACCCCAGCACGTCGAGCTACGCCCAACACCTACAGCCAGTGCGTCGGATCTGATGTCACATTGATGGAATTCATGCATTTAACCACCAGCTAACATTTTATCTAATTCAACCATTATTATAGTCGTCCCACTAGGTGGCGCTCTAACCATTACTGACAAATGGCATAACAAACATTTCCGAGGTCAAGTCTCATCACGCCTGTGACCTTTGGGAGAGATTGGACATTGTGTTTTTGAGTGACAGCAGATTACTGCTTTTTGGCGAGTGTTTGAAACTCCACGTGCCGCCATGACCACCCCGTTTCCCTGAACGTTAAAAGCTTCGCAATTTAACATCACAAAGGTCTTTGGATTCCACACACTGGAGATTGGGTCAATATGATGAAATCCCTTGGAGGAGTTCGTCAAAGAACGGTGGCTGAAAAGAAGGGAAATTGTTGCCAAAATTACAAATTAATTTCAAAATGGTTGACTTCCTGTTGGATTTGGGATATGCTTCCAAGAGACTTTTTTGTACATCTTGATATCTTCCATAAGCGTACCAGGCTTCAGACTCATACATAAAACACAGAGCAGGGGCAGATGATTTGAAACTTTGTAGGGGGCGCTGTGGAGCCACTTTGGGCTATTCAATGAAAATGGTAAAATAATAAGACAGCGCTCATCACATTGGAGGTGTGCGCCAAATTTCAAGACATTTTAAACTGTCCAAGCCCCTCAAAATCCGCTTCATCTTTCATGTTGAACTGCATTGCCACCAGGGTGCGCCGTTCAGTTTAAAGTCACAATTTTCTCACTGAAGCATCAAGAGGGACTGATCGTGATATTCACTGCTTTTGAGGTGGCCATGATGAACCTGTGAAAATCAGTACAACAAAATGAAAGACATGACATTTCCTGTTGCCACTAGGTGGCGCTCTACGTATTCCTGACAATGGGCGCATATATCTGTTCAGGGCGAGTCTGACATCTTGCCTGTCAAGTCTGGTACTGATCAGACTGGATTTCATTGAGTTATACTAATTTGTTTCTTCATGGCGAGACATCAATGTTCGCCATGCTGCACGGGTCACACCCTCTGACGAAAACTCACAGTTTTCACTGTAACCCAAGACCAACTCCTTAAGGCTTTCCTGAAGAAATTTGAGGCCGCAGATGTCATCGATCACAATACTGTACCCCGAAGTGTAAAACATGACATTTCCTGTTCCCACTAGGTGGCGCTGTCCCTGGTGTCAAATATGGCAGTTGAAATATGTTCAGGGGTGGAGCCTTATCATATGTGTGCTCTTTGGTCCACGTCGGACCATGTATGAGGGAATGAGAGGCAATAAGATTTTCATGGCGAGTCATCGAAATTCGCCGTGGCGCCGCCGCTTCACCGTATCGCGAAAACTCAAAAGCTCCGCAATTTAACATGGCCCAGGTGTGTAGTTGACACTGACCAAAGATGAATCTTATACGACCAAATCCCAAGGAGCAGTTCGAAAAAGTTCGAAGCATGGAAATGACAAAATTAGAGCCAAAATGTCACCTTCACTTGCAAATGGCGGACTTCCTGTTGGGTTTGCGTCAATGGGCCCACAGACTTTTTTGTTCGTCTTGGCATGATACACATGTGTGCCAAATTTCATACATGTAGCTCAAACGATGTGTTCGTAGGGCTGCATTTAACAACGCATAGGTGGCGCTACAGAGCCATTTCCAAGTGCTCATGTGTAAAACCATTAAAATACAAAATATTTCACCAGACCTGGCATGTGTGCAAAATTTCATGAGTTTTTGAGCATGTTTAGGCCCTCAAAAAGTCCCTTGTTTTGCCTGAATAATAATAATAATAATAAGAAGAAACGGAGCAGATACAATAGGGCCTTCGCACTCTCGGTGCTCGGGCCCTAATAATAATAATAATAAACAGAGCAGATACAATAGGGCCTTCGCACTTTTGTGCTCGGGCCCTAATTAAAGCTGCAAGCAGCGATACGAGGGCCCTCGCACCCCATCGTGTCGAGCCACGCCCAACACCTAAAACCAGTGCGTCCGATCTGATGTCACATTGATGGAATTCATGCATTTAACCACCAGCTAACATTTCATCTCATTCAACCATTATTGTAGTCGTCCCACTAGGTGGCGCTCTAACTATTACTGACAAATGGCATAACAAACATTTCTGAGCTCGAGTCTCATCACGCCTGTGACCTTTGGGAGAGATTGAACATTGTGTTTTTGAGTGACAGCAGATTACTGCTTTTTGGCGAGTGATTGAAACTCCACGTGCCGCCATGACCACCCCGTTTCCCTGAACGTAAAAAGCTTCGCAATTTAACATCACAAAGGTCTTTAGATAACACGTGCTTGAGATTGGGCCAATCTGATGAAATTCCTTAGAGGAGTTCGTCAAAGTATGAGGCCTGAAAGGAGGGGAAAATGTTGCCAAAATTACACATTAATTTTAAAATGGCTGACTTCCTGTTGGATTTGGGATATTGCTCCAAGAGACTTTTTTGTACATCTTGACATCTCCTATAAGCTTACCAGGTTTCAGACTCATACATAAAACACAGAGCAGGGGCTGTTGTTTTGAAATTTTGTAGGGGGCACTGTGGAGCCATTTTGCGCTATTCAATGAAAATGGTAAAATAACAAGAAAGCGCTCATCACATTGGAGGTGTGTGCCAAATTTCAAGACTTCTTAAACTTTCAAAGCCCCTCAAAAGCCACTTCATTTTTCATGGTGAACCGCGTTGCAACCAGGGTGCGCCGTTCAGTTTAAAGTCACAATTTTCTCGCTGAAGCATCATGAGGGACTGATGGTGATATTCACCGCTTTTGAGGTGGCCACGATGAGCCTGTGAAAATCAGTACAACAAAGTGAAAGACATGACATTTCCTGTTGCCACTAGGTGGCGCTCTACGTAGTCCTGACAATGGGCACATCAATCTGTTCAGGGTGGGTCTGACATCATCCTTGTAAAGTCTGGTTCTGATCACACTGGATTTCATTGAGTTACACTAATTTGTTTCTTCATGGCGAGACATCAATGTTCGCCATGCTGCTGGGGTCACACCCTTTCGCGAAAAGTCACAGTTTTCACCATAACCCAAGACCAACTCCTTAAGGCTTTCCTGGAGAAATTTGAGGCTGCAAATCTCACCCATCACAATACTGTACCCCAAAGTGTAAAACATGACATTTCCTGTTCCCACTAGGTGGCGCTCTCCTTGGTGTCAAATATGGCAGTTGAAATATGTTCAGGGATGGATCCTTATCATATGTGTGCTCTTTGGTCCAGATCAGACAATGTATGACAGAATGAGAGGCAATAAGATTTTCATGGCGAGTCATCGAAATTCGCCGTGGCGCCACGGCCTCACAGTATCGTGAAAACTCAAAAGCTCCGCAATTTAACATGGCCCAGGTGTGTAGTTGACACTGACCAAAGATGAAGCTTATACGACCAAATCCCAAGGAGGAGTTCGAAAAAGTTCGAGGCATGGAAATGGCAAAATTAGAGCCAAAATGTCACGTTCACTTCCAAATGGCGGACTTCCTGTTGGGTTTAGGACATGGCCATAATAGACTTTTTTGTGCGTCTCCTAACGCTAGATATGTGTGCAAACTTTCATACATGCAAGTCATACCCATCTCGGGGGCTCGCGTTTTTCATTTTTCTAGGTGGCGCTACTGAGCCAATTTTCCCTGGACATGTCTACGGACATTAAAATACGAAAATTTTCACCAGGCCTGACACGTGTGCAAAATTTCATGAGTTTTTGAGCATGTTTAGGCCCTCAAAAGGCCGATTCATTTGCCGTAATAATAATAATTAAAGCTGCAAGCAGCGTTACGAGGGCCCTCGCACCCCATCGCATCGAGCCACACCCAACACCTAAAACCAGCACGTCCGATCTGATGTCACATTAATGGAATTCATGCATTTAACCACCAGCTAACATTTCATCTAATTCAACCATGATTATAGTCATCCCACTAGGTGGCGCTCTAACCATTACTGACAAATGGCATAACAAACATTTCCGAGGTCGAGTCTCATCATGCCTGCGACATTTCGGAGAGATTGGATATTGTGTTTTTGAGTGACAGCAGATTACTGCTTTTTGGCGAGTGTTTGAAACTCCATGTGTCGCCATGACCACCCCGTTTCCCTGAACGTAAAAAGCTTCGCAATTTAACATCACAAAGGTCTTTAGATTCCATGCACTGGAGATCTCGTCAATCTGATGAAATCCCTTGGAGGAGTTCGTCAAAGTATGAGGCCTGAAAAGAGGGGAAAATGTCGCCAAAATCACACATTAATTTTAAAATGGCTGACTTCCTGTTGGATTTGGGATATTGCTCCAAGAGACTTTTTTGTACATCTTGATATCTCCTATAAGCTTACCAGGTTTCAGACTCATACATAAAACACAGAGCAGGGGCTGTTGTTTTGAAATTTTGTAGGGGGCGCTGCGGAGCCATTTTGCGCTATTCAATGAAAATAATCATATAACCACAAAGCCCTCATCACATTGGAGGTGTGCCCCAAATTTCATGACTTTTTAAACTTTCCAAGCCCCTCAAAAGCCACTGCATTTTTCATGGTGAACCGCCTTCCCACCAGGGTGCGCCGTTCAGTTTAAAGTCACAATTTTCGCACTGAAGCATCATGAGGGACTGATGATGATATTCACCGCTTTTGAGGTGGCCATGATGAACCTGTAAAAATCAGTACAACAAAATGAAAGACATGACATTTCCTGTTCCCACTAGGTGGCGCTCTGCGTATTCCTGACAAAGGGCACATCAATCTGTTCAGGGCGGGTCTGACATCATGCCTGTAAAGTCTGGTACTGATCAGAGTGGATTTCATTGAGTTATACTAATTTGTTTCTTCATGGCGAGACATCAATATTCGCCATGCTGCTGGGGTCACACCCTTTTGCGAAAACTCACAGTTTTCACTGTAACCCAAGACCAACTCCTTAAGGCTTTCCTGGAGAAATTTGAGGCTGCAGATGTCACCCATCACAATACAGTACCCCAAAGTGTAAAACATGACATTTCCTCTTCCCACTAGGTGGCGCTGTCCCTGATGTCAAATATGGCAGTTGAAATATGTTCAGGGGTAGAGCCTTATCATATGTGTGCTCTTTGGTCCACGTCGGACAATGTATGACAGAATGAGAGGCAATAAGATTTTCATGGCGAGTCATCAAAATTCGCCATGGCGCCACAGCCTCACCGTATCCCGAAAACTCAAAAGCTCCGCAATTTAACATGGCCCAGGTGTGTAATTGACACTGACCAAAGATGAAGTTCGTACGACCAAATTCCAAGGAGGAGTTCGCGAAAGTACAAGGCATGGAAATGGCAAAATCAGAGCCAAAATGTCACCTTCTCTTCTAAATTGCGGACTTCCTGTTGGGTTTGCGTCAATGGTCCCACTGACTTTTTTGTTCGTCTTGGCATGATACACATGTGTGCCAGATTTCATACATGTAGCTCAAACGATGTGTTCGTAGGGCTGCATTTTACAATGCATAGGTGGCGCTCTAGAGCCATTTCCTAGAGCTCATATGTAAAACCATTAAAATGCGAAATTTTTCACCAGACCTGACATGTGTGCAAAATTTCATGAGTTTTTGAGCATGTTAAAGCCCTCAAAAAGGCAATTCATTTCAATGAAAAATAATAATAATAATAATAATAATAATAATAATAATAATAATAATAATAATAATAAACAGAGCAGATACAATAGGACCTTCGCACTTTTAGTGCTCAGGCCCTAATAATAATAATAATAATAAGAAACGGAGCAGATACAATAGGGCCTTCGCGCTTTTCGTGCTCGGGCCCTAATTAAAGCTGCAAGCAGCGATATGAGGGCCCTCGCACCCCAGATTGTCGAGCCACGCCCAAAACCTAAAACCAGCGCTTCCGATCTGATGTCACATTGATGGAATTCATGCATTTAACCACCAGCTAACATTTCATCTCATTCAATCATGATTATAGTCGTCCCACTAGGTGGCGCTCTAACCATTACTGACAAATGGCATAACAAACATTTCCGAGGTCGAGTCTCATCACGCCTGCGACCTTTGGGAGAGATTGGATATTGTGTTTTTGAGTGACAGCAGATTACTGCTTTTTGGCGAGTGATTGAAACTCCACGTGCCGCCATGACCACCCCGTTTCCCTGAACGTAAAAAGCTTCGCAATTTAACATCACAAAGGTCTTTAGATTCCACACACTAGAGATCGCGTCAATCTGATGAAATCCCTTGGAGGAGTTCGTCAAAGTACGTTGCCTGAAAAGAGAGGAAATTGTCGCCAAAATTACACATTAATTTTAAAATGGCTGACTTCCTGTTGGATTTGGGATATTGCTCCAAGAGACTTTTTTGTACATCTTGATATCTTCCATAAGCTTACCAGGTTTCAGACTTATAGATAAAACACCGAGCAGGGGCTGTTGTTTTGAAATTTTGTAGGGGGCGCTGTGGAGCCATTTTGCGCTATTCAATGAAAATGATCACGTAAGAAGATAGCGCTCATCACATTGGAGGGGTGCGCCAAATTTCAACACTTTTTAAACTTTCCAAGCCCCTCAAAAGCCACTTAGTCGTTCATGGTGAACTGCGTTGCCACTAGGGTGCGCCGTTCAGTTTAAAGTCACAATTTTCTCACTGAAGCATCATAAAGGACTGATGGTGATATTCACCGCTTTTGAAGTGGCCACGATGAACCTGTGAAAATCAGTGCAACAAAATATAAGACATGACATTTCCTGTTGCCACTAGGTGGCGCTCTACGTATTCCTGACAATGGGCACATCAATCTGTTCAGGGCGGGTCTGACATCATGCCTGTAAAGGCTGGTACTGATCAGAGTGGATTTCATTGAGTTATACTAATTTGTTTCTTCATGGCGAGACATCATTGTTCGCCATGCTGCTGGGGTCACACCCTTTCGCGAAAAGTCACAGTTTTCACTATAACCCAAGACCAACTGCTTAAGGCTTTCCTGTAGAAATTTGAGGCTGCAGATGTCACCCATAAAAATACTGTACACCAAAGTGTAAAACATGACATTTCCTGTTGCCACAAGGTGGCGCTGTCCCTGGTGTCAAATATGGAGGTTGAAATATGTTCAGGGGTGGAGCCTTATCATATGTGTGCTCTTTGGTCCACGTCGGACCATGTATGAGGGAATGAGAGACAATAAGATTTTCATGGCGAGTCATCGAAATTCGCCGTGGCGCCACGGCCTCACCGTATCGCGAAAACTCAAAAGCTCCGCAATTTAACATCGCCCAGGTGTGTAGTTGACACTGACCAAATATGAAGCTTATACGACCAAATCCCAAGGAGGAGTTCGAAAAAGTTCGAGGCATGGAAATGGCAAAATTAGAGCCAAAATGTCATATTCACGTCCAAATGGCGGACTTCCTGTTGAGTTTAGGACATGGCCATAATAGACTTTTTTGTGCGTCTCCTAACGTTAGATATGTGTTCCGAGTTTCATGCATGTAGGTCATTCCCACACCGGGGGCTCGCATTTTTCATTTTTCTAGGAGGCGCTACTGAGTAAATTTTCCCTTGACATTTCTGAGGATATTAAAATACGTAAATTTTCACCAGACCGGATGCGTATGCAAAATTTCATGAGTTTTTGAGCATGTTTAGGACCTCAAAAGGCCGATTCATTTGCCGTAATAATAATAATAATAATAATAATTAAAGCTGCAAGCAGCGTTATGAGGGCCCTCGCACCCCCGGCGCGTCGAGCCACGCCCAACTCCTACAACCAGCACGTCCAATCTGATGTCACATTGATGGAATTCATGCATTTAACCACCAGCTAACATTTCATGTCATTCAGTCATGATTATAGTCGTCCCACTAGGTGGCGCTCTAACCATTACTGACAAATGGCATAACAAACATTTCCGAGCTTGAGTCTCATCACGCCTGCGACCTTTGGGAGAGATTCGACATTGTGTTTTTGAGTAGATGGCAGATTACTGCTTTTTGGCGAGTGATTGAAACTCCACGTGCCGCCATGACCACCTTGTTTCCCTGAACATAAAAAGCTTCGCAATTTAACATCACAAAGGTCTTTAGATTCCCCACCCTGGAGATCGCGTAAATCTAATGAAATCCCTTGGAGGAGTTCGTCAAAGAACGGTGCCTGAAAAGAGGGGAAAATGGTGCCAAAATTACACATTAATTTTTAAATGGCTGACTTCCTGTTGGATTTGGGATATTGCTCCAAGAGACTTTTTTGTACATCTTCATATCTCCTATAAGCTTACCAGGTTTCAGACTCATAGATAAAGCACAGAGCAGGGGCTGTTGTTTTCAAATTTTGTAGGGGGCGCTGTGGAGCCATTTTGCACTATCCATGGAAAGTGATCACATAACAAGAAAGAGTTCATCACATTGGAGGTGTGTGCCAAATTTCAAGACATTTTAAACTTTCCAAGGCCCTCAAAAGCCACTTAATTTTTCATGGTGAACCGCCTTGCCACCAGGGTGCGCCGTTCAATTTAAAGTCACAACTTTCTCACTGAAGCATCATGAGGGACTGATGGTGACATTCACCGCTCTTCAGGTGGCCATGATGGACCCGTGAAAATCAGCACAACAAAGTGAAAGACATGACATTTCCTGTTGCCACTAGGTGGCGCTCTTCGTATTCCTGACAATGGGCACATCAATCTGTTCAGGGCGGGTCTGACATCATCCCTGTAAAGTCTGGTACTGATCAGACTGAATTTCATTGAGTTATACTCATTTGTTTCTGCATGGCGAGACATCAATATTCGCCATGCTGCAGAGGTCACACCCTTTCGCGAAAACTCACAGTTTTCACTGTAACCCAAGACCAACTGCTTAAGGCTTTCCTGGAGAAATTTGAGGCTGCAGATGTCACCCATCACAATACTGTACCCCAAAGTGTAAAACATGACATTTCCTGTTCCCACTAGGTGGCGCTGTCTCTGGTGTCAGATATGGCAGTTGTAATATGTTCAGGGGTGGAGCCTTATCATATGTGTGCTCTTTGGTCCAGGTTGGACCATGTATGACAGAATGAGAGGCAATAAGATTTTCATGGCGAGTCATCGAAATTCGCCGTGGCGCCACAGCCTCACCGTATCGCGAAAACTCAAAAGCTCCGCAATTTAACATGGCCCAGGTGTGTAGTTGACACTGACCAAATATGAAGTTTATACGACCAAATTCGAAGGAGGAGTTCGAAAAAGTTCGAGGCATGGAAATGGCAAAATTAGAGCCAAAATGTCACTTTCACTTCTAAATTGCGGACTTCCTGTTGGGTTTGCGTCAATGGGCCCACAGACTTTTTTGTTCGTCTTGGCATGACACACATGTGTGCCAAATTTCATCCATGTAGCTCAAATGATGTGTTCGTAGGGCTGCATTTAACAAGGCATAGGTGGCGCTACAGAGCCATTTCCAAATGCTCATATGTAAAACCATTAAAATACAAAATTTTTCACCAGACCTGGCATGTGTGCAAAATTTCATGAGTTTTTGAGCATGTTAAAGCCCTCAAAAAGGCAATTCATTTCAATGAAAAATAATAATAATAATAATAATAATAATAATAAACAGAGCAGATACAATAGGGCCTTCGCACTCTCGGTGCTCGGGCCCTAATAATAAGAAACGGAGCAGATACAATAGGGCCTTCGCGCACTTTTCGTGCTCGGGCCCTAATTAAAGCTGCAAGCAGCGTTATGAGGGCCCTCGCACCCCCGGCGCGTCCAGCCACGCCCAACTCCTACAACCAGCACGTCCGATCTGATGTCACATTGATGGAATTCATGCATTTAACATTTCATCTAATTCAACCATTATTATAGTCGTCCCACTAGGTGGTGCTCTAACAATTACTGACAAATGGCATGAAAAACTTTTCCGAGCTCAAGTCTCATCATAACTGCGACCTTTGGGAGAGATTGGACATTGTGTTTTTGAGTGACAGCAGATTACTGCTTTTTGGCGAGTGATTGAAACTCCACGTGCCACCATGACCACCCCGTTTCCCTGAACGTAAAAAGCTTCGCAATTTAACATCACAAAGGTCTTTAGATTCGACACACTGCAGATTGCGTCAATCTGATGAAATCCCTTGGAGGGGTTCGTCAAAGAACGGTGCCTGCAAAGAGGGGAAAATGTCGCCAAAATTACACATTCATTTTAAAACAGCTGACTTCCTGTTGGATTTGGGATATTGCTCCAAGAGACTTTTTCGTACATCTTGATATCTTCCATGAGCTTACCAGGTTTCAGACTCATAGATAAAACACAGAGCAGGGGCTGTTGTTTTGAAATTTTGTAAGGGGCGCTGTGGAGCCATTTTGCGCTATTCAATGAAAATGATAAAATAACAAGAAAGCGCTCATCACATTGGACGTGTGCGCCAAATTTCAAGACTTCTTAAACTTTGCAAGCCCCTCAAAATCCACTTCGTTTTTCATGGTGAACTGCGTTGCCACCAGGGTGCGCCGTTCAGTTTTAAGTCACAATTTTCTCACTGAAGCATCATGAGGGACTGATGGTGACATTCACCGCTTTTGAGGTGGCCACGATGGACCCGTGAAAATCAGTACAACAAAGTGAAAGACATGACATTTCTTGTTGCCACTAGGTGGCGCTCTTCGTATTCCTGACAAAGGGCACATCAATCTATTCAGGGCGGGTCTGTTATCATGCTTATAAAGTCTGGTACTGATCAGAGTGGATTTCATTGAGTTATACTAATTTGTTTCTTCATGGCAAGACATCAATGTTCGCCATGCTGCTTGGGTCACACCCTCTTGTGAAAACTCACAGTTTTCACTGTAACCCAAGACCAACTCCTTAAGGCTCTCCTGGAGAAATTTGAAGCCGCAGATGTCACCCATCACAATACTGTACCCCAAAGTGTAAAACATGACATTTCCTGTTCCCACTAGGTGGCGCTCTCCCTGAGGTCAAATATGGCAGTTGAAATATGTTTAGGGGTGGAGCCTTATCATATGTGTGCTCTTTGGTCCAGGTCAGACCATGTATGACAGAATGAGAGGCAATAAGATTTTCATGGCGAGTCATCGAAATTCGCCGTGGCGCCATGGCCACACAGTATCGCGAAAACTCAAAAGCTCCGCAATTTAACATGGCCCAGGTGTGTAGTTGACACTGACCAAAGATGAAGCTTATACGACCAAATCCCAAGGAGGAGTTCGAAAAAGTTCGAGGCATGGAAATGGCAAAATTAGAGCCAAAATGTCACCTTCAATCCAAAATGGCGGACTTCCTGTTGGGTTTGCGACAATGGTCCCACTGACTTTTTTGTTCGTCTTGGCATGATACACATGTGTGCCAGTTTTCATACATGTAGCTCAAACGATGTGTTCGTAGGGCTGCATTTAACAACACATAGGTGGCGCTACAGAGCCATTTCCCAGTGCTCATATGTAAAACCATTAAAATACAAAATTTTTCACCAGACCTGGCATGTGTGCAAAATTTCAAGAGTTTTTGGGCATGTTAAAACCCTCAAAAAGGCCCTTGTTTTGCCTGAATAATAATAATAAGAAGAAGAAACGGAGCAGATACAATAGGGCCTTCGCACTCTCAGTGCTCGGGCCCTAATAATAATAATAATAATAAGAAACGGAGCAGATACAATAGGGCCTTCGCACTTTTCGTGCTCGGGCTCTAATAATAATAAGAAACGGAGCAGATACAATAGGGCCTTCGCACTTTTGTGCTCGGGCCCTAATAAGAAACGGAGCAGATACAATAGGGCCTTCGCACTCTCAGTGCTCGGGCCCTAATAATAAGAAATGGAGCAGATACAATAGGGCCTTCGCACTTTTAGTGCTCGGGCCCTAATAAGAAACGGAGCAGATACAATAGGGCCTTCGCACTTTTGTGCTCGGGCCCTAATAATAATAATAATAAGAAACGGAGCAGATACAATAGGGCCTTCGCACTTTTGTGCTCGGGCCCTAATAAGAAACGGAGCAGATACAATCACTTTTTGTTTTTTGTTATTTTTACACAGTGTTCGCCGCCTCTTATGTCTCGTTCCCTGCATGCTCTGTCTGACACACACCGGTGGATAGCTGCCCTCGGTTGTAGCTCCGTGTCAGCGACCACCAAACAACTCAGTTATTTTTTCCACATCGACCAGCATCTGGACAATCCACCGCCTTTCACTGTTTGTACCGTTACTAAAAAAAACCCCTCATCAGCTCATAAAAACGAAAAATAAGTCCAGCTATGACCCTGAGTCAAAAAGACAGCCAGTTAGCTAGCTAGCTGTCTAGCTCTTTGCAGGCACCGAAACCATCAGAGCTAATATGGGATGTCTTGGTAACACGAGCACATATTTGAAGTTTACATCTGGCCAATCCACCACCTTTCACTGTTTATACCGTTACTAAAATGAATAAATAAATAAATCATCGGTCCATTTAAACGAAAAATAAGTCCAGCTGTGACCACGAGACTTTACGAAGGACCGGGTGTGAAACCAGAGTAAGCCGCTCTCACTGTCATCCAGGCCGGCTGTAGCTTGTTAGCAAAGCCGCGCTAGCCACACTAGCCAGCTAGCCTCAAGCAGAAACGACATCGTCAGAACATTGTCGCTAATATGGGATGTTTTGACAAAACGAGCAGATATTTGAAGTTTACACACCTATATTCTCGCCTGAAAATATCTTAAAAGTTTATTTTGTGACCTAGAAACAGTATTAAGAGGAAAAAAAAAACTAAGTGATGGCCGCCATTGTTTGACTCGGCAGAGGCGTGCTATGAATTGTGGGATATTGAGTTTTCCACCAAGCATTACCGTAACTTTTGAATGATTTGCGCAACCTTAAAAATTCCAATGGCTCCTGAAAGCAGCGACGCTGTGCGCACCGTTTATATTGTCATCATTACGGTAATCCAAATAAGGGTAGACAGGCCGTACTACTCCCGGCATACCACTAGAGAGAGCCAACACACCACAAATGAAGTCTGTTTCTATGGCGCCAAAAGAAGAATCTTTCTAAATTTGCACTAAAATATTAATATTTAAAAAACTATAAAAGTCATAAACACCAAAAGTGTATACCATACTAGTCCAGCTCCAGCCGCACAAAATGATCTAACATATGTAACCCTATTGTCAAAACTGTTTGGCAGAGAAGCGCGGGAAAATTTTCACTAAAATATTAATATTTAAAAAACTATAATAGTCATAAACACCAAAAGTCATAGCACACCATTCCTGATCCAGCCGCACAAAATGAGGTAACATATATGAATCTTGTCTCAAAACTGCGAGGCGAGATTCGCTGCAAAATTTCAGGCGGAAACTGAAGAATAACTAGAAAAATTTGCATTTCCTGCGAAAATGCTGTGTGGATGCCTTAACGCTGAAGCTGTCTGCTGAAAATGACTGAAAACTTTGAAACGCTGCAAAAATTGTATGGCAGTAAAGAAACTGAAAAATTCTGCTGAAAACAGGTGAAAAAACAGAAACCTTTGCTGAAAAGAGGTGGAAAGGCAAAGATTCAGCTTAAAAGGGGTAAAGAAGTTCAAATTTGTACTGAAAAGAGGAGAGGTGAAAAGGTTTCTTCTGAAATTAGCAGAAGATACTGAGATTTGTACTGATAAGAGGTGAAAGACTGAAAATTCTGCTTAAAATAGGTGAATCAGCAGAATTTCTACTGAAAAGAGGTAAAGAAGTACAACGTGGCACTGAAAACAGGTGAATCAGCAGAATGTCTGCTAAAAAGAGATTTCTGTTGAAAACACCTGAAAAATCTGGGATTTGTGCTGAAAAGGGGTGAAAAAATTCAAAATTATGCTGAAACGGGGTGAAGAAGAGGTGTTGGGCTGTTGAGAAGAGTTGAATAAGTTGAACTGACAAATGCGATGATATGGCACAAATACTATAATTGGGTACAAATACTATAATTTGGCACAAGTACTATGATTTAGTACAAATACTATGATTTGGCAGAAATACTATGCCTTAGTAGTAATACTATAACATAACAGATATATGATGATTTTGCAGACATTCTGGTTTTACACAAATACTATAATGTGGCAGAATGACTATGTTTTAGCACAAATACTATGATTTGCTATAAATACTATGATTTGGCACATATACTGTATTCAGCAGAGATACTATAACAAAATAGAGAGTCTACGACTTAGTAGTAATACTATAACATAATAGATATACTATGATTTTGCAGACAGTCTATGTTTTTGCACAACTAGCACAATGTGGCAGAAATACTATGATTTGGCACAAGTACTATGATTTAGTAGAAGTACTCTTATTGGCAGAAATACTATGTTTCAGTACAAATACTATGATTTGGCAATAATACTGCGTTTCAGCACAACTACTGAGATTTGATTGAAATACTATGATTTAGAAGAAATACTATGACTTCGTACAAATACTATGTTTTGGTTTGAATACTATGATTTGCAAAAAATGCTATGATTTGGCACAAGTACCATGATTTAGTACAAATACTACGAATTGGCAGAAGTACTGTGACTTAGTAGTAATACTTTAACATAACAGATATACTGTGATTTAACAGACAATATGTTTTTGCACGAATACTACGATTTCGCTCAAATACTATGAAATTACAGTGATACTATGATTTTGAAGGAATACTATGATTTGGTAGAAATACTATGCCTTAGTAGTAATACTATAACATAACAGATATACTATGATTTTGCAGACATTCTATGTTTTTGCACAAATACTACACTTTGGCAGAATTACTATGTTTGGGCACAAATACTATGATTTGCTATAAATACTATGATTTGGCACCTATACTATAATCAGCAGATATACTATAACATAAAAGAAATTTTAATTGGGCACAAATAACATGATTTGGCACAAATACAATGATATGGCAGAAATACTATGATTGGGTACAAATACTATGATTTGACACAAGTACTAGGACTTAGTAAATACAAATACTACAAATTGGCAGAAGTACTGTGACTTAGTAGTAATACTTTAACATAACAGATATACTGTGATTTAACAGACAATATGTTTTTGCACGAATACTACGATTTCGCTCAAATACTATGAAATTGCAGTGATACTATGATTTTGAAGGAATACTATGATTTGGTAGAAAAACTATGCCTTAGTAGTAATACTATAACATAACATATATACTGTGATTTTCCAAACATAGTATGTTTTTGCACAAATACTACGATTTCACTCAAATACTATGAAATTGCAGTAATACTATGATTTTGAAGGAATACTATGATTAGGTAGAAATACTATGCCTTAGTAGTAATACTATAACATAACATATATACTGTGATTTTCCAAACATAGTATGTTTTTGCATGAATACTACGATTTCGCTCAAATACTATGAAATTGCAGTAATACTATGATTTTGAAGGAATACTATGATTAGGTAGAAATACTATGCCTTAGTAGTAATACTATAACATAACATATATACTGTGATTTTCCAAACATAGTATTTTTTTGCATGAATACTACGATTTCGCTCAAATACTATGAAATTGCAGTAATACTATGATTTTGAAGGAATACTATGATTAGGTAGAAATACTATGCCTTAGTAGTAATACTATAACATGACAGATAGTGTGATTTTGCAGACATAGTATGTTTTTGCACAAATACTACAATTTGGCAGAAATACTATGTTTGGGCACAAATACTATAATTTGCTATAAATACTATGATTTGGAACATATCAGCGGATATACTATAACAGAAAAGAAATTCTACGACTTAGTAGTAATACTATAACATAACAGAAATTTTAATTGGGCACAAATAACATGATTTGGCACAAATACCATGATTTGGCAAAACAAATACCATGATTTGGCACAAATACGATGATATGGCAGAAATACTATGATTGAGTACAAATACTACGATTTGGCACAAGTACTATGACTTAGTACAAATACTATGATTTGGCACAAATACTATGATTTAGCAGAAATACTATGTTTTAACATAAATAATATCTTTTGACAGAAATTTCTGCTAAAAGGTACTATTTCTGCTTTTTAGCAGACATACTGTAATTTTGCATAAATACTATGATTTGGGATAAATACTATGATTTGGCAGATATACTATATTCAGCACATATACTATAACATAACAGAAATACCTCCACCTACTAGTAATACTATAACATATCAGAAATGTCATGATTTGACACAAAAACCATGATTTGGCACAAATACTATGATTTCCCAGAATTACTATGATTGAGCAGAAGTACTAAGATGTAGTAGAAGTACTTTGATTTAGCAGAAATACTATTATGGAGGAGTAATACTTTAACATGGGAGAAATATTGATAAACACACACACATACACAGAGAGTAAAGGGAGCAGTGGCTGTTAAGAGTCTGGGCTTGGTATATCTAGGTCAGCTAAATTGGCTGCACCTGCTGTAATCAGCACTTACACACACAGACACAGGGAGAGCTATGGGTTTTCTTCAGTGTATTTCTCACATTCAGGATTCCCCTCGAACAAATGGCTATAATTTCCTAACCGTAGGAGCTAGAACGGTCATTCTAACACCGTTTTGTTCAGAAGAGATGGGGGAATCTGCAGGTCTTCATAATTCAGAGATAAAATATAAATTATTGAAGATATATGACTTGTAATACACTGTAACTTAGTAGAGGCAAAGCAAAACTGCCTTGACTTGCCCTCAAACAACGTTTTGTAATTCTAAATCTATATGGAGCATCAAAATCATTCTTTCACCGTAAGAAACAGCAGGCTTTGGTGAACAGTCATGGAAATTTTCAGTTCTCTGTTGAAATCCATCAAAAAGATATGACGAGAGAAAAAAGTGCCTCATTTCCAGAGTTTGAAATCTGAAGAAATCTGAGCGAGGGACAAATTTCCTACCCTCAAACAAGTGTAATTCATGGCCAAACGGTAATAGGTGAGAAAAAGATTCTTGAATTGTGAGCATCAGGGATGTCTGAAGATATGTTGGCACAAGCCTCATGTCTCAACTTTGTTTCATTAAGGAGATATGACGATTTGAAAATGCCTCTCATTAGAGAATTCCAGCGCTGATTTTGAAGAAACTCTCCATTGAGTTTCTATAGAGAGTTTTGAGACTTTATGTTACTTTGAGGAGATTTGCAAAAAATCTAGAAGTCCCACAACCTTGATAGTGCCATTTTCTGAAAGAGAAAATTCAGAAAGGACAAGTGCACACTCTGAGTTAATTGCATAGCAACCATAACAACGCATGTATTTTCTGAAAAATCACAATTTTGCAACTGAAAACTTAAAGAGGTATAAGATTAAAACGGTACAAGATCTGAAAAAGCTGAATCATACAGCAATAGCCCCATAATCTGAGAACATTTTAAAGTTTGAATGGAGTTTCTAGGTGAAAGTATGAGGAAGTAGTTAAGCTTCAAAAACAAGCAAGTTTTAGCAGAATTTCTGAAGATTTCCATTCATTTCAATGGGACAAAAAAAAGGAAAAAAGTGTAATATTTTAAAAAGTATAATAGTAATAAACACCAAAAGTCATAGCACACATTAGCAGAAATAGCAGAACAGTTTAGAGTTTGAACTGAGAAAATCGGCTGAAAACTGAGGAAGTAGTTAAACGGCAAAAAACGTACGGAAGCAACCAGAATAAAGTATAAAGAATAAAGAGAAACAGGAACTCAATAGTGTGGAAGCCCTTTGAGGGCATCCACACAACTAGAAAAATTTGCATTTCCTGCGAAAATGCTGTGTGGATGCCTTAACGCCAAAGCTGTCTGCTGAAAAGCTGAAAAAGATGAAAAGTTGCAAAAAATTGTATGGTGTGAAGAACTGAAAATTCTGCTGAAAAGAGGTGAAGAAGCACAAATTTTTGCTGAAAAGTGGTGAAAAGCCAAATATTCTACTGAAAAGGGGTAAAGACTGAGAAATTTTTGCTGAAAAGTGGTGAAAAGAAATTTTGCGATGAGCAGGATTCGAACCTGGCCCTCCTGGTTTTAAGGCAGCTACTCATCTAACTGAGCCAAACTCATTCTTTCAAAGACCAGGTGGATAGACTGCTGAAATTATCAGAAGCTGCTGAGAATTGTGCTGATAAGAGGTGAAAAGGATGGAAATTTTGCAGAAAAGAGGTGAATCAGCAGAATTTCTGCAGAAAAGAGGCAAAGAAGCAGAACGTTGCGCTGAAAAGAGTTGAATCAGCAGAGTGTCTGCTGAAAAGAGTTTTTTTTTTCTGAAAACAGCCAGAAAAGCTGGAATTTGTGCTGAAAAGGGGTGAAAAAAATGAACATTTTGCTGAAAGGGGGTGAAGAAGCTAAAGAATAGCAAATCAAAGTATTTGTGCCAAAACATAGTATTTCTGCCATATTGTGGTATTTGTGCCACAAAAGTTACTACATTACAACATGAATACAGATTAAAGATGAAAGAAACTGGCAACAAATTCCTCCAGTACAAACCAGTCTGATACCACTTCTTTGCAGTGTTCATGTTTACTAAGGCACTACCCAAAAGGCGCCACAAGAGGGCACTCCAACACAACAGATGACCTATGTACACTGATGCACTTAGTAACAGTCAGCCTCCTTGAATTGGCAGAAATACTGTGATTTAGTAGTAATACTATAACATAACAGATATACTGTGATGTTGCAGACATAGTATGTTTTTGCACTACTCATTTATAGCGAAAAAAATTAGCAATATCAATTACAGGTCTGTGATAGTGTATAAATTTGTAGTGAAAAAAAAATATGTTGACCAAGGTGGGATTGAACCCACGACCTTTGAGCTGCAGAGCCGTGTCATTACTGATTGCGCCACCTGGGAAGGGGGCGGGCGGCTGAAAAACAAAGCCATCAGCAATCAGAAATAGATCGCGGTGAGAGGCGAAAAATGCCGTTTTTTGGAGTTACAAAACTTCGTGTAACTCAAAAACTAGGAGGGTTAGCAGCATAATTCTTATACTGGGTGAATCAGCGGACGTTGGTGTATTTTGACTGCGATTTTCATAGCTCTTTGTACCTCCGTCGCGGAGATATGACGAGAGAGATGCAGTGTTCATGTTTACTAAGGTACTACCCAAAAGGCGACACAAGAGGGCACTCCAACACAAGAGATGACCTATGTACACTGATGCACTTAGTAACAGTCAGCCTCCTACTTAGCCACTATGTAATACAGCGATATTGCAGTGTACAAATTCACATAAATTTGCAGGGGGAACAAACAAAGCAGGAACAAGCACAAAACAATAAAATAACTGGGCTGCCATAGCTATCGCTAACTAGCACATACGCTAAAGGTAACTAAAACCAATACACACAAGTAGCAGGGTAAACATCTTAAGCATGGAACATTAACTCACGTTTATGTGACACACACCATCCCCAACAAATACAGGATGGGCTATTTGCTCCCCTTCCCAGCAGCTCTCTCCTCAATCGTTAGCCCAGGAACGAAGGAAGACCATCTAGCTCAGAAGTCCCATGAATTCCCTCACTGACAGAGGCTGCTGGGTAATGTAGCTCACACTAACACAGGTTTTTCTACAAGCACAAATACTATAACATAGCAGAAATACTGTGATTTTGTTGAAATACTAAGCTTTAGGACAAATACTATGATTTGGCAGAAATACTATGTTTTAGGACATATACTATGATTTGGCTCAAATACTATGATATAGCAGCAATACTATGTTTTGGTACAAATGCTGCGCTTAGGCACAAATATTATGATTTGGCAGACATTATGATTTAGCAGAGATAATATGATTTGGCAGAAATACTAAACGTTGGCGCAAATACTATAATTGAGTGTAAGTGCTTTAATATAACAGAAATACTATGATTTAGCAGAAATACAATGTTTTTGCAGAAACACTGTAATTTCACTCAAATACTATGAAATAGCAGTAATACTATGATTTGGCAGAAATACTATGTTTCAGTACAAATACTATGACAAAGCTAAAATACTATGACTTAGAAGTAATACTATAACAAAAGGGATTCCTCAAAATACTATGAAATTGCAGTAATTCTATCATTTGGCAGAAATACTGTATTTCGTACAAATACAATGCTTTGGTACAAATACTATATTTTGATTTGAATACTATGATTTGCAAAAAGTACTATGATTTGGCACAAGTATTATGATTTAGTACAAATACTACGAATTGGCACAAATACTGTGACTTAGTAGTAATACTATAACATAACAGATGTACTGTGATGTTGCAGACATATTATGTTTTTGCACATATGCTACAATTTCGCTCAAATACTATGAAATTGCCGTAATACTATGGTTTTGAAGGAATACTATGATTTGGTAGAAATAGTATGCCTTAGTACTAATACTATAACATAGCAGTTATAATGTGATTTTGCAGACATAGTATGTTTTTGCACGAAAACTACGATTTCGCTCAAATACTATGAAATTGCAGTAATACTATGATTTTGAAGGAATACTACGATTTGGTAGAAATACTATGCCTTAGTAGTAATACTATAACATAACAGATATACTGTGATTGTGCAGAGATAGCATGTTTTTGCACAAATACTACGATTTCGCTCAAATACTATGAAATTGCAGTAATACTATGATGTTGAAAGAATACTATGATTTGGTAGAAATACTATGCCTTAGTAGTAATACTATAACATAAGAGATATACTGTGATTTGCAGACATAGTATGTTTTTGCACAAATACTACAATTTGGCAAGAAATACTATGTTTGGACACAAATACTATGATTTGCTATAAATACTATGATTTGGCACATATACTATAATCAGCAGATATACTATAACATAACAGAAATTCTACGACTTAGTAGTAATACTATAACATAACAGAAATTTTAATTGGGCACAAATAACATGATCTGGCACAAATACCATGACTTGGCAAAAAAATACCATGATTTGGCACAAATACAATCATATGGCAGAAATACTATGATTGGGTACAAATACTGTGATTTGGCACAAGTACTATGATTTAGCAGAAATACTATGTTTTAACATAAATAATATCTTTTGACAGAAATTTCTGCTAAAAGGTACTATTTCTGCTTTTTAGCAGACATACTGTAATTTTGCATAAATACTATGATTTGGGATAAATACTATGATTTGGCAGATATACTATATTCAGCACATATACTATAACATAACAGAAATACCTCCACCTACTAGTAATACTATAACATATCAGAAATGTCATGATTTGACACAAAAACCATGATTTGGCACAAATACCATGATTTGGCAAAAATACTATGATTACCCAGAATTACTATGATTGAGCAGAAGTACTAAGATGTAGTAGAAGTACTTTGATTTAGCAGAAATACTATTATGGAGGAGTAATACGTTAACATGGGAGAAATATTGATACACACACATACACATACACAGAGAGCAAAGGGAGCAGTGGCTGTTAAGAGTCTGGGCTTGGTATATCTAGGTCAGTTAAATTGGCTGCACCTGCTGTAATCAGCCCTTACACACACAGACACAGAGAGAAGTATGAGTCTTCTTCAGTGTATTTCTCACATTCAGGACTCCCCTCGAACAAATGGCCATAATGTCCTAACCGTAGGGGCTAGAATGCTCATTCTGACACTGTTTTGTTAAGGAGAGATGGGGGAATCTGCAGGTCTTCATAATTCAGAGATAAAATATAAATTATTGAAGATATATGACTTGTAATACACTGTAACTGAGTAGAGGCAAAGCAAAACTGCCTTGACTTGCCCTCAAACAACGTTTTGTAACTCTAAATCTATATGGAGCATCAAAATCATTCTTTCACCGTAAGAAACAGCAGGCTTTGGTGAACAGTCATGGAAATTTTAAGGTCTCTGTGGAAATCCATCAAAAAGATATGACGAGAGAAAAAAGTTGTTCATTTCCAGAGTTTGAAATCTGAACAGATCTGAGTGAATGACGAATTTCCTACCCTCAAACAAGTGTAACTCATCTCAGAACGGTAATAGGTGAGAAAAAACTTCTTGAATTGTGAGCATCAGGAGTGTCTGAAGATATATTTGCACAAGCCTCATGTCTCAACTTTGTTTCGTTAAGGAGATATGACGATTTGAAAATGCCTCTCATTAGAGAAATCCAGCGCTGATTTTGAACAAACTCTCCATTGACTTTCTATGGCGCTTTTTAAGACATTGTGTTGCTCTGAGGAGATTTGCAAAAAATCTGTAAATCCCACAAGAATGATAGTAACATTTTCTGAAAGCCAGCAAAAATACCTACGTTTTGATGTATAATTTGTGGGGGTTGAGTGGAAATTGAGCGAGTTGCAAGAAGTTGTTCAGACATGAAGAGAAAATTCAGAAAGGACAAGTGCACACTCTGAGTTAATTGCATAGCAACCATAACAACGCATGTATTTTCTGAAAAATCACAATTTTGCAACTGAAAACTTAAAGAGGTATAAGATTAAAACGGTAGAAGATCTGAAAAAGCTGAATCATACAGGAATAGCCCAATAATCTGAGAACAGTTTAAAGTTTGAATGGAGTTTCTGGGTGAAAGTATGAGGAAGTAGTTAAGTTTCAAACACAAGCAAGTTTCAGCAGAATTTCTGAAGATTTCCATTAATTTCAATGGGACAAATTAAAGGAAAAAAGTGTAATATTTTAAAAAGTATAATAGTAATAAACACCAAAAGTCATAGCCTACGTCAGCAGAAAGAGCAGAACAGTATAGAGTTTGAACGGTGAAAATCGGCTGAAAACTGAGGGAGTAGTTAAGCGGCAAAAAACGTACGGAAGCAACCAGAATAAAGTATAATAAAGAAGAAAGAGAAACAGGAACTCAATAGTGTGGATGCCTTTGAGGGCATCCACACAATAATAATAATAATAAATCCGACGAATAGTAATATGTGTGCCTCTTGGCATAGGCACACATAATAAATCCGACGAATAGTAATATGTGTGCCTCTTGGCATAGGCACACATAATAACTAGAAAGCGAAAATTTCAGAAGAAATTTTAAGTGTGCCTATGCCGCTGGTAAACAGTGTAGTTTGCCATTCATACAGCTACAGAGAGCAAAACTCAGCAGAGCAGCCATTCTCCACCATGAACTATGGTAAAAACAAACACCGCTCGCGCCTCACAGATGACAGCTTACAATTTTGGGTAAAGATGAAGTGACTTTGTACAGCCCCGATTTGCAGACGCTGTGCACATAGTTTCATGAGCAGAAGTCCCATTGTACCACGGCAGACCCGACAATGTTTGCATGAACACGCTTTGAAGCATTACGTTATGGACCACTTTTCACACATAGTTGGTGTACCCACACAGCCGGCTGTAGCTTTTCAACTCACAGCCTGACACACACCCAAAAAACAGCCGAGAGAGCACAGACTACGCCAGAGAGGCGTGATTGCAGATGCCGCTCAGGTGGGTCCACCTCCCCTGCAGCGGCACTGCAGACCACGCCCCGCCACACACATCAATCACGTAAAATAAATATTTATGCACTTTTGCATTCACTTTTTGTTTTTTGTTATTTTTACACAGTGTTCTGAATGATTAACAATGGTCTACAGCCAATCTTGTGTATTATTATACAAACTTTGGTTGTAAGATGCCCTACCTGGCCCCCTGGCAAAAGCTTTGCTAGATCCGCCCCTGCACAGTTACCAGCTGTCAGCTAAATAAAAAAGGAGCTTGGTGTTTATTTCTCTCAGAAATAGTTCATAACTTCCCTTCAACTCATTCATGTCACCTAAAAAAAAAGGTAAACCTGTTTCTCCATCACCAGTTCAGCTCTGATGATTTGGTAAGGTCATCTCCTGGTTTCCACCAGCCGCTTCTACAGCTGTGGCTCCAGCAAACATCAGCTGATACTAGAAATTAAAATCAAATGAATTCTAACAACAGCTGATCAAGCTTAAACGTGCTGCTGTTGTTTAGCGCGATAAACAAACAAGAGAGAAAAGCCGATCATTGATCAGTTTCATGACTGAAGTTTGAACAGGCGAGAGAATGACAGGGGAGGCTGTCATAAAGTTCAACATCAGTAACTTAGCGCGCACACAGCTGTATAGAAACTCTGTCGTGCTAGCAAGCACGCAGTACAAGTTATTATAACTGATTGTAAAAAGTCAGCACAACGAAAATAAACTACACCTAAACTCGGTTTATATCTGACCCAAATAGAGTGCAGTTCATAACTTCTTACCTGAAATTCAGTTCACCTCACGCTCTGACCGGCAGCCGCCTGCTTCTCCTGCCTTCGGTTTCCCTGATCCACGATCTACCACCGGTTGATCGGCGGTCGCCTCGCCGCCTCGTTCCCTGCATGCTCTGTCTGACACACACCGGTGGATAGCTGCCCTCGGTTGTAGCTCCGCGTCAGCGACCACCAAACAACTCAGTTATTTTTTCCACATCGACCAGCATCTGGACAATCCACCGCCTTTCACTGTTTGTACCATTACTAAAAAAAAACCCTCATCGGCTCATAAAAACGAAAAATAAGTCCAGCTATGACCCTGAGTCAAAAAGACAGCCAGTTAGCTAGCTAGCTGTCTAGCTCTTTGCAGGCACCGAAACCATCAGAGCTAATATGGGATGTCTTGGTAACACGAGCACATATTTGAAGTTTACATCTGGCCAATCCACCACCTTTCACTGTTTATACCGTTACTAAAATGAATAAATAAATAAATCATTTATTTATTTAAAATAAGTCCAGCTGTGACCACGAGACTTTACGAAGGACCGGGTGTGAAACCAGAGTAAGCCGCTCTCACTGTCATCCAGGCCGGCTGTAGCTTGTTAGCAAAGCCGCGCTAGCCACACTAGCCAGCTAGCCTCAAGCAGAAACGACATCGTCAGAACATTGTCGCTAATATGGGATGTTTTGACAAAATGAGCAGATATTTGAAGTTTACACACCTATATTCTCGCCTGAAAATATCTTAAAAGTTTATTTTGTGACCTAGAAACAGTATTAAGAGGAAAATAAAAACTAAGTGATGGCCGCCATTGTTTGACTCGGCAGAGGCGTGCTATGAATTGTGGGATATTGAGTTTTCCACCAAGCATTACCGTAACTTTTGAATGATTTGCGCAACCTTAAAAATTCCAATGGCTCCTGAAAGCAGCGACGCTGTGCACACCGTTGATATTGTCATCATTACGGTAATCCAAATAAGGGTAGACAGGCCGTACTACTCCCGGCATACCACTAGAGAGAGCCAACACACCACAAATGAAGTTTGAAATTTGTATCAGTGGGACCAAAAGATGGAGCCAACACACCACAAATGAAGTCTGTTTCTATGGCGCCAAAAGAAGAATCTTTCTAAATTTGCACTAAAATATTAATATTTAAAAAACTATAAAAGTCATAAACACCAAAAGTGTATACCATACTAGTCCAGCTCCAGCCGCACAAAATGATCTAACATATGTAACCCTATTGTCAAAACTGTTTGGCAGAGAAGCGCGGGAAAATTTTCACTAAAATATTAATATTTAAAAAACTATAATAGTCATAAACACCAAAAGTCATAGCACACCATTCCTGATCCAGCCGCACAAAATGAGGTAACATATATGAAGCTTGTCTCAAAACTGCGAGGCGAGATTCGCTGCAAAATTTCAGGCGGAAACTGAAGAATAATAATAACTAGAAAAATTTGCATTTCCTGCGAAAATGCTGTGTGGATGCCTTAACGCTGAAGCTGCCTGCTGAAAAGCTGAAAACGATGAAAAGTTGCAAAAAGTTGTATGGTGGTGAAAAAAAACTTTGCCCTGAGCAGGATTCGAACCTGGCCCTCCTGGGCTAAAGGCAGCTACTCACCTCACTGACCCAAACTCATTCTCAAAAAGAACAGGTGGAGAGACGGACAATTCTGCTGAAATGAGAAGAAGCTGCTGAGAATTGTGCTGATAAGAGGAGAAAAGGCTGAAAATTTTGCAGAAAAGAGGTGAATCAGCAGAATTTTCTGCTGAAAAGAGGTAAAGAAGCAGAAAGTTGCGCTGAAAAGAGATGAATCAGCAGAATTTCTGCTCAAAAGTGTATTTTCTGAAAACAGCTGAGATTTGTGCTGATAAGAGGTGAAAAGGCTGAAAATTTTGCAGAAGAGGTGAATAAGCAGAATTTGGGCTGAAAAGAAGTGCAAATTCTGCTGAAAAGAGTTCAATCAGCAGAATTTCTGCTGAATAGAGTTATGCAGAACTCTTTTCAGAATTCTGCTGAAAAGATGTTTTTGCTGAAAATAGTTGAAAAAGCTGGGATTTGTGCTGAAAAGTGGTGAAAAAACTGAAAATTTTGCTGAAAAGGGATGAAAAAGCTGAAATTGAGTTAAAAAAGTTTAACTGTTAACTGAAAAAAATGTTGCCACAAGCGGGATTTGAACCCGGGCCTCCCAGTCTGAGAACGGCTGCTCATCTCACTGAGCTAAAACACAGCTCAGCCCAGCGAGCAGAAACAAGTGACCACATTCATAATGTGTTCCATTCATTTCAATGGGCAAAAATATTGCAAAAAATATTCAATATCTCAAAAAGTATAGAAGTTATGAGCACCAAAAGTCATAGCACACATTAGCAGAAAGAGCAGAATTTTTTAAAGTTTGAACGGTGAAAATCGGCTGAAAACTGAGGGAGTAGTTAATCGGCAAAGAACGGAGCAACTAGAGGAATAATAAAGATAAAGAATAAAGAGAAACAGGAAAACAATAGTGTGGATGCCATGAGGCATCCACACAATAATAATAATAATAATAAATCCGACGAATAGTAATATGTGTGCCTCTTGGCATAGGCACACATAACTAGAAAGCGAAAATTTCAGAAGAAATTTTAAGTGTGCCTATGCCGCTGCGAATCAGTGTAGTTTGCCATTCATACAGCTACAGAGAGCAAAAGTCAGAAGAGCAGCCATTCTCCACCATGAACTATGGTAAAAACAAACACCGCTCGAGCCTCACAGATGACAGTTTACAGTTTTGGGTAAAGATGAAGTGACTTTGTACAGCCCCGATTTGTAGATGCTGTGCACACAGGTTCATGAGCAGAAGTGCCATTGTACCACGGCAGACCCGACAATGTTTGCCTGAACACGCTTTGAAGCATTACGTTATGGACCACTTTTCACACATGGTTGGTGTACCCACACAGCCGGCTGTAGCTTTTCAACTCACAGCCTGACACACACCCAAAATAAAAGCCGAGAGAGCACAGACTACACCCGAGAGGCGTGATTGCAGGTGCCGCTCAGGTGGGTCCACCTCCCCTGCAGCGGCACTGCAGACCACGCCCCGCCACACACATCAAACACGTAAAATAAATATTTATGCACTTTTGCATTCACTTTTTGCTTTTTGTTATTTTTACACAGTGTTCTGAATGATTAACAATGGTCTACAGCCAATCTTGTGTATTATTATACAAACTTTGGTTGTAAGATGCAGATAAGTATTTAATAAAAAGCTAAATATTTTATATGAGAGTAAGAAAGAAAAGTATATCTTTGTGTCCCCCTTTCCCTGTTAATGCCCTACCTGGCCCCCTGGCAAAAGCTTTGCTAGATCCGCCCCTGCACAGTTACCAGCTGTCAGCTACACAAAAACAGGAGCTGGGTGTTTATTTGTCTCTCAGAAACAGTTCATAACTTCCCTTCAACTCATTCATGTCACCTAAAGGGCAAACCTGTTTCTCCATCACCAGTTCAGCTCACATCAAACACGTAAAATAAATATTTATGCACTTTTGCATTCACTTTTTGCTTTTTGTTATTTTTACACAGTGTTCTGAATGATTAACCATGGTCTACAGCCAATCTTGCATATTATTATACAAACTTTGGTTGTAAGATGCAGATAAGTATTTAATAAAAAGCTAAATATTTTATATGAGAGTAAGAAAGAAAAGTATATCTTTGTGTCCCCCTTTCCCTGTTAATGCCCTACCTGGCCCCCTGGCAAAAGCTTTGCTAGATCAGCCCCTGCACAGTTACCAGCTGTCAGCTACACAAAAACAGGAGTCTCTCAGAAACAGTTCATAACTTCCCTTCAACTCATTCATGTCACCTAAAGGGTGAACCTGTTTCTCCATCACCAGTTCAGCTCTGATGATTCAGTAAGGACATCTCCTGGTTTGGACCAGCCGCGAAAATAAAATCAAATGAATTGTAACAACAGCTGATCAAGCTTAAACGTGCTGCTGTGTTTAGCGCGATAAACAAGAGCGAAAAGACGATCGTTGATCAGTTTCACGATTGAAGTTGCAACAGGCCAGAGAATGACAGGGGAGGCTTCATAACTACAGAATAAATCGTAATATTTTCTCTGAATGTGGGACGATTCCGTTTGTACGACAACTCTACGGACTAACGCTTATGAATAAAATAAAGTTCAACGTCAGTAACTTAGCGCGCACACTGCTCTATAGAAACTCCTGTGCAATTCATAACTTCTTACCTGAAATTCAGTTCACCTCACGCTCCTGCCTTTGGTTTCCCTGATCCACGATCTACCACCGGGCGATCGGCGGTCCCCTCGCCGCCTCGTATGTCTCGTTCCTCGCATGTTTTTCTGACACACACCGGTAGATAGCTGCTCTCGGTTGTAGCTTCGGTTGTAGCTCCGCGTTAGCCAAGACCAAACAACTCAGTTATTTTTTCCACATCGACCAGCATCATCGGCCCATATAAACGAAAAAATAAATCCACCTAAGACAAAGTCTGTTGGCGAGCGATCAGGTGATGGTCAGCAGCCTCACTAAAGGCAAGCCCGGGTGCTCGAAGGGTCGCTAGCGGCGCTAGCTAGCGGCGCTAGCCACGCTAGCTAGTTAGCCGGCAACATCGTCAGATATAATATGGGATGTTTTGACAAAACGAGCAGATATTTGAAGTTTACACACCTACATTCTCGCCTGAAAATATCTTAAAAGTTAATTTTGTGACCTAGAAAAACGAATAAAAGACATTTAAAACGAAGAGGTGTCCGCCATTGTTTAACTCGGCAGAGGCGCGCTATGGATTATGGGATATTGAGTTTAAAAACAAGCATACAGATTTTCGGCCGTACTACTCCGGTATACCACTAGAGAGAGCCAACCCACCACAAATAAAGTCTGTTTCTATGGAAATTGGCCTAAATTTGCACTAAAATCAAAATATTTCAAAAAGTATAAAAGTCATGAACACCAAAAGTGTATACCATACTAGTCCAGCTCCAGCCGCACAAAATGATCTAACATATGTAACCGTATTGTCAAAACTGTTCGGCAGAGAGGCGCGGGAAAATTTTCACTAAAATATTAATATTTAAAAAACTATAATAGTCATAAACACCAAAAGTCATAGCACACCATTCCTGATCCAGCCGCACAAAATGAGGTAACATATATGAAGCTTGTCTCAAAACTGCGAGGCGAGATTCGCTGCAAAATTTCAGGCGGAAACTGAAGAATAATAATAATAACTAGAAAAATTTGCATTTCCTGCGAAAATGCTGTGTGGATGCCTTAACGCTGAAGCTGTCTGCTGAAAATGATTGAAAAAGGTGAAAAGCTGCAAAAAGTTGTATGGCAGTAAAAAAACTGAAAAATTCTGCTAAATACACGTGAAAAAACAGAAACCTTTGCTGAAAAGAGGTGGAAAGGCAAAGATTCAGCTTAAAAGGGGTAAAGAAGTTCAAATTTGTACTGAAAAGAGGAGTGGTGAAGAGGTTTCTTTTGAAATTAGCAGAAGATACTGAGATTTGTACTGATAAGAGGTGAAAGGCTGAAAATTCTGCTTAAAATAGGTGAATCAGCAGAATTTCTACTGAAAAGAGGTAAAGAAGTAGTTGCACTGAAAACAGGTGAATCAGCAGAATGTCTGCTAAAAAAGACATTTCTGTTGAAAACACCTGAAAAATCTGGAATTTGTGCTGAAAAGGGGTGAAAAAACTCACAATTCCGCTGAAACGGGGTGAAGAAGAGGTGTTGGGCTGTTGAGAAGAGTTAAATAAGTTGAACTGACAAATGTGATGATATGGCACAAATACTATGATTGGGTACAAATACTATAATTTGGCACAAGTACTATGATTTAGTACAAATACTATGATTTGGCAGAAATACTATGATTTGGCAATAATACTGCATTTTAGCACAACTACTGAGATTTTTTGAAAATACTATGATTTAGAAAAGATATTATGACTTTGTACAAATCCAATCTTTTGGTAAAATAATATGATTTGGTTCAGATGCTATGATTTGAAACAAATACTATGATTTGGCAGAAATACTATTATTTAGTTGAAATACTATGATTTACCAGAAATACTATGCCTTAGTAGTAATACTATAACATAACAGATATATGATGATTTTGCAGACATTCTGGTTTTACACAAATACTATAATGTGCCAGAAATACTATGTTTTAGCACAAATACCATGATTTGCTATAAATACTATGATTTGGCACATATACTGTATTCAGCAGAGATACTATAACAAAATAGAGAGTCTACGACTTAGTAGTAATACTATAACTTAATAGATATACTATGATTTTGCAGACAGTCTATGTTTTTGCACAACTAGCACAATGTGGCATAAATACTATGATTTGGCACAAGTACTATGCTTTAGTAGAAATACACTTATTGGCAGAAATATTATGTTTCAGTACAAATACTATGATTTGGCAATAATACTGCGTTTCAGCAGAACTACTGAGATTTGATTGAAATACTATGATTTAGAAGAAATACTATGACTTCGTACAAATACTAGGTTTTGGTTCGAATACTATGATTTTCAAAAAATACTATGATTTGGCACAAGTACCATGATTAGTACAAATACTATGAACTGGCAGAAGTACTGTGATTTAGTAGTAATACTTTAACATAACACATATACTGTGATTTAACAGACAATATGTTTTTGCACGAATAATACAATTTCGCTCAAATACTATGAAATTGCAGTAATACTATAATATTGAAGGAATACTATGATTTGGTAGAAATACCATTCCTTAGTAGTAATACTATAACATAACAGATATACTGTGATTTAGCAGACATAGTATGTTTTTGCACAAATACTACGATTTCGCTCAAATACTATGAAATTGCAGTAATACTATGATTTTGAAGGAATACTTTGATTTGGTAGAAATACTATGCCTTAGTAGTAATACTATAACATAACAGATATACTTTGATTTTGCAGACATAGTGTGTTTTTGCATAAATACTACGATTTCGCTCAAATACTATGAAATTGCAGTAATACTATGATTTTGAAGGAATACTTTGATTTGGTAGAAATACTATGCCTTAGTAGTAATACTATAACATAACAGATATAGTGTGATTATGCAGACATAGTATGTTTTTGCACAAATACTACAATTTGGCAAGAAATACTATGTTTGGGCACAAATACTATGATTTGCTATAAATACTATGATTTGGCAAATATACTATAATCAGCAGATATACTATAACACAACAGAAATTCTACGACTTAGTAGTAATACTATAACATAACAGAAATTTTAATTGGGCACAAATAACATGATTTGGCACAAATACCATGATTTGGCACAAATACTATGAATTGGCAAGAAATACTATGTTTTTGGCACAAATACTATGATTTGCTATAAATACTATGATTTTGCACATATAGTATAATATGCAGATATACTATAACATAACAGAAATTTTAAATGGGCACAAATAACATGATTTGGCAAAAAAATACCATGATTTGGCACAAATACGATGATATGGCAGAAATACTATGATTGGGTATAAATACTATGATTTGGCACAAGTACTATGACTTAGTACAAATACTATTATTTGGCACAAATACTATGACTTAGCAGAAATACTATGTTTTAACATAAATAATATCTTTTGACAGAAATTTCTGCTAAAAGGTACTATTTCTACTTTTTAGTAGAAATACTGTAATTTTGTATAAATACTATGATTTGGGATAAATACTATGATTTGGCAGATATACTATATTCAGCGCATATACTATAACATAACAGAAATACCTCCACCTAGTAGTAATACTATAACATATCAGAAATGTCATGATTTGACACAAAAACCATGATTTGGCACAAATACCATGATTTGGCAGAAATGCTATGATTTCCCAGAATTACTATGATTGAGCAGAAGTACTAAGATGTAGTAGAAGTACTTTGATTTAGCAGAAATACTATTATGGAGGAGTAATACTTTAACATGGGAGAAATATTGATACACACACATATACACAGAGAGTAAAGGGAGCAGTGGCTGTTAAGACTCTGGGCTTGGTATATCTAGGTCAGCTAAATTGGCTGCACCTGCTGTAATCAGCACTTACACAGACACAGAGAGAAGTAGGAGTCTTCTTCAGTGTATTTCTCACATTCAGGACTCCCCTCGAACAAATGGCCATCATTTCCTAACCGTAGGGGCTAGAACGCTCATTCTGACACCGTTTTGTTCAGAAGAGATGGGGGAATCTGCAGGTCTTCATAATTCAGAGATAAAATATAAATTATAGAAGATATATGACTTGTAATACACTGTAACTGAGTAGAGGCAAAGCAAAACTGCCTTGACTTGCCCTCAAACAACGTTTTGTAACTCTAAATCTATATGGAGCATCAAAATGATTCTTTCACCGTAAGAAACAGCAGGCTTTGGTGAACAGTCATGGAAATTTTCAGGTCTCTCTGGAAATCCATCAAAAAGATATGACGAGAGAAAAAAGTGCCCCATTTCCAGAGTTTGAAATCTGAAGAAATCTGAGCGAATGACGAATTTCCTACCCTCAAACAAGTGTAACTCATCTCAGAACGGTAATAGGTGAGAATAAACTTCTTGAATTGTGTGCATCAGTAGTGTCTGACGATATATTGGCACAAGCGTTATGTCTCAACTTTGTTTTGTTAAGGAGATATGACGATTTGAAAATGCCTGTCATTAGAGAAATCCAGCGGTGATTTTGAACAAACTCTCCATTCAGTTTCTATGGAGCGTTTTAAGACCTTGTGTTGCTCTGAGGAGATTTGCAAAAATTCTATAAATCCCACAACAATGATAGTCACATTTTCTGAAAGCCAGCAAAAATACCTACGTTTTGATGTATAATTTGTGGGGCTTGAGTGGAAATTGAGCGAGTAGCAAGAAGTTGTTCAGACATGAAGAGAAAATTCAGAAAGGACAAGTGCACACTCTGAGTTAATTGCATAGCAACGATAACAACGCATGTATTTTCTAATAAATCACAATTTTGCAACTGAAAACTTAAAGAGGTATAAGATTAAAATGGTAAAAGATCTGAAAAAGCTGAATCATACAGGAATAGCCCAATAATCTGAGAACATTTTAAAGTTTGAATGGAGTTTCTAGGTGAAAGTATGAGGAAGTAGTTAAGTTTCAAAAACAAGCAAGTTTTAGCAGAATTTCTGAAGATTTCCATTTATTTCAATGGGACAAATTAAAGGAAAAAAGTGTAATATTTTAAAAAGTATAATAGTAATAAACACCAAAAGTCATAGCACACATTAGCAGAAATAGCAGAACAGTTTAGAGTTTGAACTGAGAAAATCGGCTGAAAACTGAGGAAGTAGTTAAACGGCAAAAAACGTACGGAAGCAACCAGAATAAAGTATAAAGAATAAAGAGAAACAGGAACTCAATAGTGTGGAAGCCCTTTTAGGGCATCCACACAATAACTAGAAAGCGAAAATTTCAGAAGAAATTTTAAGTGTGCCTATGCCGCTGCTAATCAGCACAGACTACGCCCGAGAGGCGTGATTGCAGGTGCCGCTCAGGTGGGTCCACCTCCACTGCAGCGGCACTGCAGACCACGCCCCGCCACACACATCAAACACGTAAAATAAATATTTATGCACTTTTGCATTCACTTTTTGTTTTTTATTATTTTTTACAGTGTTCTGAATGATTAACAATGGTCTACAGCCAATCTTGTGTATTATTATACAAACTTTGGTTGTAAGATGCAGATAAGTATTTAATAAAAAGCTAAATATTTTATATGAGAGTAAGAAAGAAAAGTATATCTTTGTGTCCCCCTTTCCCTGTTAATGCCCTACCTGGCCCCCTGGCAAAAGCTTTGCTAGATCCGCCCCTGCACAGTTACCAGCTGTCAGCTACACAAAAACAGGAGCTTGGTGTTTATTTGTCTCTCAGAAACAGTTCATAACTTCCCTTCAACTAATTCATGTCACCTAAAGGGTAAACCTGCTTCTCCATCACCAGTTCAGCTCACATCAAACACGTAAAATAAATATTTATGCACTTTTGCATTCACTTTTTGTTTTTTGTTATTTTTACACAGTGTTCTGAATGATTAACAATGGTCTACAGCCAATCTTGTGTATTATTATACAAACTTTGGTTGTAAGATGCCCTACCTGGCCCCCTGGCAAAAGCTTTGCTAGATCCGCCCCTGCACAGTTACCAGCTGTCAGCTAAATAAAAAAGGAGCTTGGTGTTTATTTCTCTCAGAAACAGTTCATAACTTCCCTTCAACTCATTCATGTCACCTAAAAAAAAGGTAAACCTGTTTCTCCATCACCAGTTCAGCTCTGATGATTCAGTAAGGTCATCTCCTGGTTTCCACCAGCCGCTTCTACAGCTGTGGCTCCAGCAAACATCAGCTGATACTAGAAATTAAAATCAAATGAATTCTAACAACAGCTGATCAAGCTTAAACGTGCTGCTGTTGTTTAGCGCGATAAACAAACAAGAGAGAAAAGCCGATCATTGATCAGTTGCATGACTGAAGTTTGAACAGGCGAGAGAATGACAGGGGAGGCTGTCATAAAGTTCAACATCAGTAACTTAGCGCGCACACAGCTGTATAGAAACTCCGTCGTGCTAGCTAGCACGCAGTACGAGTTATTATAACTGATTGTAAAAAGTCAGCACAACGAAAATAAACTACACCTAAACTCGGTTTATATCTGACCCAAATAGAGTGCAGTTCATAACTTCTTACCTGAAATTCAGTTCACCTCACGCTCCGACCGGCAGCCGCCTGCTTCTCCTGCCTTCGGTTTCCCTGATCCACGATCTACCACCGGTCGATCGGCGGTCGCCTCGTCGTTGTAACACACACCGGTGGATAGCTGCCCTCGGTTGTAGCTCCGCGTCAGCGACTACCAAACAACTCAGTTATTTTTTCCACATCGACCAGCATCTGGACAATCCACCGCCTTTCACTGTTTGTACCGTTACTAAAATGAATAAATAAATAAGTCATCAGTCCATATAAACGAAAAATAAGTCCAGCTGTGACCACGAGATATTGCGAAGGACCGGGGGTGAAACGATAGTAAGCCGCCCTCACTGTCATCCAGGCCGGCTGTAGCTTGTTAGCAAAGCCGCGCTAGCTAGCTAGCTAGCCAGCTAGCCTCAGGCAGAAACGACATCGTCAGAACACGGTTGCTAATATGGGATGTTTTGACAAAACGAGCAGATATTTGAAGTTTACACACCTATATTCTCGCCTGAAAATATCTTAAAAGTTTATTTTGTGACCTAGAAACAGTATTAAGAGGAAAATAAAAACTAAGTGATGGCCGCCATTGTTTGACTCGGCAGAGGCGTGCTATGAATTGTGGGATATTGAGTTTTCCACCAAGCATTACCGTAACTTTTGAATGATTTGCGCAACCTTAAAAATTCCAATGGCTCCTGAAAGCAGCGACGCTGTGCGCACCGTTGATATTGTCATCATTACGGTAATCCAAATAAGGGTAGACAGGCCGTACTACTCCCGGCAGACCACTAGAGAGAGCCAACACACCACAAATGAAGTTTGAAATTTGTATCAGTGGAACCAAAAGATGGAGCCAACACACCACAAATGAAGTCTGTTTCTATGGCGCCAAAAGAAGAATCTTTCTAAATTTGCACTAAAATATTAATATTTAAAAAACTATAAAAGTCATAAACACCAAAAGTGTATACCATACTAGTCCAGCTCCAGCCGCACAAAATGATCTAACATATGTAACCCTATTGTCAAAACTGTTTGGCAGAGAAGCGCGGGAAAATTTTCACTAAAATATTAATATTTAAAAAACTATAATAGTCATAAACACCAAAAGTCATAGCACACCATTCCTGATCCAGCCGCACAAAATGAGGTAACATATATGAAGCTTGTCTCAAAACTGCGAGGCGAGATTCACTGCAAAATTTCAGGCGGAAACTGAAGAATAATAATAATAATAACTAGAAAGCGAAAATTTCAGAAGAAATTTTAAGTGTGCCTATGCCGCTGGTAAACAGTGTAGTTTGCCATTCATACAGCTACAGAGAGCAAAACTCAGCAGAGCAGCCATTCTCCACCATGAACTATGGTAAAAACAAACACCGCTCGCACCTCACAGATGACAGCTTACAATTTTGGGTAAAGATGAAGTGACTTTGTACAGCCCCGATTTGCAGACGCTGTGCACATAGTTTCATGAGCAGAAGTCCCATTGTACCACGGCAGACCCGACAATGTTTGCATGAACACGCTTTGAAGCATTACGTTATGGACCACTTTTCACACATGGTTGGTGTACCCACACAGCCGGCTGTAGCTTTTCAACTCACAGCCTGACACACACCCAAAAAACAGCCGAGAGAGCACAGACTACGCCAGAGAGGCGTGATTGCAGATGCCGCTCAGGTGGGTCCACCTCCCCTGCAGCGGCACTGCAGACCACGCCCCGCCACACACATCAATCACGTAAAATAAATATTTATGCACTTTTGCATTCACTTTTTGTTTTTTGTTATTTTTACACAGTGTTCTGAATGATTAACAATGGTCTACAGCCAATCTTGTGTATTATTATACAAACTTTGGTTGTAAGATGCCCTACCTGGCCCCCTGGCAAAAGCTTTGCTAGATCCGCCCCTGCACAGTTACCAGCTGTCAGCTAAATAAAAAAGGAGCTTGGTGTTTATTTCTCTCAGAAACAGTTCATAACTTCCCTTCAACTCATTCATGTCACCTAAAAAAAAGGTAAACCTGTTTCTCCATCACCAGTTCAGCTCTGATGATTCGGTAAGGTCATCTCCTGGTTTCCACCAAACTACACCTAAACTCGGTTTATATCTGACCCAAATAGAGTGCAGTTCATAACTTCTTACCTGAAATTCAGTTCACCTCACGCTCTGACCGGCAGCCGCCTGCTTCTCCTGCCTTCGGTTTCCCTGATCCACGATCTACCACCGGTTGATCGGCGGTCGCCTCGCCGCCTCGTTCCCTGCATGCTCTGTCTGACACACACCGGTGGATAGCTGCCCTCGGTTGTAGCTCCGCGTCAGCGACCACCAAACAACTCAGTTATTTTTTCCACATCGACCAGCATCTGGACAATCCACCGCCTTTCACTGTTTGTACCGTTACTAAAAAAAAACCCTCATCGGCTCATAAAAACGAAAAATAAGTCCAGCTATGACCCTGAGTCAAAAAGACAGCCAGTTAGCTAGCTAGCTGTCTAGCTCTTTGCAGGCACCGAAACCATCAGAGCTAATATGGGATGTCTTGGTAACACGAGCACATATTTGAAGTTTACATCTGGCCAATCCACCACCTTTCACTGTTTATACCGTTACTAAAATGAATAAATAAATAAATCATTTATTTATTTAAAATAAGTCCAGCTGTGACCACGAGACTTTACGAAGGACCGGGTGTGAAACCAGAGTAAGCCGCTCTCACTGTCATCCAGGCCGGCTGTAGCTTGTTAGCAAAGCCGCGCTAGCCACACTAGCCAGCTAGCCTCAAGCAGAAACGACATCGTCAGAACATTGTCGCTAATATGGGATGTTTTGACAAAATGAGCAGATATTTGAAGTTTACACACCTATATTCTCGCCTGAAAATATCTTAAAAGTTTATTTTGTGACCTAGAAACAGTATTAAGAGGAAAATAAAAACTAAGTGATGGCCGCCATTGTTTGACTCGGCAGAGGCGTGCTATGAATTGTGGGATATTGAGTTTTCCACCAAGCATTACCGTAACTATTGAATGATTTGCGCAACCTTAAAAATTCCAATGGCTCCTGAAAGCAGCGACGCTGTGCGCACCGTTGATATTGTCATCATTACGGTAATCCAAATAAGGGTAGACAGGCCGTACTACTCCCGGCATACCACTAGAGAGAGCCAACACACCACAAATGAAGTTTGAAATTTGTATCAGTGGGACCAAAAGATGGAGCCAACACACCACAAATGAAGTCTGTTTCTATGGCGCCAAAAGAAGAATCTTTCTAAATTTGCACTAAAATATTAATATTTAAAAAACTATAAAAGTCATAAACACCAAAAGTGTATACCATACTAGTCCAGCTCCAGCCGCACAAAATGATCTAACATATGTAACCCTATTGTCAAAACTGTTTGGCAGAGAAGCGCGGGAAAATTTTCACTAAAATATTAATATTTAAAAAACTATAATAGTCATAAACACCAAAAGTCATAGCACACCATTCCTGATCCAGCCGCACAAAATGAGGTAACATATATGAAGCTTGTCTCAAAACTGCGAGGCGAGATTCGCTGCAAAATTTCAGGCGGAAACTGAAGAATAATAATAATAATAATAATAAATCCGACGAATAGTAATATGTGTGCCTCTTGGCATAGGCACACATAACTAGAAAGCGAAAATTTCAGAAGAAATTTTAAGTGTGCCTATGCCGCTGGTAAACAGTGTAGTTTGCCATTCATACAGCTACAGAGAGCAAAACTCAGCAGAGCAGCCATTCTCCACCATGAACTATGGTAAAAACAAACACCGCTCGCACCTCACAGATGACAGCTTACAATTTTGGGTAAAGATGAAGTGACTTTGTACAGCCCCAATTTGCAGACGCTGTGCACATAGTTTCATGAGCAGAAGTCCCATTGTACCACGGCAGACCCGACAATGTTTGCATGAACACGCTTTGAAGCATTACGTTATGGACCACTTTTCACACATGGTTGGTGTACCCACACAGCCGGCTGTAGCTTTTCAACTCACAGCCTGACACACACCCAAAAAACAGCCGAGAGAGCACAGACTACGCCAGAGAGGCGTGATTGCAGATGCCGCTCAGGTGGGTCCACCTCCCCTGCAGCGGCACTGCAGACCACGCCCCGCCACACACATCAATCACGTAAAATAAATATTTATGCACTTTTGCATTCACTTTTTGTTTTTTGTTATTTTTACACAGTGTTCTGAATGATTAACAATGGTCTACAGCCAATCTTGTGTATTATTATACAAACTTTGGTTGTAAGATGCCCTACCTGGCCCCCTGGCAAAAGCTTTGCTAGATCCGCCCCTGCACAGTTACCAGCTGTCAGCTAAATAAAAAAGGAGCTTGGTGTTTATTTCTCTCAGAAACAGTTCATAACTTCCCTTCAACTCATTCATGTCACCTAAAAAAAAGGTAAACCTGTTTCTCCATCACCAGTTCAGCTCTGATGATTCGGTAAGGTCATCTCCTGGTTTCCACCAAACTACACCTAAACTCGGTTTATATCTGACCCAAATAGAGTGCAGTTCATAACTTCTTACCTGAAATTCAGTTCACCTCACGCTCTGACCGGCAGCCGCCTGCTTCTCCTGCCTTCGGTTTCCCTGATCCACGATCTACCACCGGTTGATCGGCGGTCGCCTCGCCGCCTCGTTCCCTGCATGCTCTGTCTGACACACACCGGTGGATAGCTGCCCTCGGTTGTAGCTCCGCGTCAGCGACCACCAAACAACTCAGTTATTTTTTCCACATCGACCAGCATCTGGACAATCCACCGCCTTTCACTGTTTGTACCGTTACTAAAAAAAAACCCTCATCGGCTCATAAAAACGAAAAATAAGTCCAGCTATGACCCTGAGTCAAAAAGACAGCCAGTTAGCTAGCTAGCTGTCTAGCTCTTTGCAGGCACCGAAACCATCAGAGCTAATATGGGATGTCTTGGTAACACGAGCACATATTTGAAGTTTACATCTGGCCAATCCACCACCTTTCACTGTTTATACCGTTACTAAAATGAATAAATAAATAAATCATTTATTTATTTAAAATAAGTCCAGCTGTGACCACGAGACTTTACGAAGGACCGGGTGTGAAACCAGAGTAAGCCGCTCTCACTGTCATCCAGGCCGGCTGTAGCTTGTTAGCAAAGCCGCGCTAGCCACACTAGCCAGCTAGCCTCAAGCAGAAACGACATCGTCAGAACATTGTCGCTAATATGGGATGTTTTGACAAAATGAGCAGATATTTGAAGTTTACGCACCTATATTCTCGCCTGAAAATATCTTAAAAGTTTATTTTGTGACCTAGAAACAGTATTAAGAGGAAAATAAAAACTAAGTGATGGCCGCCATTGTTTGACTCGGCAGAGGCGTGCTATGAATTGTGGGATATTGAGTTTTCCACCAAGCATTACCGTAACTATTGAATGATTTGCGCAACCTTAAAAATTCCAATGGCTCCTGAAAGCAGCGACGCTGTGCGCACCGTTGATATTGTCATCATTACGGTAATCCAAATAAGGGTAGACAGGCCGTACTACTCCCGGCATACCACTAGAGAGAGCCAACACACCACAAATGAAGTTTGAAATTTGTATCAGTGGGACCAAAAGATGGAGCCAACACACCACAAATGAAGTCTGTTTCTATGGCGCCAAAAGAAGAATCTTTCTAAATTTGCACTAAAATATTAATATTTAAAAAACTATAAAAGTCATAAACACCAAAAGTGTATACCATACTAGTCCAGCTCCAGCCGCACAAAATGATCTAACATATGTAACCCTATTGTCAAAACTGTTTGGCAGAGAAGCGCGGGAAAATTTTCACTAAAATATTAATATTTAAAAAACTATAATAGTCATAAACACCAAAAGTCATAGCACACCATTCCTGATCCAGCCGCACAAAATGAGGTAACATATATGAAGCTTGTCTCAAAACTGCGAGGCGAGATTCACTGCAAAATTTCAGGCGGAAACTGAAGAATAATAATAATAATAATAATAATAATAATAAATCCGACGAATAGTAATATGTGTGCCTCTTGGCATAGGTACACATAATAAATCCGACGAATAGTAATATGTGTGCCTCTTGCCATAGGCACACATAATAATAATAATAAATCCGAGAAATAGTAATATGTGTGCCTCTTGGCATAGGCACACATAATAATAATAAATCCGACGAATAGTAATATGTGTGCCTCTTGGCATAGGCACACATAATAATAATAATAATAAATCCGACGAATAGTAATATGTGTGCCTCTTGGCATAGGCACACATAACTAGTACATTAAATAGATGATTCAGGTGTATTCCACCACTCCTCCCATCCCATTATTCAGTTGTGGAGGGTACTGGAAGATTAACACGCTGGGCTAATCATTGTTTGGTGCCAGGTGAATTGTGGCGCCTTTGTCTCTTCATCGCCAGCCAGAATGGTCTCAGAATGAGCTTTCTTTCGGGCCACCTGCAATTAAACTAATACAAATACTGTTTATATCACACCAAGACGCCAATCTTCCAGTGGATGGATTTTTGTCTTAGTTTTCAAATCAGTATAGAATCTTTCATGAGGATCATTAATACCGTCACATTAATATCCCTTTCCCTTTTTGTTGGTTTTCAGTGATCACTCAGCTTCATCACAAAGTCAGTGACACAAGATGGCGCCAGACACTTTTGCATCAAAGTAAGATCATCACTTCAGTTACTTTCTGAAGTGCAGTTTCAATCTGGTCTCTGAGTAATGTCTCTGTATACTTTCAAGAGGCTTCACCACATTAAATGATGTTCCAAATCAGCTTTAACTAGAAATGAATCATAAAGCCCTCCATCACCGGGTATGTGCTGATGTAGCCAACACAAACAACATTCAGTGAAGGTGGAGCACCTGTTAACTGATAGGGAAATAACCTGAGCTAGAGCAGGAGGTAAAACCGTACTGACTAGATGATTCAGCTTGCCTCCATAGCAAGGGTTCTAGAACCAAATGCCTGAAAAAGAGCTGATACTATGATACTATGTGATTGGGAGTTGCAGTATTACTGTCTATTGTTTTTGCTTATGCACCAAAGAGCAGTTTAGAATATTTCTTGGGGTCTTTGGGTTTAACTGGGAATGTGTCATGGGTTCTTAACTCTTATGTCCAGAAGAATTTCTCTTGAGTCCCAAGTTGGGAGACATGGAGTCTGAATGGGACATGTTTTAAACCTCCATTGGTGGGAGCTGTGCTAATAAGGTCATCAGTACCTGTCATGGTGTCAATTGATGGACTTCATCAGAGCCTGACCTACTGCTGAAGAAAGAAGATTACAGGTTTTAGCTTCTGAACCAGCAGATGTGCATCGTTGGGCTAAAGGGAAAAAAGCCTGGTTTGGGGAAAAGGGGAGGCCACAGAGGAGGACTTATCAGCTACACTGGCAGATGTTGCTGGGGTAGTGACAAGGTGACAGTGACAAGGTGCCAGGTTTGGATGAGATTTGACTACATCAGGGTTCACCCTTGTCTTCAATGCTGTTTGTGATATTCATGGGAAAGCTCAGAATAACACGCCTCTTGCTTCTGAATTATGTGGTTATGTTGGCTTCACTGAAGCATGACCTTCACCATGTACTGGAGCAGTTGGGAGAAGAGTTTGAAATGGCTGGGGTGAGAGTTGACACCTCCAAGTCTGAGAATTTATAATCGAACAGAGCGAGCGCATTCGCTCCACACCAGGGCCTGTCCATCTGCCTGCAGTGAGCTCTGTTGTCAGATGGAGCTAGTGTACAAAGTATGTTCTCCAACCGGTCTGTGGGCCACTCTTACTCATGTTGCTTTTGGTACATGAAACAGCCGCAAAGGAGAGCGAAGTGCTAACATACAAAGAGCTGAAATGAAACCGGATGTGTAAAACAATGAAAGGTGACATTGCACCCACTGTCTGTGCTTTTCATGCTTTATTTTGTTTTACCAGTCCATTTTGTGTTCCTACCCTCACTTATGGTTATATGATCTGCATATCAACAACTAAAAGAGTAAGGTCTTAAAAAGAAGTGACTGAAATGATTTTGCTCTATAGGGTGGCTGGGCTTAGCCTTAGAGACAGTGTGAGGATCTGGTACATCCCGAGGAAGCTAGGAGGATATTCCTGTTAGGTCATGTTAAAAGTAACCAGGAGGTGGTTGTAGTGGCATCTGGCTTGGCTGCACTTATCTCACCTTATGTTGGAGGTTTTCCAGACATGCCCAACTGGGAGAACACCCCAGGAAAGACCTAGAACTCACTGGAAAGATTATATATATTGTATATAATGTGGCCAAGGAAGGCATTGGGTTCCAACATGAGGAAATGAAAAGTGTTGCTAGGGATTAGGATTTCTGGAATACCGTGTTTAGTCTGCTGCCACCGTGACCTGGTTTTGGATAAGTGGAAAATTGATTTTAATGAACAAAATGAAATTTCTATTAAAGTAAGTTTCAAGTCATGATTGTTGAAAATTTGTTTTCTTTCCCCAAATTGTTTCTTGTTTCCAGATAAACTACTTCAACAGACTCATGCAGATGGAAAATACATTGTCTTAAATTAATATTTAGGAAAATTTATATTATGCTGATCATAATATTATACTGTTGATTTATGCCACTTTTGACCCAGTGATTTATGTGATTTGGAAAGTTTTGCTATCCAGCATCAAAAAAGTCAAATTTACTGTGCATTGAAATAAACAAGACAGATTTATAATAAAGGGCTGCTCAGAGAGACCAGCTCATCTAAACAGTCCATAACTCTGCCATCTGCCTAAAATAAATGTGAGGTTAATGTTGAGTTCAGTGTTGATTTTCTGTGTGAAATCCACCCTGTTCCATTTTCCCACTGATTCATTTGGGATGTTTCAAAACTAAAAGGACTTTTGATCTATTTTGGAGCTATCAATCTTTTGGTTCCCAAGTCTTCTTCACCGTATCTGTCCTTGTATTAAAGATTTTTGTGAAGCAGCAGAAAAAGCTTATCATCACAATAAGATATGAGAGAAACAACTGCAACCGTCGCAATTTAATTTTTGTTTTGCCAAACACTAAACATTTCATTTTTCAAAATCCCTATTCAGTAAGGTCAAACTAAACCGCCAAGTATCTTAAAGAAACTCTTGCACATTTCCTTCGGCCCTGATGGTTTTAGAATGAACAGAATGACAAAAGGCTGGAGTTTCTGCAGCAATTTGACAATGAGTTCATGTCACACTTCTTGTTTCAAACTGCCACTTTGAAGCTAGTACATATTTTAAAAATGTCACAATTGAGTAGACTCCAGAGTCTGATTTAGGGTATCAACCGACTCTGTTACAACTCATTTTTGCTGTACGAGTGAAAACCTCGCTTAAATAAAGCCCCACACAACTCAAGAAAAAAAGGAAAAGAAAAGACATGCCTTGATTTGCTGTATCATGTATTTGTTTCATTCAAACATGGTGTAAAAAAAAAGTTTCTGTGGGTGTGTGTTCCTTTTTTATAGTCTTGCAGCCTTTATGAGACAGAACTATGTAACTAAAAATACCCGCATGCTGTGGATTACAAAAGAAGTCATAACCTTGACCCATTAAAAGAAGAAATCGGCTGGGATCAAGGCCACATCAGACTGCAATGAACCATAGAGGGCTTTGCTTCTGGCAAACATGTCAATCCACATGACCAGTTTGTTGTCAAAAATCCTGTCCGTCCTTTCCAGTCTTTTTTATTTTATTTGTTTTTTATTATCACTTGCATGTCACACGTGACTGAGTCGTTAATGATTTCTCTGTTATTGCTGTGATCATAAATAGAAATTTAGAGATGCTACACATGAGAGAGAAGCTCTTGAGGCTTTATCTTTTTCATACCTGACATTCAAGCTATTAAAATACTGTTGCAGCTCGTCATGTTTATCTGTGTGTAAATGTACTTATTTATTTAGAGCATTTTTATAGTTCACCTGCTGTTAAACTTGTTCTTACATATATATATATATTTTTTTATAAATAAATACGTTGGTCTGCAAAAACATAAAGCAGTCTGCAGTAAAAACACTTTTGAAAGAGTGTTCATTCATGCATTATTGATAACTAAGCATTATGTAAAATATACAGGGCAAGAAGCAGAGAATAAAGGAGGGCAAGAACCCCCAAAGCCAGAGTTTTTGCTGATATGCTTTCTTCAGTCTCACTGTGCCCATGTTACACTAAATCAGTGGCGCAAGAAAACACTGACATGTTGGGGAGAATAGTAACAGCCTTGGTTCTGACGTGCCCACATAAACCAGCTGTCATCCACCAAAGCATGTCCAAAATGCAGCCACTACTTCCCAAAGATATTACAATAGTTTAAAACCCATCTGTTTTCTCTGCAGACACAGTCAATGATCAGAAATGAAATTCTCTGATAGCGAGAAAATTAAACATCAGCTGAATTTATTCAGTGATTGCTTGCATTCAGTCATTTCATTCAGATGTGAATGGACTAACTTTAGAACATGATTATAAATCTTATCATCTTTTTATCTGCTACAAGATTTACAATATTATGAATAGAGCCTGATGTCATTTAAAAAAAAAAGGAAAGGCATGATCTACTGTGGTGGTGAAGGACTTGTACTGTAGTCATTTGTTTGTCCCGTTTATTTAAAACGTGTCTAATAATAGTAATCCAGTCATTACCAGAAACAGACTGCTAATTAACTGGCTCCAGTGCATTGTGGATGAAATTGTGTGTTTCCTATAGGGCCGTCAGCATCCTGTTCCTTTTCATAGTCTATATTGTTCTGCACTTCTTGGATAAAACATTTGCTGCTTGGTGACGCATCTGATAAACATCCTGAAATGTTAGGCATCATTCAGGCAGAAATCCCAAACACCACGGATGGGAAGATATTGCTTCGGTTAATATTTTTAGAGCGACATTGCAATAAATAAAATGAAAATTAATAAGAAGATTAAAAAAATGCTGTTTTAACATTTTCTTTAGAAATTTCACTCACTAATGTCACTAAGAACCAGACGTAAGAGAGTTGTCTTTGGCTCTCTGCTTCTTCTACAACTTGTGCCAAGTGTGCATGTGTTACAGGGTGAAACAGGGTTTTGTGCTTTCCTCCTCACTTCCTATCATCTGTCCTGGGCAGTACAGGCATGTAGTGTCGCCAGCACCTGAAATATTTTCATCAACTCCTCGTTAGTGTGCAGAGATTTTTGAATGTGATATAACACTATTCTACTCAACTTGAGCACTCAAAGCACTTTGTAGTACAAGTCTCATTCACTTGATCACACACACACAGAGAGCTCTTTTTTTCCATGCCTAAATGCTTTATCTAACATTGACACTCACACACTGACAGATACATCTTGGGGTTCAGTAGCTTGCCTGAGAACACTTTGATACATGGACTGGAGGAACTGGAGAATCACTGACCTACCAGTGGGTAGGCAAAATGCTCTTCCACCTGATCCATTACCTGAGCACCAGCTCCAGGACAATAAAACTCAATGAAAGAATAAAGTTTCCAGGTAGCAGAGTACTGATAACAATATTCAAAGAACTGATTGGCTGGCAGCCTAATGACACAGTGTGTCTAATGTCAGTTACTAATGGATTATGAAGTGAGTTAAACATAAACAGGTATGTGAATGTGTCCTTAAAAATTGTAGACTGGAAATGTGGAGACCACAAAAAGTGTCAGGCCCAAAAAACTACAGCAGTTGAACAGTATCTCTACAGACATGACGTCAGTGAGAAAGAGGGGGGGAAATCCAGCAAAGACCTGACACAGGACCTAAGAGTTGCATCTGGCCCTTCAGTTAATCCAGTGTTTACCAAAGCCTCATTAGAAATAGTCTCAGTGGCTGTCAAAAAGCCATGCTTAAGGAAGGAAAATCAGGAGAAAAGGCTGAGGTATGCCAAGTTACACAAGAGCTGGACTGAAAATCAGTGGGAACAGGTCTCAGGGAGTGATGAATCCAAATTTGAAACTTGTGATTCAAACCACATTGGAGGCTCTGTCATGGTTTGTGCTGCTTGTCAGTTGTTGGTGTTGAGGATTGTGTCATAACTGATGGATTTAGGAATGCAGAAAAGTCCTACAGATTTTGATGCACCATGCAATACCATCTGGAAAGTGGCTGATTGGCAACAATTTCCTTTTTCAATGATCCAGAATGCACTGCCAAAGCAGCTAAAGCACTTAAAGCAGTTAAAAGACTATTTACAAGAAAGCTTTTCTATGAGAGTTCAGGCTGTGTTGAAGGCTTAAGGTGGTCCTGCCAAACGCTGACTTCCAAGCTCATTAGAAGTGTACAAATCTTATATTTCCATGTATTGCGTGTTTCATTAAATCACTGTAAATTTTTAACATTTTCTTGGTAAAATATAAAGAAATTAGTGTTGACAGAAGACTTTTACACAGTACTGTACATACATACAGTTCAGTTACCTTTCAGTTATTCTATTAAGTGATTTTTTTTAAATGACCCCATGTAGCACCGTTTTCCCTTGAGGTACAAATGTTGGGCAGATAGAGGAAGCTCAAATAAGGGTGTAGCTGTGCTGAGGGTCCAGGGAGGCTCAGTCAGATAGCAGTAGTAGCAGATTGGCTGTGTGGGCGCATGGATGACAGAGTAGGAAGTCATCTCTTAAATCCCACTGTGTCTCCCTCTGTGCCACGGCTTTATTTTGCCAAAGCCCTGGCTGTGACTGGGAGCCTGCAGATCCACCACCACCTCAGCAGAGATCCGCTCTATCTCCCACGCTACGTTACTGCTATTTTTCCTGAGTTTGAGGCAACATTCTGGTTATTTCTGCTGCAGCTGTCCACAACAGGCTTTCATCTTGTACAGATGGTTGAAATCTATAATATGTCAGGTGTGGTAGTTTTAGTGGGACCCAAGATTTATGTCCTCTATTGTGAATAAGAATTATAAGAATAAATATACACATGGCATAGAGGCTGGTTGGTGAAACCTGCTCCTAATGGAAGCAGTAAAAACAAAACAAAACAAAAAAACACCATAAAGTGTGAGATGTGAGAGTCTCAGCTCCTCGTATTTCTCGTATTTCCAACTGACTGCAGAGACTGTGCACATCGTTTTGTTCCCTATTTAGAAATGAATGAAATTATCAGACATGTCACTGAAAATAACCTTAAGAACCATATCAGATCATGAGTAAAATTGCTTTTTTCACAAATGTGGTAGTCTGAGATGAATACCTTTCATTCATCTTTCTCATTGTCCCTAATGTGCCAGAATGACAGCACTGCATGGGAGAGGGGGACTGAGCTAAAGAGGCAGGGGGAGAGGAGGAAGAGGAAAGAGAGCAAGACAGACAAAGGACAGGAAACAGGCAATCCTTGTGTCTTCTCACTGTTCTCATGTGGAAATGAGTGTTGCATAATTCGTAGCCTGTGGGAGGCAAATAATGAATATGTGTGAGTAATTAAAGGATGCATGCTGATAAGCTAGAGAGAGCGACAGTTAAGGGCTTCCCCCGCTGAGTGATCTTTCACCTGCTTCACCGATACACAAAGAACAACAAAAAAAGGAGAATCCATGTTTCAGGAAGATTAATAAAACATCACTGCAGCATCACGCAGACGTGCCAGCATGCTGGGGTTTCCTAAGAAGGGAGGGGATGCATGTGGGGGTTTTCTCCCGCATGCTCTCTTTTGTATGTGTGAGGATGTAAATGAGTCTTTGTAAGGCTGAGCCTCTGCAATGACACCATCTGAAAAGCCATGCATGTGTGGTTGCTTATGCGGAACATGCGTTATTGGTTACAGTGATGATTAACTCCTCTCATCCACCCACACAAGACCCACTGTTATACACATGCATTCTAACTTTGTATGTATGAGAAGAAAAAAGACAGCTGCTGGCAAAACAATCAATACACGCTGCACTTTTACTTAATAAAGAGATGTAAGAGGGACGTACATGTGCGCTGAAGGTTAAAACCTGAAAGGCTGGTTGAGGAGGTGGAGGCTGGTGTGTGATATGTGCAATTCGCTTGTAAGTGATTGTTACAGAACCATGTACTATGACAAAAAGGAAGGCGAATGTTGAGCAGCGAGGTGAAATATCTGTGCTTATTTCAGTGCAGCACTCAGGATTTCCCCTTCTAAATGACAAAAAGCAGCTGGGTGTCCATTGAGCAGGTGCTTCAGGAATAATTTATACTGACAACAAACATAATGGAAACGATGTTGGTATAAAGGCTGTCAGCCCTGCAAAAAAGGCTGAGCAGTTAATCTACCACGTCTCAGGATGAATAGAAGTGGAACAAAAATAACAGCAGTATATAAAAATGGAACTTCAAGATTCAGGTCCATCTCAGGTCCAAGGAATGAGTGAAAAAACAGCCAATGTCCAAAGAAAGACTTTAAAATAGCTTCAGCAAACCTGGAGAACTGTTGCTGAATCCTGCTTTAAATAATTAAAAGAGAACTAAAAAGAAAGTCTGACAATTTAGAAGCAAAATATTAAAAAGTTTCCACATGCTATGGTTAGACTGGACAAAACAGTGGTTGGGCCAATATCATTGCAACATGTGCATGTGTAAGTTTGCAGTGACTTTGAATTGGTTGTTTCAAACATGTGTAGGTCAGTTGCCATTTCCAAAGGGCTTTTATTTGTGAGGATACCAAAAAGACAGTCTGCTATCAGTTTGCAGTTGAATGGGGTTGAATTGGTGCGATCTGTTTGTGGTAACATGACAAATCTTTTTCCATCTGCATACACAGAAATTCACATTAACTTCTTACGTTCAGTTCCAGTTATAACCTCATAGTTCTGAAAGATAATTCAGAAATTTGTAAACAAATCAATCTTATGTGCAAGTTCAATAAGGAAGATCTGTAATCACTCATCTGCCTGCTTTCCTGAGTGTTAGGCTGCTTCCTGTTCTTTACATCAATACCACTTTCCCACGCTGTCAATGTCAATACTGACATCAGTACTCTTGTCCAATCATCTTCTTGGCCACCTTCTTTAAACCAGTCACCCTCCGCTTTGCATGGTTTAAGTCTGTGCTCTCCATCATTCTCCTTTTCAGACTTTTATTCATGCAGCCCTTATCCCCATCTCCACCCCACAGACACCTCAGTCAGAGCTCCATCCAAGCCTCAGCCTTCATCCTCACCACCACCAGCCTCTGGACTTTGGGGGGTCCTGCCCTAAATCCCATCACCGCTATGATTCCTTTCTGCCATGATGGCTCATCAGAGTCTAAATACATGAATTTTTATATATCAGTAATTCATGTTCAATTCCAAGTGATCTCTTCTTATTGAAATAGTGACATGGTTGTTGCACAATGGCAATTTAACAGCAGAATGTCATAGGCAGGAGGCAGCTTTACTTTTACATATAAACATAATCAGATTACAACCACCAGGCAACTCTTACATTGGTGATTGCAAACAGATGCACTCACAGGTCAGGCTGATGATGATTGCAACATTCTGGCAATCTGTCAGTGGTCATCAATCAGCCATTATTTGCAAACCTTCTCCAATCAGTCTGGGAGTAGTCAGTCCAAGTCAGACTGCAATTGTTCAGAGACAGGCTGCCTCCCACCAGTTGACCTTGTGATTGAAAGTGGCCACAAAGAGCCACAACAAACTCTAAACTATGAGCTATTACACTATGTTACTAAAAGCATTAAAAGATATTTTATTCTAACCCAGTATTGAAGTGGTATTTTCAACTACCTCTCTACATTTAGAGTATGTGTCAAAGATGTGGACGTTAGTAGTTTTTCTTCAGTACATGCTGAGGTTGTATTTTTGCCATTGCTTTACCTCCTCATCCAGAGGATTTTCTCCAAGCTGTAATGCAGTTTTATTCTTCTCTCCTTTCTGTTTACGTCTGGACACACATCCCCACAGTACATGAACTGTCATTTGATATGTGAGAATAGGTGTGCTACTACTGAAACTCTCCATGGACATAATCTTGAAATAAAATAATATGTTAATGTGGAGACCTGGGAAGTCTCAATTCTTTGTGGATTCATCAGTGCAGGTGGTCAGCTGATGAAGTATTCATGTGAAAATATTGATAAGTGCAGCTTTAAGGTCATAGCTAAAAGCCCCAGTTGGGGTTATTTTCCATTAGGAGTGTAGGCTGTTTATATTTGCTCTCTCTATACAGAGTAGACAGCCTTGTTCCCGGTGTGGGTCAGTGTTGCTTGGTGTGGACTAGCACCCTGGGGTCTTCAGCTGAGAAAATAAATCAATGATCTCTCTCTGCCTGGCTTCAAAGCTGTCCAGCATAGCTCTGGTGACAGTCTTTAAAATGACCTGATGGAAAAGTACAGCTCCTAGGTGAATAGCACTGTTGTGCCATTTGTCACATATTTCTATGCTTGTGACTTAATTTGTTATTAGGGGAGTGGTAATCCGGGGGGAGGTCTGATCACTGTTTGGTCCCAACGCACAATCAAACAATCAGCTTCCTTTTCCTGCTTCAGAGGAGACTCAATAAGAGGCATGCTCTGTGGGAGACCGTACACAGAGAGACAGACACAGAGGATGTCTGGGGTGGAGGAGTGGAAGTATGTCTTGTAAAAGCACACACACACAAACACACGCTCCACTGCATGGAAAAAATATGTGTCATAAACTGGAGCTCTCAGTATTGAGGGGATCATATGAGATGGATGGTCCATTGTTTTGGTCAAGACTGAAATATTTCAACTGTTATAAATATGATAAGAACTACTTTTGGTGCAGGTGTATATTGTTCCCAAAGGATACATCTTAATTGATTTACAATTAATTTCTATAAGCTTGTCTGACTGTCCACTTGGCATCTCCATTGAAATCAACATTTTATTTTCCCTATTACTATACAAACGAAATGATCTTCCTGGCACCTTCCTGGCTGTGTTTATGAGTTAATAATGTTTTATTGTAAAATAAAATGGTAACTCCAGCATGTTAGTATGACAACGTTAGCATTTTTCTCTCTCTAACTTAACATAATTTCAGCCTCTCTGAGCTGCTAACCTGGCCGCAGGCTCATATGGTGATTACACACTGTAAAATTCTACAGACAACAGGATACTTCAAAAGACCAATGAATTTCAACCATGGAGAGCAAAGAATGCCACTATTTGACATATGATGGGTTGAGAAACACACACAGACCAGTGGGAGCCTGGAAAAATGGCTTTTGAGGGAAGCAGACCTTGTATCAAAGAGCTTGTCTCAACAGAGTTTCAGTCTTGGTAAATCTGAGATAAGATAGCAGAACATTTGTGCTGGGAAATTAGTATTATTACAGCAGCAATATTAAGGGAAGGAAAGTCAACAAGTATACAAGGTAGAAAGACAGAAAAAAATAGAAGGGGATATGGTATAATTACATTAAGTTGATGAAAAAAAATTACAGGTGCTAAGTGGATTTTTAAAACTTTATATATATGTCCTTTTCCACTTTCAAGTGTTTATTGATGATTTTAATAAACACTTTTGCTTCTTTTTGTTCTATACATTTTTTTTTAAACATGTGAGACTGGGTTCCCATACATGTCACCTAGTAACCCAGTCTCACAGTGGTATCATTTTCTGTCTTCATGTATCACAGCCCACAGGTTTGTTTCTGTTCTATCAGTAGAAAAAACTATTTTCCTGCTCTTTTCTTGTGCTCACAACAACAGCCTTAATCGCGTCAACACAGAGGGGTTGGTCTTTAGATGTTAGGGCCAGCACACTGCAGGGGCACCAGTTAGTTTAAGCAGAGTTGCAAAAGTCATGTACAGCAGGGCAACGTGTCACAGACAAACCCACTGACTTCATGCCTGTTATGAGCCATGACGTGACACAGTTTTGCTGTCTTTTGTCCCAGGGTGGACAAGGTGTCTCTACCTTTTCCCTTTGGGAACTTTCTTAGGCTGTGTTGCACAAATTGTGCTTCACACTTTCCTGTGTTTTTCAAGTAGGCATCCCACAGCCCTCAGATCAGGTCTGAACATAGAATGTGGAGCACGTAGCCGCCAGTTCACCACATGTGCCATCTAAAATCACTCTGGGAAAGTGAAGTGACAAGGAGAGTTTCCCATTGTGCTTAGGTTTGCACCAGGGAATGTGTGATGATGTGTCCAGGTTTCCAACTCTTTGGCACCTCTTGATGGATATTAGAAGAGAAGCTAAAGTGATGTTTTCAGAAAAAATGTCTCTGTGCCAACTCAGCACCTCAGTAAAGTCAGCTCCATTAAAAAAGTTTGGACAAAGTTGGCAGAAGTCCCATGCAGTCCTGCGGGGAGGTGCACGAAACATGCTTGTGTAAGGCGAATTTGGATAAAAAATATATATTTTTAATTTACATGTGTAATAAGCTACTGACATTCAGCCATAACTCGTTTTAAACAATACATTGTGTATTCAGTGACAATGATCAAAATCACCATTAAAGGTGATCACTTGTGATCACTGTATGTGATAAAATACTGAATCTAAGAAAATCTAATCAAATCAAGATTGTTAGGAGTGTCACTTTATGTATAACAATTTAAAATTCTTATGTATGTTTTTAAATGCTTTCACAATCTTGCCCCGCCTTACATCTCTGAGCTTCTTCATCCCTACACACCCTGTCGAGCTCTAGGTCAGCTGACCAGCTGCTCCTGGAAGTACAGAGATCCAAGAGGAAGCTCAGAGGGGACAGGGCCTTTTCTATCGTGGCTCCTAAATTATGGAATAACTTGCCCTTGCATGTTAGAGAGGCCCCCTTCACTGTCCACTTTTAAAACAGGTCTTAAAACCCATTTTTATTCTTGGCTCTTGGCCTCAGTGAGACTTAATTTCTCTTGTAATTAAATTAGTTATTAACTAACTAATTAATTATTGTACTTTTTTCCCCAGGTAATGACTCCTGCTCTTAAAATATGTCTTGGATATCATCATCATTATAATCTTTACTTATAAAGCACTTTAAAACAACCACAGCTGACGCAAAGTGTTGTACATTGGAACTAAATAATAAAATTACATAAAATATAAATAAAAGCCAAATAAAAGAGAAAAAGTAATGTGGTGTTAAGCTTGATGTTGTGATAAGCTTGTCTGCTGTCTGCGTTTGTTTTTGTTTTATTCTTTTTTATACATGTCATTTTATCATCATGGTTAGCGCTTTATATTATGGTGCATGACTTATTTCCACTAGAATAAAATACAATTTCAATGCATCTTATCTAAAACTATAACGCTATACTGCTGCTATACTGCTACACCAACTTTTAGTCATTTTAGCCAGTTTGTGACTTTAGATACTTTATAGGAAAGAAGAAATAATTATACACATAGTAACTTTACGTAGTATGTAAGTAATTTTGAGTAGTGCATGACTTCCGGGTAATTTAGTAGAAAAAACAAACAAAATTTCCCCATCTTACTCTGTAAATATGTTACACTTTTAGTGGCATGACTTATATTGTGTAGTAGCTTAACCTTACCCTTTTACATTTTTATTTTATTGGTGTTTGACTTGGTTTGATCATTGTAAGAGCACATGAACCTATGGCATGCAATGTGTGTTGGTGTTTACTGCTTCTCGGAAGCAGCAAAGGGAGGACAGTCCTCATGATATCTTTATGTGTAATATAAAAGGACAACTGAAACATTTATGATACACACTAATATAATGCATAATAAACATGTAAAAAGGCAAGGTTAAGCGAGTACACTTCTAACAGTACAGCGAATTTAGAGTGTGAAATGGAGGCAAGTTTGTTTGTTTTCTGCTAAATTACCCAGAAGTTACACACTACTTGAAATTACTTAGAGTATAATCATTTCTTCATTCCTGTAAAAACTTGAATTGTTACTCCCTCATTCCAGTCTGTTTACAAGTATTTGCAGGCAAATATAGTTACATCGTAATTTCAGACAAAGTACACGGAAATTACAGTTTAACTCTGGGAGATTTACATTCTAAGCTGTAGTCTGTATTATAAAGTGCAGCATAATCTTTTTTTGGGGGGAAGAGGAAACAAACAAAAACATAGTAGAACAAAACTGACCTGTTTTATTGTGTGACTGTGGGTAGCATAATAAAACACATCATAGAAAAAAGAGAGGTCAACTCAGACACCTGTGGATGGTCATCAAGAGAAAAACCAGCAGAAGTCCAAACTAGTCAATCAAATTCATTCACATCACCAGTGAAACCATAGTCCTTAGTGCCATTTGGCATACCTCTGACATACTCACATAAAAATCCAGTATGAATAGTACCCTGTGTTCAGTTATCCTATCTAAAACTACCATTTAATACTGTAAAACAGCCACTTTAAACCTGAGCACAAACCGAGTCTTGGGTTTCATACTCTATATCTGTACTTATGACTTATGACCAAATATGTAGTGAAACTGGTGGGAAGAGGAAAAAAGTTCAAACCTATGCAGGAGCCCACCCACAATAAACAATAGAGGGTGAAACATCTGTAACTGCCTGTAACATCAGAGACATTTTAGACTATAAGTTTAGTTGATTATTGGTTGACCCTGTGAAGGATCTCATCAGAAAAAAAAAATCAATCCAAAAAACACAAAAACAGACATACAGTGACACAAATTGAATAAGACTGCCTGTCAGGTGTCAATTTCTCACAAATGCAATGACTTAATTGATGAAATCAGTGCATGATGTATTGTTTTCCTTATCTCCAGTTCTCCACCTTCCCTCTGGGTCACACATCCTCCCTCTGGGTTGGGTCGGTGTAATGTCCCTATCCTTCAGCTGGGGCCCTTACAGAGACTCATCACCTATGTGGTTTGAGCCATTCTGAGGCCCTTCTTGCACAATGTCTCTGAGACCTGTGAGTCAGTATTAACAGCTCTGACATATTCCATACAACTCAAACTAAACAAGCATAACAATGGAAAATCTCACCTTGGTGTCAAACTCCACAGCATGATAAGCCTGTCATTTTTCTCAGTAATGAGAAATCATATTAAATGAAAAATTTATCATTATTGTTATTATTGCTATACCACATTTTTAAATGAGTTTTTTTGGCATGCTGTTAATACTTCAAAAATGAATTATGTTGGGTATCCAACATAACTGGTAATGAAGCTCCAGGGGAGCAGAATGCACTGGCTCACTGTATTCACCAGATTAATTACCTGTGTTGTAATCACATCAGAATAACTGGACATTTGACAGGCTTTGTAGTAGGCAGGGTAATGGCCGTTTAATATCATAGCCAAATGAGTAGGACATTTGTGTTGCCAACAAAGAGCTCCACTAGGAAATCTCAAAAGAAATTAAGAGCGGTGGTGCATGTGTAAAACAGCATATGGTTTGGGTTTCCAGGCTTCAGGCATTGAACATTTATTTTTGATATTTCATATTGATTAATAGCTGTACCCCGTAAGTGAAAAACCTGAGCACTCAAAGGTGATCTGATTCCAAAATCTTTCTTTACCATCTTTTATGTTATGAGTGAGAGACCCACAACCGTCTGACACGCTGCAGAATGGACCTGAATGTACAGCAACCAATCTGAGGCCTCTCCTTAGCTGGGCTTTGATCTAAACTAACATGCAGGAGCAAGTCAATTTTAGCATACAAGTTAGCTTACAAAGCACTCAACAAAAAGTTATGAGAACATCATTAGTCGGTCATGACATGAAATTATTTGATAATTTAGAATTTTAATAATAGCGAATGATTTGGATGAGGTCATGAAGTGTCAACCTATGACTGTCGGAAATGTCAGGTTTTCAAAATCATTTTTATCCTCAGTTTATCCGAACTGAATGTGAAACAATTTCAAAGGAATTCAAGATCTGCACAAAAGAGCTGTTGAGAAATATTTCCACGGTAGCCTCACTGACATGACTAAAGCTGGCTTGCATAAATCATTGCTACATGACTGACTGCCCATCAGTAAATCCATTAGTAATAATGGCTTTATGGTACCGTACCTGGGTGTAACATTAAAGAAATGCGAAATGCTGTAAATTATTATAGAAAGCTGCTTTTTTCAATGGTTCATTAAATTGTGTCTGAAAGTACACCCAGATGCTCTCGGTTACTGTTTGTCGCAGACTATTCCTGCACACCGAATGATCATGTGATTGAATTCTTCAACCTTGCTCCAATGCTGCTGCTGATAAAATTATACCAGAAACTGCAGGGCAGGTTGACACACTTGCTGCAGTGGGAATAGATCCAGGGTAGAGGAGGAAAGCGGGTAAGTATAAATGTTCGTTGTCTCACAGCTCACCTAATTAAGAATTTCATCTTTAGTGAAAATAACATTTTAATGAGATGCTTAAGATGCCTCAGGTCTGTCTACGTGACCTGCTTTGCATCGCTGTCAGCAAAGTTATTTCTCCATTTCATCAGTTGCACAACTCGCAGCCCCACCAAAGTGACAACGATTCCCATTTGCTTACTATATGATCCGTGACATCATCTTCGGGATTCAGGGTCATGGCGAGGGCGTGTGAGACACAAATAATGTCCCCCACAGAGGCGCCCCCGTTTTTATAAATAAACAAGATCTCATTTTTCCAGCTAGTGACAAAATCTCATCCCATTCTTGACAATAATTCAGTGCAGGATGTGTGAATGATAAATATTAATAATCCAGGGGGCCGGTGTTTTGAGAGCCGCTCATCTGGGCGAAAACTCAAGACCAGAAAAACCCAAACACGCTGCAGTGGTTGTCAGCACGACTGTGGGAAAAGGCTGGATATGACAGATTCAGGAAAACTTTGTATGTGTAAACATCATTTCTGACTTCAGATGGTCACGAAATGGTCTTAATGTGAGCATAGACAGTTTTTAATAACTGCGCCATTGCTAATACATGTAACATTCAAATATACTTGCAAATGTTTTTCAGTACTGTGATTCCTTATTACACTAAGTCTTGTATGTGCACTGTTCTCATCTGTGATTGTAAATTGTAGGAATTGCAACAAGAAGCTTCACTTACGAGGGGATATAGCACAGAGTATCTATTTTTTGTTGTTGGTTTTTTTTTTAGAAATGTCTGTCATCTGAATAAATCATGGAAAATATAAAAATACCCCATCTGTATCCTGTTTTCCCATCTTTTTTTTTGTCTGTGTAACCTGTTTGAGAATAAAGATAGAAACTGCAGATTGATCCTGGTACATCAGGAGGGAACACTTGTCAAGTCAAGAAAAGCTGCTCTCTCTTTTGAGAGCAGGTCTCCTGTAAAATCATTGCTTTTAAGTCTCCCAGAAAGAGCAGTTCTTCTTCCACCAGTACAGATGTCTCATACAGTCAGTGTTTTTTTTGTTTTGTTTTGTTTTTTTTTAACAGAAACTGATGCTGGAGGCTTTGGTGTCTTATTGGGTTTATGTGAGTGGCGAAATCCCCCGATCAACAGCCACGCAGCTGTCTGATGCTGACGAAAGTTGTCATCTGCACAACATCATCTGGGGCAGAATGAGGACACCCACTTTGCAGCTGATCACACAGGCAAACAAATAAACAAATGCGGCTTGGGGTGTATGTGGAAGAGGGTGGGGGTAAATACAATGAAATAAAATCAGATGGGCAGTCCCCCTGCAGGATTCGCACTCAGACACCCCTGAAAAGTTCTTCACTTCTCCTTCCAAATCAGCACAAAGTCAGCAGAAGCGAGGGAAAGAGAATCCCCAGTCCCCTGCAGGCCAGCGGGGAAAAGGCTGAATGGACCTAAAGCAGACATCTGAGAGGCTCGCAGTGTCCCAAACTGCACAGCAGAGGAATCAGCTGCCAAGAGGCTATTGGACTGGCAGGAGGAAAGAGTGTGTGTGATTAACATACAATGTCAAGTCATTTGATATGTTACAACACAACAATATTATGCAAACTGTTTAAATATTCAAAAAGTCTTGTAATATTTATTCCTGCAATGATTCACTTGACTGTGTCTGAAACCCCACGAAGGCCATCCTGGCTGGCTTCTCATATGCACAGCCATGGTGCCCTTGTACGTATGTGTGTGTGGACTTGGCCACAGAAACCTCTCACTAATGCTGCTTTCTAAATCCTGCCGATGCATTCTCTTTGAAACCAGAGTGCTTGTCTAATTCAGCGTAAAATTGAAGGGCTGCAGACACCCCCAAACCTCATTCAGCTATGAATTTAATGCCTGATGAGGAAACAGTCTCTTATTTTAATAGTTTACAGCAGCACTAATGATGATCTTCTGAAGTAACTGAACAGGAAAGAAAAGAGAGAGAAATCTTTGATCTTTCCTCTGTTTTAAAGTTGTTGGAGGTGAGGGTTTGCTCAGTCTGCCTAATGTGCAGTTTTGGCAAACACTACGGCTAACTTGCGAAAGGGGATGAGGTGGTTGTAACAATATATGAAAGCTATTTCATCAGCTTCTGGAAAGGTTGAGCACTTGGACACAATTGCTTCATTTGACCTGTAACCACTTATTAATTAAAGCTGTTAATTGCTTCAGATATCCATGAGCTGATGTTTTTAATCTGTGCAACTGCTGCACACATCCGTGGTCCTTAGAAGATGAAACATAACAACTTGATCTCCTGACCTTTCAACTGAGGACCATCACCACTGGTGGCTCTAAAGGAGTAGCCTTTTAGAGCCAGTAGCACAGTTTTGCAGGCTATTCCCTACATTCACAGTATGTCCCATTTTGTGCCAAGCACATGAGGACACAAATAATAAATGTATTTATGAAATGATTTGGAAATGATCTGGATATACAATGTCGGCTGTTCCAGGTGGCGTTACAATACCTGGCACAGCAAATTAAAAAACTGTTTTTTTTTTCTAGTTTTAACACAGTGTAGCACACCACATTGCTACATGAGAAACACTTTAGCAATGTGATGCCGCAATGCAGTGACAAAAACAAAAGGGAAGTGAAGCAACATGTCACTTGCAATTTCAATGATACTGACATCCTTTAAAAAAACGTCTCTTAAATGGTCTTCCTGTGCCAGTCAATCTGAATTAGGCCTGTCTATCAAAATCTGAGGAACTTCTTTAACTGCTTATCAGTAAGTGTGAGCACTTCTATAAAAGCAGAAGCTTTGACAGTTTGATGGTCTGAAGCATTTAGGGGAGTTAACAATATGCCACAATCTTCCAATGAATGGACATCTCAGCAAATTAATGCGAAAGTCAGATTGTGTAATGCTCCAAGAAAAGCAGACACTAAAGGCCTCTGTTAGCACGCTAAATGTTAAAATTAAGGACAGTACACAGCTTAGCTTTGCAAAGTTGTATATAAACAAACCATAAGACTTCTGGATTCATGTCCTGTGGACAGATGAGTCCAAAGTTGAGATTGTTAGGCTATAATGCACAGTGCCAGGTTTGGAGCAAACCAAACACAGTGTGTCAGCACAAACACCTACACTAAACCATGATGGTGGTGGAAGGAGGATGATTTATCTTTGTTTTACACACACAGCACTTAGGTACCTTGCAGTCACTGAGTTGACCATGAACTCTGTATACCAAAGTATTCAGGATTCAGATGTCAGGATATCTGTCCAGCAGCTAATGCTTGGCCTGAATTGGCTCATGAAACAGAACAATGATCTAAAGAACAGCGAAAAAAAAATCTAAAGAAAAATCTAAAGCAGAAAGACTGAAAAAAAGAAGAAGTCAATGTCCCAAGACCTCAACCCAAATGAAATGCTGTGGTGGGACTGTAAGAGAGCTGTTCATAAACACATGCCCGCAAACCTCAATGAACTAAAGCAACGCTGTAAAGAACGAGTGAGCCAAAAACAAGTCCTACAGAAAATGATTACTTCAAGTTATTGCTGTTAAAGGCAGTTCTACAAGTTCTTGAATCATAGTGAAATTAGTATTTCACAGAAGTGCAGTGTACTGCAATAAACTTTCTTTGTCACATAACTCTAATAGAGCTAACTCTAACTTCATGCGCAAGTGCTGTCCAATTAATAACTAATTCACTTCTCTCCTTGAAAGGTTACCTCAGTGTTACATTTCACGTGTGCCGTGTAGGGGAAAGGCAGGAATAAATCAGAGAAATCACACTCTTTACCATGCATCAATTTTCATTATACAGCAAGGTAACAATAAAAAAGCAGCAACACATATATTATAAGCTGGCTCTGTCTCCCTGTGTGACATCATCACATATACACATATGGGGTTATTATGGGTAGGTTATTATGTAACACCTAAAGTCATGCATATTCACGTTACACTATAGTGACAACTAAACAGAGCTCTTCACAACAAAAGGCCAAGGGCGTTTCTGGCTAATTGTGATATAGCAGCAGACATCACCCTTTTAACTCTCATTGTGACTGGTCAGAATGACTCATGTAATTTACTCACATCTAATACTCACATGAACAGGGTGTGCCACCAGCCAGACAAATAAATAAATAAATGTGGCACCACTACACCACCAGAAGATGGGAGGATGGATTGTGTTTATTCAAATATAGGTACAATACATAACAGACCATGGGTGTTATCACATCCTCAAGTGAGGATATGGAATTGGTGAATATTAGTAAGAGTAGTCTTTGTTCAGGATGTGTGAGTGTGCACTGTGTCCTGCAGTCCCACCTTTGAAAGGAATTCTGTGTCCTTTGGCACATTTTTGCACATTATTTCCCTCGAATTACTCTCCAAGCCACAGAGAGAGAGAAAAACAATACATATACTATATGATACTACATGGTCAAAATATATACATCTATTCCATTTTTTCCCATCCTTTTAAAAATCAAGTTGTTCAAGGAATGCGGGGTCATCTTGAATCTTCTCATGTACTTCCAAAAGCCCCCTCACCCTGTGACTGGTCTGTGCCCTGAGAACAATGCAGTCAAATAGCATTGTTGGCAGAAACAGAACAACCTCTCCATGTTTGCCTCCGGCTCTTTGTGAATGCTGGTACTCAAGGTACCTTTGTTTCTGATAGTGGGGTGTGTTCTCCCTGCCTAAGATATCTTCCTGTTGATTGACATCAACTTAGTCAAACTCTACTTTCAGGTCACCATGAAGTGCCTTTTTACAACAAAAGTGCCAACAAAAGTGTCTTTCTGATGATAACCTAGTGCATATAATTTGATTTCTGTCCCTTCCGTTTCTCACATGAACAGTCTAGTGTTAGTTTTGTGAGTAAATTTACACTGATAAGGTTTGTTTGACTAAACTTAACATAGCCTTTTCTTCCAGGCAAAGTCTACACTTATGTCATAGGCCTGTGGACAGCATGTTACCTTCTTAGTAAATGGTTTGCAATACAAAAAGTAGGAAAAGCAGGGTAAAATTCTTTCTTTCAATCCTGTACACTCTCAGACTTTTAGGCACCAAGAATGAATTACATCTGGTTCATATTGTGTAATAATATTTAATCAGTATACACAGATATCCTGGAACTAGAAACTGCAGGGGAATCTGTACTGCCATGCCACTATTGTCACTTATTGTTACTTAATCTGTAGCAAATATGTGATGGAAGATTTTTCAAAGAAACAAGATTCATATTAATACTGCCCCTTTAAATGTTTTCCTTCAGGCAGTTTTGTTGAAAGCACATTCAAGTTCATATCATCTTAAAGGGTACATTCACATAGTTTCTTCAAGGCTTATACTTACATTCCTGCATGCATAATAATGAGCCAAACCAATCAGCAAAACCACTTAGGCAAATAATAACTACGTTTAGAGGGGAATGCATCAAGTGATGAGTGGACCATCAGCTCTTGCAGTCATCTGACCTTTAAAACTGATGCCATTTGTGGGATGCTGAGATTTTTGGGGTGTTCCTGGTAAACACTGATGACAGGTAAATCATGCACCTGCAACAATATATTACTCACAGCCCAACCAGCTGAATTTTAGTCACAGTAACTCTTTCAGTTTACATTCAGACATCTTAACACTATTCAAATTCAAATTAGATCCAATGAAGAGGCATATTTTTTGGATCGAGGTTCTAATACTAGTGTGCTCCCCTCTCTTATCGCTCAATGAAGTGTTGTGCATGGTTGGCCAAACTAGCCCAGATCACTTGCCTAAAGCTGCTGCTTCTAAAAAGGATTACAGTGGCTCACTTGCTGCTTTAGCTGACTCTGTCAGAGCAGCCTCAGGTCTGTCTGCTTTACCGACTCAGACTGACTGTTGCAGCTGATTTCACTGCCTCCTAACAAGATGGCACATTCAAGCACCTCGGAGCTCAGCCACATGTGCACACAAGGCATACAATTAAGACATTCAAACTCCTTGTATTGTGTAAAGTTAGACCAGAACGACCTCTGACCCCTGTGTAACTGAAGAGCAAGCCTCACTGAAACAGAGAATGATTGCATTACACTGAGATCAAAAGGCTTTTAAACTCTTCACATTCAATCTTATCACCAGTGACAGGAATGCATGTAAACTGATGTTAACCCCTGCATGTAAATGGCAGCATATTGTCCCCATTGATGGGGATTGTATGCTAATGGCTGTATCAATATCTGCACAGTGAAAAGGAGGCTCCTAAAAGAAATTAGCTGTTAATCTTCCCTTGCTGTGTTTTTGTCCTTTCACAAGAATGAAAGCCATTTTGCATACTCTGGATACAAAACTTCATTCGGCCCATCTACTCTTATTTTAATTTAAAAAGAATTGAATGTTTGCTCCCCTTTCATTGCTTATTCCAAATTTCTATCCCAGTAATATTAAGGGTGTGTTATATGGCTTCATGGATAGATTAATTTGGGTGTCATCTGCATAGTAGTGAAAATGTATGTTATGCCTTCTAATGATACTGACTTTGGGAAGTATGTATAGTATAAACACAACTGATCCTAACACAGAACCCTGTGGTACTCCATAATTTACCTTAATGTGTGTTACAGAAACAAAGTCTAGTAGATAAATATGATACAAACCCCTGCAGGGCAGTACCTGTAATACCTACAGCATGCTCTAATCACTGTAATAAAATGTTATGGTCAACAGAACGCTGCACTGAGGTCAGGACAAGAGTTCACTGTCAGAGGCCATAAGAAGATCATTTGTAACCTTCACTAAAGCCGTTTCTGTACTGTGATGAGCTCTGAAACCTGACTGAAACTCTTCAAATAAACCATTTCTCTGCAGATGATCTGTTACACTAAAACTACTCTTTCAAGAATTTTTCAGATAAAAGGAAGGCTGGAGATAATTAATATATAATCTTGTATATTAGCTGTCTTAGCTATATTAGCTATAATTAGCTAAGACAGCTGAGAAACTACTATAGAAGTTTCTGTTAAAAAAAACAAAACAAACAAAACAAACAAAGAAACAAAACTGGACTGTCTGGACAATGAGAACCTTTTCTGTAACTTTACACAGCTTTTTCTTTACCATGTATAAAAACAGTTAAATATATAACTACACTGACAGAAACTGGAGTTTTACAGGTCCGGCCCGATTAAGATTAAAGTGGTCTGCGATGTAAAATGAGTTTGACACCCCCTAGAGTGTGACTAAAGTGGTGGGTGGGTTCTTTTGCATTTTGAATTATGCCAATTGAGTCTAATAATAGATTAAATGGTCTAAGGAGCTTGGAAAGAAAAGCGTCTGGACTTCTTTAAGTTGCTTGAAGACGTTTCACCTCTCATCCGAGAAGCTTCTTCAGTTCTAAGGTCAAATGGTCGAGAGTCCCAGATTTAAACCCAGTGGGAGTATCCCCCCAAAGAGGGACAAAGGACCCCCTGGCGATCCTCTAATCACATGAGCCAAGGTGTGAAAGCGGGTGTGGGACCTAATCAGCCAGGGTTTCGGGTGAAAGTGAAAGGATAAGACAGGTCCATTTCACTATAGATGCCCTCCAGATCAAGATCAGCCAGACTCTGCAGGAACTGGAAACCCTTCTACCCTCTCCAATCCTAGAAGAGGTTTACAAGTTTGTGGACAAGGCTCAGCGGGCCCAACACTCTAAAGGAAAAGAAAGACAATGCAGGAAATTCCACACCTTGCTTTCAAAAACACTCACTCCTCAGTCTGAATCTACACAACTCAGAGAAGAATATACACCTGAGGACAGTCAGGAAAAATGGGTGAAGAACTTTTCAGACCGGAAGCTCACTGAACCTGAAAAGAACGTATTAGCCAAAGGACTCAATTTTGCCATTGCTCCGCAACAGTTGCCCATAGTGGACCTCATCACAGCCACAGAAACTGCCATACGGATCAACAAATTATCACAGACAGAAGCAGAGCAAATCAGGATGAAAGTCTCAGCCACCCTCTCCAGTGCCAAAGTCCCTCCGTCTAACCTCACATTACAAGAAAAGAAGGCCATCGCTTCCCTGAGCAAAGACCACAACATCACTATATTACCAGCAGATAAGGGAAGGTGCACCGTGGTCCTAAACACAACGGATTACCACACAAAGATCACTACTCTCCTCAGTGACAACAATACCTACGAAGCCTTAAAGCGAGACCCCACAATGCAGCTACAAAAAGAAAGTTATAGCTTGCCTTCAAGACCTTGAAAGGGACAAAATCATCGACCGCCTCACATATCACCGCCTTTATCCAGGGGATGCCATACCCTGCATTTATGGACTTCCTAAGATCCACAAGGAAGGTGTCCCTCTCAGACCCATAGTCAGTAGCATAAACTCAGCCACTTATAACATTGCGAAACACCTTGCTACCATCCTTGCACCTCTGGTGGGGAACACCCCACACCACATCAAGAACTCCACCTACTTCACCGACAAGGTCGAGAAACTTACCCTGGATCCAGATGAAACCATGGTGTCCTTTGATGTAGTCTCTCTCTTCACTTGCATACCCACCACGGAGGCTGTGGAGACTGTCAGAAAACGATTACAAGAAGACAACTCCTTGGAGGACAGGACCAACTTCACACCCGATCAGATCTGCACACTGTTAGACCTCTGCCTCACCACTACATATTTCAAGTACAACGAGGGTTTCTACAGACAAAAACATGGCTGTGCCATGGGCTCCCCCGTGTCACCTATTGTAGCCAACCTTTACATGGAGGAAGTGGAAAGGAAGGCTCTTGGCTCTTTTAAAGGGAGAGTACCCAGCCACTGGTACAGATATGTAGACCACACCTGGGTCAAAATCAAAACACAAGAAGTGGAATCCTTCACTGTGCACATTAACGCCGTGGATAAAAACATCAAGTTCACCAGGGAAGACACAAAGGACAACTGCTTGCCCTTCCTGGACTGCGCTGTGCACATTGAAGAAAACGGCAACCTCAGCATTGAAGTTTACCGGAAGCCCACACACACGGACCAGTACCTCCTCTTTGACTCCCATCACCCTCTGGAACACAAACTTGGAGTAATCAGGACCCTACACCACCGGGCAGAACATGTTCCCTCTAAGCCTGAGGGAAAAAAGAAGGAACACACACACGTAAAGGAAGCACTCAAAACATGCGGTTATCCCAACTGGGCGTTCATGAAGTCAGCAAAGATGCACAGAAAAGAAGATCAGACACCAGCGAGGGAGGATAAGAAAGACAGACGCAACAACATTGTCATCCCCTATGTAGCCGGTGTATCAGAGAAACTCAGGAGAGTTTTCTCCAAGCACGACATCCCAGTGTACTTCAGACCCAGCAACACACTCAGACAGAAACTGGTTCACCCGAAAGACAAAACTCCAAAACACAGACTCAACAACGTGGTGTATGCTGTACAGTGCAGCGAGGAATGCCCAGACCTCTACATTGGAGAGACCAAACAGCCACTTCACAAGCGCATGGCACAACATAGAAGAGCCACCTCCACAGGACAAGACTCAGCTGTCCATCTGCATCTTAAGGACAAAGGTCACTCTTTCGAGGATGCCAATGTTCACATTTTGGACAGAGAGGACAGATGGTTTGAAAGAGGAGTGAAAGAGGCCATCTATGTCCACTGTGAGCGACCATCTTTGAACAGAGGCGGTGGTTTACGACACCAATTGTCTGCCATCTATAATCCAGTTTTGAGATCCCTTCCCAGACGCCTTAACGCCCACTCACATTCTGGGCCATCTGACCTCAGGAATTCACATGATAGGGTGGGGCCAGGTTTAACAATGAGCTCACCCGAAACCCTGGCTGATTAGGTCCCACACCCGCTTTCACACCTTGGCTCATGTGATTAGAGGATCGCCAGGGGGTCCTTTGTCCCTCTTTGGGGGGATACTCCCACTGGGTTTAAATCTGGGACTCTCGACCATTTGACCTTAGAACTGAAGAAGCTTCTCGGATGAGAGGTGAAACGTCTTCAAGCAACTTAAAGAAGTCCAGACGCTTTTCTTTCCAAGCTCCTTAGACTACGATGACCTGGATGACTGAGAACCTTCACAGACAATAGATTAAATGCCGTGTTGAGGCTGTCATTTTTAGTATCTACATGGATGTTAAAATCAAGTCTGAGAATTCAGACTAAAACGGAGTAAGGCCCAGGTGGATGATAGAAATGTTTTGAGTTTTCCAGCTAGGGTTGACAAGGCTAACTGTCAGGTTTTCAAATTAATTAAAACTCTGTCTGGGTCTTTGGTTGATTAACAAGATAGTGTGGGCGATTGCTGCACTGGCTACAAGACTGGGTAGCTACAGGTTTTTCAAGAGTGCGAAGCTGGGTTTCCAATTCAGTGATCATGGCCTCCAGAGCCGCAAACAGGGTACACTTGTTACAGGTATCGTTATTGCTAAAGGAGGCCGAGGAGTAAACATCTGACACAATGAGCAGGAAAGTGCAGGAGGGACAGGTGAAGAGGCCATGCTGCTAGCAAATTGGCTACAAGCTAAGCTAAGCTAAGCTAGTGAATTCCTAAAGACACAGTAAGTGAATATTGTGAATATAATTAGAGGGTGAATCAAGAGAGAGTGTGCTTTGGATAAAGTACGTTAAGATTACAGTGTGAAATAAGATGATAAGGATAAGTTTTTTTTATCAAATTGCCTACTGAGATAAGCTACACATAAACATCACTGTGAACTGTAACAGGAACAGGAAGTGATACTCTACCACAGAGAAAGCCAACACCAAGTGAGTGCTTAGTGATAGCCTATTAGATATCACCTCTGTGAGCTATATCATTGACAACACAATAACAAATTTATCAGGCTGAATTAGAATAAAGTTAATTGGGCGTTACTTCACATAGAGACACACACCGTTTGCAGTACTGATTCGTGGGATTGATTTTCAACAGTGAGATGCAGGAGGAAGGAAGAGGAGTGGCAGTATAGGTCAAGCTGTGTGTTGTTCTCCTGACCTCATGCACAAAGACCAGCCCAGTGACCTTTAATTGCAGCTGGCTATCTGGTAAGATTCAAAGTGAGGATGCCTCTGGTTTCTTCCTGAGAAAACAGTGCCCTTTGTCACTGAAACCCCAGAGACTCGGGGCATTTGAGGTGAGATTAAGGAGATGGTGTGGTTATATCGATGCTGTCCTGTTGACTAGAAAACAGCAAGGTGCCAGATATTAAGCATCCACCCCTTGATCCCTTGATCCACAAGCCCTCCAACTCCTCCTCCTCCTTAACTGAAAAACCTATTGGAAGCCTGTGGAGGAGAATGAAGGCACTTCTTTCATTCAAGCTTTTGTGTATACTCTCTCACAGCCTCTGTGCATGCCTCAGTGAGAGGTCTTCCTAAGTCTTTAACAAGAAGTCTTTTGATTCTTTAATGACAAGGGATTGGAGGAGGTGGGTGGGGTGTTAAATAACTTGCAACTAGTGTCTGCAAACCGTCTCAGAGATCAATTTAAAAAATATTTTTAGTAGATTTTAATGTGTTTGTGTACCTCTGCTACCTTTGATAGTGAGCTGTGTAAGATAAAACAACCTCTTATTCGAACTTCTTGAAGATCAAGAACAAGTCAATTAGAAAAGGATTAAGGGATGAGAATCTACGAGCATTCTCAGACTCTCTGGACAGACCGAAGGGTTATCAGTCAGCAAACCGAGAAACCCGTCTGTGTGTCTGAGCCAGCAGACAAACAACAAAGCCAAAAAAGTGTATTCTCCTATCAGCTTTCACAGCGCAGACAGACCCAGTGCAGTGCTGAGGTTAAACACTAATTTTGATCAGTGGGTCAAATAGCTTGAATTGTGCCCATGCAAGCAGAAGACACAGTCATTAAAAAGGCATTTAGGTATTTTATTGTTTAGCTGGAACACATTCTCCATATCATTTCAAGAATTACAACCTGACAGTCTCATACACTTGAACATCACAAGTAAACTCTATGTCATGAACAGGTTGATGCGTTGCATTCAGCACTATTCTTGGAATACATAAATATCAACTGCAGTCTCATATCAATATACACATTCATTACATATATAAATACATCAGTGTACAGCATAGAAATATAACATGAAGCCTTGTGAAACAATGGAAAATATACAGATTCCTGTTGCTAGGTCATCACAATAAATCTTCCTGGAAAATTGCACAGAATACATAATAAGCCCTCCCAAACAAATCAGTGGGGTGTAATTCACAGTCGATAACATTCAGTGCCTTCCAGAGCCTGTACTACAAGCCATGAAAACAGTTCTATGTTGTCATGATTAGCTTACTGAACTTTATGTGTCAAAAACTGGGAAAAAAACAACAAACAAAAACAAACAGACTGACTGCGGTGTTTGCATGTAAGTTTGGCAAGCTCTGTTTTGTGCATGTATCTTGTAATAAACATGCAGATTCATGCTAATCGTGTTTGAAATGCATAAAATTAATGATGCTGGTTTGACAAGATATGCTGGTCTGTTCTCCAAAGTATGACTGTGTCCTTGAGCTACAGACACTCTCAGCCATTTTGTGACCTGCAATTAGTATCACTGCATCTTCATCTTTCCCTCTGGTGTAAGTTGCCATGGGGTGGGAGGAGAAGGCTTGCAGCTGCTCTTAGGTCAGGCTGTAGTTGTCCCTCGTAAATGTTTTCCACGCTGGATTCTGGCGGGAAAAAGGCTTGACCTAAAACCCTCCCACCCTTTACCACACCACCTGCTAGCTGAGTGGCTGCAAGGGAGTCACCTGACAGCCCTGCTGTGTGCCCCTGGACCATGAAAGAATGACCAAGCTGCTGACTCCTTTGACCATCGCCTTTGAAATGGAGCTTGGTTTTATGACTCAGTTCTGCTATTTATAACTTTATGCTCCACTAAGAATAGCACACCATGTGCCAGTTCACAGGCTGACAATGGCACTCAGAGTGTAAACTTACTGGGACTCACTCTGACAAAAACAAAGTGTATGTTTAGGAGGATGATTTGGAATCTTAGTGAATGCCTAAACGTGTGCTCTGAAACCAGTTCTTATGACACATTCATAATGCTGAAATAACATCTACTGCTTCACTACACATGCATGAGTGCTTTAATAAACCCTTACAGCACCTTTCGTAAGGCATCACTAAAACACCTTTGTCATTTGTGTCATAAGGGGGGCAACACTAGGTGAGTCATGCCTGCACTACGATATGATCCATCATCTTTGCAAACATGCGATGAAGAGGTTACGAATCCGGGTTTGACTGATTGATTGGTGTGGAACTTTTTGTGTTTATGGATGTCGCAGTGCAGCATGGGATACCTCTAATTGGGTTCGGACAGTCCCAAGGCTATGGCAATGGTGGCGAGGAGGATGGCAGAGTTGGCGAGGATCACTGCACTTCCTGAGCGGTACACCTTCCGGCCATTGAGGGGCTGAACAGGTCTGAAATTCCCAGTCATCTGCTTGCCATCGTTAAACTGGAGTTTAGAGAAAGCTTGGAGCTGGGGGAGCAGAATATTAGCATGAGTGTTAGACTCCAGGTTGTGGAAAGAGATCATAAAGGAGTACAATTACAGTAATGTTTCTGAACATGCAGAAAAATGTTGGAAAGTATTTGTACTCTAGCAGAGCCTTTTTATGTTGCTTTATATGTTTACTCCTGCAGTTCTGAGAGATGTGTACCTGTGTAGCTCACACTTATCATTACAAGCGAGTTTGCAGATTCAGAAGTTATATTGAAAAATACATGATAGGCTTAAAACACTAAAGTTTAACCTTGTAACATTAAAAATTAAGGCTTAAGGCTGAAATATATATTTTAAATGAGGTGCATTCCTGACCTGTTCTATGCTCAAAGGAATGGGGTTCTCAAACAGAGTCCAAATCACAGACTCTGTACACCCCGGGGTGGTCAGAGAGCCTTTGTAACGGTAGTAAGCAGTTAGATTTTTCTCAGACGGGATCAGTTGTGCCAGGGAGATCGAAGACAGAGACGTATTGCCATCTGAAAAAAGACAAAACAAAACCCCACAGTGGAAACAGATAGCCAAAGCTACACAGCCATGAGTCTGATTGTTTGAACATAAACTGGTACCTACTTGTTGCTTGGATGTTTTGCAGAGCACTGATGATGGGTTCATACTTCCGGTTACTGCTACTAGACACCTGAAAATTGAAATAGCCACATTTTAGTACATTTACTTTTCATACTTAGGTCTGGAATAGTTTTTGCATCTGAGGTGAAAATTTTAAAAAGGGGACCTCATAGAAAAATCCAAGAACTGCAACTCCCTCTGTATCACTCAGTGCTGTTGTCAAATCAGAGTAAGCTTTCTTCATGTGAACAATGTGCAGCTGTAGACAAAATATTTGTGCTGTTATTCAATAATGATAAGTCACCATGAGTACTTCTGAGTACTTCTGTAGTTCAGAACAGTAGCGGTTCAGGCTGTTGGACCAAGTTTAAGTACCTCCATGGGATACTGTTCCCCGTCAATAGTGTGTTCCGAGCCAGGCCCTCCATTGGCTCCCCAGTGCAGGTGGAACTGCACAGCCTTATACTCATCAGGCAGGTCTCCATGTGATATAGTAGATACAGTAGGAATCTGGACCTGAGCTGGAACAGACAACACAGCAATCATGAAGAGCTTACACAACAGCTTCAAAACGTTGCTGAGTTAAATTTTAATGGGAAATAAGCTCACCGGAGTGGCCATTGTTTATGATTGTGCTTGTGAAGATCTCCTGGTAATTCTGAAACTTCAGAGGAGTCAGGCGATCATCTTTGAAAGTCTTTCTGGTGACAATGTTAATGGGCGACTGTTTTTGTCCTCCACATGCTGAGTATACATGGTTCCAGTTCTCTGGTACTAAATCACAAAAAACACCAAACAACCATTTTTGAATGATTATTTTCAGTCTGGAGGAGTTTGTAGCACTTGAAACTCCACTTTTTTCTAGTCACTAATATACTTAACAATCTTCCTGTTCAAGAAGAACGTGGCCAAACATGTAGTTTACTAAAAGGAGTCGTTGATTAAATTAACCACATGCATGGAGTACCACAAGGCTCAATGCTTGGTCCTTTAGAGTTTTCCATCTACATGCTGCCTTCAGACTAAATTTTTCAGCAGCATGATATCAGGTTGTGTTTTGCTGTTTCTCTTTTAGTTTCAGCAGTGTGCTGTAACAGCATGTTTCCTCGTGCGGGTCTTAAAAACTGCTTTTCACTAATTGCAGCATTTCAATAGGTTATTAGAAAGCTAACTTGTCAATCTATCTGCACTATTCCACAAAACTGCAACAGCACTACATATAACAACAACTGTAGCATTCTACAATGGCTTGTGTACATTTTAATATTTTAGTAGGCCATATATAGCACTGCACTGCACTGCATTCCTCACTAGCTACCCCATCTAAGGATGACTGCGTCAATGATTCCATCAGAAATTCTTACCATCAGAAATGCTTACCATTGCACTGATTACCACAGGTAAACTGGGACTGATAGCACCAGTCTGAAAAAAAGAAAAAGCTTTACTGACAAAATGCATATGCATCCTAAAAGGCACAGGTTTGATGCTTGTGACAGTGTGACAGAAGCATTAACCCTAGTTGACACATTCTGTTGCGAGAGCAGACTGGGATGTTTCCTTTTGCCATGTATTCTAGAAAGCCTCATTGATTTACCAATAGTTAATTTTTCTCTAAAAGCAAATAGTGGATTGTTCTCCTATTGGATTAAGATAGCTTTAATTCATGGCCACACAAAGCCCCCTAATAGTCTGGAATTGTCTTCTTATTTACCAAAAGAAAAAAAACAGTCAGTGTTCGTGCTTTATCTTTCTGTGCTATCAACAAGCTCCCATTCTGACTTGTTTGTCTAAGTATTTATTAAAGTTTCACAATCGGTTTGTATGTTTCCACCGCTTACTCTAAAACAAATATCTGCAGCTGTCCAAAATATCAAACATTTATAAAAAGTATAAAAGAAAAAATATGAAAAACACATATGCCATTGAAAATTATGGGAAGGGTCTCCTGATCTGTTTTAGAACTGTATCGGTTCTTCTCAATGTGTGTGTGAAGGAAGTCAAAGCTTGGTAGCTTTGCTATGTTGGCAAGCCTTTTCCTTCTGCTCCATCGTGATAATGGCTACTGGAAATAGACAAGGCAGGGGGGAAGCATTTGAGGGGGTACAATCAATCACTACACTGGCTCCAGTACATACATACATGTCCAAGTCTTTTTTGTTTGATTTTTTGTAAAAATTGTAATTATTATTTTCTCTTGTAGCAGAATTTGCATGTGAGTCTGGGGGGGGGGGGAAGACATATAATAGTGCAGAAATTTCTAATTAAGCTCAGTGTCTTTGAAGCTGAACATAATAAAGGATTCTGATTAACTGTAAGCCTTGACTGAGTGTTGCTGTCCTGAATGCGGATGCTGCAGCTGTATGAGTCCCACAGAGACAAGCTGAACCAACTGCTTTGTGTAGCTGTGAGATGCAGAGAACGTACTAGTTTCTTTTCACTGACTCCCTGTTAAATCCAGAATTGAATTTCAAATCCTCTCACAGAACATCCTGAATGATCAGATCATATTTTAAACCACCATATATATCCCTATAGTAATTCGCTCTCACAGCTCAGGCTTAATCGTGAGTCATAGATGTCCAAATGTGGCATCAGGAAGAGATTCCCCCCCATCACCATTATATATAGATTGAATGGACCATTAAAAGGTAATGTTATTTAAACCACTCCAAGTACATTTGTCTTCCTTTTTTAAATGTCACTTTTACGTAATATTTTCAAGTTGTAATTTTACAGAACCAAGTAACTTCCTCCATTAACGGAATATCTATTTTTATGGCCCGCTCTCGCTCCTTCATAGTTTGGCCAATCAGATTTCGGTCCGCACAATTCTCCACCAATCGGCGTTCGGCTTTGATCTTCGTGTGACGCGGAGACAGAGAGAGTAAACAATATGAATGATTTTCTAAAGACCCGAAAGCTGTGCCAAGAGGGCGAACTGAGGAAACCGTCAAATAGAAAACAAAAGGCAGTGAAATGATAAACTAATTAGTCGTCTGACAATGACATGTGAACACAGGCAGACGGAGACGAGCTTTTATGACACTGTGCTATATGTAAGCGTGTCATAGAGACAAACAGACAAATACACTTATAACGCATTTCAGATTCTACCCACTCGTGCCAAAACTGCTCAAGATTTAGAAGGTTTTTTTTTGAGTCTCTTATTATACAGATACAGGAAAAAAATGTGGTCCAGGCTTCCAGCGCGCACTGTACACTCCCGGGACGTGACCGATGTGATCCGTGCGCCGGTCTGTGGGACACTGACGTGGACAGCTGTCACAAATAAGACCCTGCAGCTTTCAGAGCTGCTCCATGCAACATGGAATAAATGCACGGACACAAAGAGATTTCTCACTGACAGGTTCTGATTATGGAGGCGCATTTATAAGCGATCATTCATATCAGTTCACATGCGTCTGTCTGCTGCTTATTTTAAGAATCGCAGATGTCCCTTTAGTATCCAAACACTGGATCTGAAGACACATTTGATCCTTTTTTTTTTTTTTTTTTTTTTTTTTAAGATAAACATAAAAATGTTTGGGGTTTAAACACGTGTGAGCCGGCTCTCAGCGGTAATCCGCGCCTCGTTACCCACTGCTGTGATTGTGAATTTGGAGACACTGGTGCTGCTCGTGGCGCGCTTCTCTGCCGCCACTGGGACGCAATCGTCTATCATTGGCTCGGCCTGGTTCCGAGCAGGTGCACGAGAAAGAGAGAGCAAGAGAGAGGTGTCCGAAACACAGAGCCTCCGAGGGAATGTGGGCTCTGCCTGTTTTTGACTCAGACTCAGCTGATGCAGGATCTCTGTATCCTTCCCTGCCCTTCAACATTCAGTTCAGCGGTGTAAATATCAAGGTGCAGATTGGATGAGCCTGACACACACATACACACACTCACACTGCCGCTGCTACCGAGGCGTGATGGACAGGACAGGTGGAGCGCTTCACGTAGAGGGGCATTTGGTACTGCGGAAATGTTCGCTTTTTATTTATATATGTATATATATATATATATATATATATATTGCATTTTTAGCCAATATATATGAACTTATTTAACTGAACATCGTGTCTGGCATGGCAAATTAAAAAGGAGAGTTCATTTGTAATTAGAACGACTGAAAGAAAAAAACGGCCATACAATAACGGAAAAATAAAGAAATCGCCAATCTTTTTTTTAATATATATATATAATATATATATATATATATAAACTGTGCAGTTCAATGCACAGTTTATACACATAAATAAACTGTGTATTTTACACAGTTTATATATATATATATATATATATATATATATATATATATATATATGTATATTTTTTTAGGACTGGAAGAGTGGCAGAATTTTTTTAAATGCAAGAACTAAAAATAAAGACAGGCAGTTGCTTCAAATGATCTCGAGCTGTGAATGAAAACAGACTTACCTCCTGATCCTGTGCAGACTGTCCAAAAGGATGCCAGGAGAACCGGCAGGATGAGCTGCTGCATTTTGGAGCGTCTCCGACTCGACACAGAAGGCAACACAACGACTTGTTGTTGTTTTTTTTCCAATGTGATGGCATTCTTGAGGGAGTCTTGTACTTATCTATCACCAAACCCCGACAGGGAAGAAAGTGTGGCCCCTCCCCCTTCGGGCATCGCCTCTGATAAAGCACCGCACCGAAAGGAGGTATGATGAGAAAGGGCCTGTATCACTGCAACACATTGTTGTTTTCATTAATATCACGCTCCTGGACTGAGGTTTCTGTGGAAATGGGGGAAATCAGCTAGAGTTAATCAACATTGTTTTTTACTGACTTCTCCACAGGTAGCTCAAGGTGGCCTTCAGGTGATTAAATAATGGTGGGAGGTTCTTAAAAGTACACTAAACTCTCATTTCTCCTTGTCCCTTTTACATATAAGGTTAGACAAATCCCCATGCAGTTACACACATTGTGTATCAGGTTAATGCAGCTCCTGACAGAAGCTGTAGGACGCTTACACTCATGACAGTGCAGTATTTAAACCCTTTGCCTGAGTGAATGCATGTGGCAGAAAACTTACAAAGGGCTGTGTATTTTACACAGTTTGAAGTTTCAACCTGAGCTATAATAAGTCTGTATTTATTATATTTATGTTCAAAATATTGAGCGCATTAGGATGATCCCACTGAAACTTTTTGATCCCTCAGTAATTACAGCTTAAAATTATGTGTCCTGTTTGGGTTTCAGTATCGAAAAATCAGTTTTCAAAGCTATTTTTCTCACACATGTGGGCTGTTTTCTGCTCAGATCATTGTTTCGCTTTCGTGAAGGACTACACAACAATGTATGCAAGAAATATGATGTGCATGCACACCCATGCATGGGTTATAAAATATCATATCTCCCAGGCTAATTTACTTTGAAAATGTGTGTGAAGAATAACACAACAGGACACTTTATCCTACAGAATTAATCTCACCCCAGACCAAAGACTGCACGTGCCCCGTTCAACCTCTGCCTGACCTCCACTCATTGCCAATAAAAGGAGCTCCTATACACAGAGGCACAGCTGAGGTGTGAGCTCACTGCTGTCTCCAACAGTGGCCAGTCTGTGTAAACTCTATAAATAGTGTGGAGCCCTGATCTACTTTGCAGGAGCTGCTACCTGGTACACGGATGAAAGCTGGGGATCAAAATAAAAAACACACTGAACACACGAATCATGTGAAGAGCAACATTGGGGTCAGTCAGGAGGTCGTGAGTGGAGAAGTGTGACCATCCTTGGACCATGTAGTGGACATGTAAGATGATGGGAACCCAGCAAAACCACACACCAACAGAAAGCAGAAAAGAAGCAGAATGGAAACACATTTTAATCATTACACTGCAATAGTTGTTAAAAGCTTGGAAGGATCTTCAGTCAGTACATTTCTCTGTGCACTGCTGGGGCAGAAGCTCATGGACCCTACCCAGGCTTAAAAGCAGAGCATGTCTTGCATGCAGTTCAATGCACATAACAGCTGAAGGGACGCTCTTCTGAAGGAAACACAGGGCTGGAGAAGAGTAAATGTTTGAAAGAGGCGGAGGGAAAAAAAGACATGGTTTATGAAACCACTATCAGCCCATTACAATGTAACCCTGACACGTTTACCAGTACAGATTAGTATCTACTCAACTTGGTGCATGTGACCCTAACCATTCACTTCATGGCTGGGAGGGTCAGTAACTCACTCGTAACTTTATAGACTGAGAAGTTAATAAGCTCACAAAAGCTTTGAAATTTGGGCGTGCCAGCAGCACTTTTGATGGCTAAGTCTCTGAGAAACCCAGCTGCTGTCGTTTCTACTCTCAGAGATACCAGGAATATGTGTTTCATTCATGGGCGCTGGTCACTAAAATTGAAATGGATTCCTCTCAGAGTATTTCTAAACATATGAAAGGATTTTTACAGGGGGAAGAAGAAACAACATCAGGCAGAACAAAGATAAAAAGTTGGGAACAAAATAACTGATGAGGGTTTAAAATGCATTTTCCATGAAATGCATGACGCTTACCGGGTTCTTCCTTTGGAGTGATTTTGCTTGGAAAATAAATATAAACTAAAAACTATTTCTAATAATGGTAAGAGCTTAAATTCTCAATGACAGAGAAACTATAGGAAAAATGATCCAAAGTGCCTACATAAATTTTACAGAAGAGGTGTTTCAAAAGTCTGTATTTAAAGGAGGGACATACTGACATTTATTTATTCATTCAGAATTTTAAGAATAACAGCTTTAAAGCAAATAACAAATGGATAGTAAAAACTAAACACCTAAAGGTAATGAAACTGAAAAATATGACACAACAAGTGCAATGTATAGAAGGAAATCGCCCGCAAAATAAGAACTATGGAAGATCTAGTTGAGACAAATAGACAGTTAAAAACGACCTTTAATGTGCCTTTTCTGATTTCTGTTTCTTTCTTCTCTAACAGCCTGTTGAATGCCAAAGCATCGAAATCTGAGTTAAGTCTGGACTTTTTGTTTGTTTGTTTGGAGGTGGACTTGCTGCTGTGTTTCATTTCTTGCTGGACAACTTAAAGGCACTTGAGCTTCAGGGCATGAGCTGATGGCCGGACATTCGCCTTCAGGATTTTCTGCTATAGCGCAGAATTCATGGTTCCATCAATTACAGCAGGCTATTGTACTTTCTACCACCACATTTTCTTTGTACAGTAGGTTCAGCATGACATGTTTGACTATATTATTCAAAACTGTGTGATTATTGGTAGAAATAAAAGCTTGAACATGTTAAAATGGAAACTTTAATACAAAATAAAGGTTTGTTCTTGGCGCAGTTCACAACAGTCAGTGCAAAGTTTTGCAAAAAAAAAAAAAAAGCTCAAATTTCTTTTCTGCTTTCTCACAGAATAGATTGAGCTGTCAACTTTATTTACATTCACTAAGTTGGAACCTAGAATAACCTGGGCCTGCATTATTCATCATGCTGAGCAGGTACACTGAAGGACATTACCAAGAGTCCCTGCTAAAAAGCGTCAATGAACCTGAATTGATGTTTCTTAGAAACGTTGACACCAGCAGCTCATCTGAAAACAGTGCTTTGGTATGGTGTATGAAGGACCTGCTCCATACACATCTTTGTGGTGTGAAGACACAAAACATAATAAGTAGCAAAACAATGAAGCTTCCTCTTCTGCCTCCTCCATTCAGTATCTGCTTCTACAAAAGAAATGACTGTTTCATGTCATAAAGATGAATTTTAGTAACTCTTCAAAGAAAGTGGGGAAAGTGAGTAAATCTATAACTGTGAAATTGACCCAATTAAGAGAGAGGCTCATTGCACAAAGTTGCTGCTGAAAACAGACACACCTCTGTTTTTCGCGGAGAAAAAACGCCATCTAGTGGACAAATGCAAAAAAGCGCTTTCAGCGCTGAAAGAAGATCCATCCACATCCATTAATCTCCTTTACTTCGAAAGCTTTTGCTGAATGAGACCCTGCAAAGTGTGTGTTATATTTCTTATTGTTATTATTATTATTATTAGTATACTCCTTTAGAATTTTTAGGGCCACCACTTCTTTTATTAATTCACTTATTCAGTTTTTCAAATAAAAAAATAAAATAAAAATGCATTGCAACCTGAAACTGGCTTTTTCCTGCAGATTCAGCTAAAGAAATGGGAACTAACAGTAATGTGTTTTTGCAACAGGCCATCAGTATCAAAGCACTCAACGGTGCTATATGTACGGTGGCCCCTAGAGACAAAGCAAGCACAAACTCCAAAACACTTGCAAACTCCAAAGCACTTGCAAAATCCAAAACACTTGCAAACTTCAAAACACATGCAAACTTCAAAACACTTGCAAACTCCAAAGCACTTGCAAACTCCAAAGCACTTGCAAACTCCAAAGCACTTGCAAACTCCAAAACACTTGCAAACTCCAAAGCACTTGCAAAATCCAAAACACTTGCAAACTCCAAAGCACTTGCAAAATCCAAAACACTTGCAAACTCCAAAGCACTTGCAAACTCCAAAACACTTGCAAACTCCAAAGCACTTGCAAACTTCAAAACACTTGCAAACTCCAAAGCACTTGCAAACTCCAAAGCACTTGCAAACTCCAAAGCACTTGCAAAATCCAAAACACTTGCAAACTCCAAAGCACTTGCAAACTCCAAAACACTTGCAAACCCCAAAACACAACGGAAGTGCTCCAGGACGCTAGGGGCAGTGTTGAGCTTTTATTACCTAGTAACTACACAAGCCATGAAGTACCAATGACCGACGCGCTTCCCAGGTTGCCTAGCAACCATGATATTAACCGCTGGAAACGTGTCATACAACTTTGTTTGACAGAAATGAAAGAGAACATATTTTGTTCATTTGTTTGTTTGTTTCTACAAGAGCTTTGTGTGATTTGATAAGTATCTGAGGCTGAGACCACAGGACAGTAAAACATGATTTTTGGGCTTCATTTCTGTACTGAACAGTCATTTAAGATTAGTTAGTAAATAACAATTTGCTAATGTTGTTCATAAGAGTAAAGTCATATCACTTTGGTAATGTAAATATTATATGGCCAATATTATAGTTATTATATTAATCATTATTAGTTATTACGGCAGTTAACATGAACTCTGTGTTAAATACTGAGCTTACAGATTCAAGTTGCAGTTATTTATATGTCTTTGTGATGGCATCAGCCACACAGGGGTAAATCAGTCCATTTTTTACTTTATTAGTTTGCTTTGCAGTTTTCTTCATTAATTTAATTCATTAATCATTTGGTTAAACCTAACACTGGTATTATGAGGCGCGCGCATAGTAACATTGTGTGGTTTTTCTAAAATGTTTTGTTATATTAATTATGTTTTTCTCTCTTTGAGTTACCTGGGTTTGGGCGGTGGCTGTTTCCTGTCTGGGCAAAAGGCGTGGCTGAGGACTCTGAGAACAAAATGCCTGCTCAGCAGGACAAACCATAGGCTTACCAGGAGCAGGGGTGTTTTAGGTTTAGTTAGGTTATTCTGTGCTTAGTTAATATTAGTGTGTGTTTTTGTTTCCCCCCCATTGTGTATAAATGGTTTGGCCAAATCATTATAAAAGCTACCCTCATGTGTCTTTGTAATTAGGTCAGTTTGTGAGTTAAGTTGTGTCTCACTTTGTTTTGTTTAAGTTTCTGGAAATTATTTTTCGTAGAGTTATATTTAGTTGACCTCTTTTACGGGCCTGCTAAGTATGTTTTTGAATTCTGTTAATTTTGGATTTTTTGAGGGTTAAAATAAAGAAAACCCTTTTTGAAGATACTTTTTTTGCCTGTGTCCTCTATGCTTTGGCTGCATGGTCCCTCACAATTGGTGGCAGCGGTGGGATTTGCCAGTTGAGGACACAGTTTTTGCTTTTTTATTTTTTTTTTGAGGTTTTTCACCCCCAGAAAAAAGGAGGAAAATGCATCGGGGAGGAAAAGTGGAAAAGAAGAAAGGAGTAACTGTTCAGAAGGAAGCTGATGCTGAGGAGGAAATTGGAGCCTCTGAAATGGTGGAGAGCACTGAGGTTGAAGAAAGGGAGCCATCTCTGTCGGATCTGATGTCAATATTGCAAGCTCATATGGGTCAACAGGAGGCTCGGGAAGCAAGGCAAGAAGAGGTAACTGCACGACAAGAACAAAAATTCAAAGCATTGCAACATCAGTTCCAGCTTTTACAGTTAGAGGTGCAGTCCCGGACATCACCAGTACCTGAGCTACCATTACCTACCACAGAGTCATCAGAGTCAAGGGAGCTACCTCACATTTCTTGTTCTCCTCATGCTCAAGCTGAATCCAGTCAGTCATTATCAGGTCAGTTTTCACTGCATGAACCCAGACTGGAAAAGTTGACTGATAGTGATGATATTGAGCATTTTTTGACCACATTTGAACGCATTGCCTTAGCATATCGTTGGGAAAAACCAGACTGGGTTTTTCGTTTAATACCACTGCTAACGGGCAAGGCAAGAGGGGCATACGTTCATATGGATATTGATGACTCTCTCAGCTATGACAAAGTTAAAGCTGCAATTTTGTCCAAGTATGATGTTAATCCCGAGACCTACAGGCAGCGATTTCGTTCACTTGAAGTCAGGCCTGATGAGAACCCTAAGGAATTGTATGCTCGACTTAAAGATCTGTACGGAAAATGGATTCAACCAAAAGGTAAAACGAACCAAGAAATTGGTGAAATAATCATCCTTGAACAATATTTGAGAATGTTGTCCCCTGAGCTACAGGTTTGGATTCGAGAGCACAATCCGTCTTCTGCAGCGAAGGCAGCTGAGCTGGCAGAAGTGTTTGTAGCTGCCCGGAGGAAAGGACAACCTTGGACCTGTAATGCAAATAAAATGCCAAAGGAAGGCCCCAAATCAGACCGGATGTACCATCAGAGGCCAGTGTCAGCTGATAAAACTCCTGTGGGTGAGAACCAGTTTGCTGGCAGACCATTAAAAAATTCAAAAAAGATCTTTTGTTACCTCTGTGGGTTAGAGGGCCACACAAAGCCAATGTGCCCAAAAACTTCAGCTAAGATGGTTCAAATGTGTTTCATGCCACGTCCACATGCTGAACGTGGGCTCCAGTGTGACCAGACTGTTAAAATGATACAAATTGAAGCTAATGGAACAACTTTAAGAGCTTTACTTGATTCTGGCAGTTCTCGTACACTGATACACAGAGATTTTGTGCCCCCCAATATCGTCCGTGTTAGTGATACCATCCCCATTTGTTGTGTGCATGGAGATGAGAAGATGTACTCAACAGCTGACATGTACATTAAGGTGAATGGACAGACTTACCTTTTAAATGTTGGGGTGGTTGATAACCTGCCTTATTCAGCTATTCTGGGACGAGATTTTCCAGTGCTTTTTGATTTGTTGGAATCGGACCAGAATTATCAATGCAATGTGGCTGTTACTAGAGCCCAAGCTCAAAAATCTAGTGAAACCTCAGAAGTTTTCAGTGCCTTGCCATTTTTTAATGAGGAATGGGACGCCGCACCTGGGAAACCTCGGAAAAGTCGCAGACAGAGGAGACAGGAGAAGTTCCAGCATACTATAGTACACCCAGAAATGCATACTGACCCAGACTTGCCTTTGGGACTTCAAATTCCTGGCAATATAATAGAGTTGCAAAAAACTGATCCTAGTTTAACTTCCTGCTTTCAGCGAGCGGTAGACAAGGACCAAGTAGAGGAGGTAGACATTAACAAAAGTGACTATGTCTTGCAAAATGGCATACTTTACCATCAGGTGGGCTCACTTCTGAAGCTAGTGGTTCCCCAAGAAGTTAGAGAAACGGTGCTTAATTTGGGACACTCTATTCCCTGGGCTGGCCACCTGGGTAAGCACAAAACCACAGCTCGCATTAAACAACATTTTTTCTGGCCTGGCCTCCACAGAGATGTAGCCTACTTTTGTAAGAGCTGTCCTCAGTGCCAAATGACATCCTCCAAAGTCCCTTCCAAAGCTCCACTCCAACCACTGCCTATTATTGGTACCCCATTTGAGCGCCTCGGAATGGATATTGTTGGACCCGTTGAGAAGAGTAAGTCAGGGAATCGCTATATGCTTGTAATCACTGATTATGCAACTAAATATCCAGAGGTCTTCCCACTGAAATCCATCAAGGCAAAATCAGTAGCCTTCTGCCTTGTACAGCTCTTCGCAAGAGTAGGGTTCCCACAGGAAATACTGACTGATCAGGGGAGTAACTTTATGTCCAACTTACTTAAACAGGTGTACAAGCTGCTGGGCATTAGAAGTCTGAGGACCACCCCATACCATCCTCAGACTGATGGGCTAACAGAACGGTTCAATCAGACTCTGAAGCAGATGCTCCGTAAGGTGGTAGATGAGAATGGTGTTGATTGGGATCAGTGGCTTCCTTATCTTCTCTTTGCCTACAGGGAAGTACCACAAGCCTCCACTGGTTTCTCTCCATTCGAACTTTTGTATGGGTATGAGGTACAAGGACCTTTAGCCCTGTTAAGAAACATCTGGGAGGGAGGCAAGGAAAAGATGGACTCTGTTAACATTGTTTCCTATGTTCTGCAGATGAGGGAGCGACTGCAGAAAATGAGTGAGCTTGCTCAGTCAAATATGACCAAAATCCAGCAGAAGCAGAAGTTTTGGTATGACCGAGCAGCTCGTCAGAGATCTTTTAGTCCTGGACAAAAGGTGTTGGTGCTCCTCCCTACTGACAACAACAAGCTCTTGGCTAAGTGGCAAGGGCCCTTTGAGGTTCAGAAGAAATTGGGGTCCACTACTTACCAGGTCTTCATCCCTGGAAAGCCACACTCCAGCAGGGTTCTGCACATAAATCTTTTGAAGGAATGGGTGCAGCGCCCTGAAAAGACAGCAGAAGTGATGCTCATAAGGGGTGTGCCAGAGGAAGAAGAGGTTGGTGAGCAATACTTACCTTCTGCTGATGCAGCAGACTTTGACCTTAGTCATCTGCCAGATGATAAACAGCTTCAGGTGAGAGCTGCATGCAACCCTGAAGTGTTTAAAGTGAATCCTGGCCGAACAGATATTGTTGAGCATGACATTGTCATTAAAGAGGGTGTCTCAGTAAAGCGTTTGAGCTACAGGATCCCTGAACGTCTGCTGACATCCCTGAAGAAGGAAATTGACCTCATGTTGTCCTTGGGGATCATCGAGCCATCAAAGAGTGAGTGGTGTAATCCGGTGGTCCTAGTGCCAAAGAAGGATGAAAGCATGAGGTTCTGTATAGACTTCAGGTACCTAAACTCAATATCACTGTTTGACTCATACCCCACGCCACGCATTGATGATTTGCTGGAACGGCTGGGGAAGGCAAAGTACTTGACCACACTTGACCTGTGCAAGGGATATTGGCAGGTGCCACTCACGGAGCGATCAAAGAAGTTAATTGCCTTTCGAACACCTTGGGGGCTCTTCCAATTTACAGTGATGCCATTTGGGCTGCATGGGGCTCCAGCAACCTTTCAGAGGTTAATGGACCAGGTACTATGTGGTCTCTCAGACTTTGCATCTGCATATCTTGATGATATTGTCATCTACAGCACCACATGGGAGGAACACTTGGAACATCTGCACGCTGTTTTCGACCGTCTTGGCGCTGCTGGGTTGACGGTGAACCCCTCAAAGTGTGTTTTTGCCTCTGCTGAGACTGAGTACCTGGGTCATGTGATCGGGAATGGGGTGATCAAGCCTCAGGTCAGTAAGATCCAAGCCATTGAGTCTTGTCCTCTCCCACAGACAAGGAAACAACTAAGATCCTTTTTGGGCATGGCAGGTTTTTATCGTCGGTTCATACCACGATTCTCCACCAGGGCAGCTCCACTAACAGACTTGACAGGCATCAAGTGTCCTAATCAGATTAACTGGACAGAGGAGGCTATAGCAGCTTTCAAGGACATCAGTCAATCACTGAGTAGTGAACCAGTTTTGTACAGTCCAGACTTTAATGAGCCCTTTTTCCTTCAAACTGATGCATCTCATAGGGGTCTGGGAGCAGTGCTACTTCAAGGTTTGGAAGGAGAACGTCACCCTGTTGCTTACATCAGCCGAAAGCTGTTCCCAAGAGAGGTTCGGTATTCAACAGTGGAAAAGGAGGCCCTTGCCATCAAGTGGGCCCTTGATTCCTTCAGGTACTACCTTCTTGGAAGAGAATTCACCCTGGAGACGGATCACAGTGCACTTCAGTGGATGGAAAAGATGAAAGATAAGAACGGAAGGATTACAAGATGGTACCTTGCGCTGCAACCTTTTCGGTTTGTCATCAAGCACATTCCTGGGAAGAACAACGTTACCGCCGACTTCCTCTCTCGCTGTACCAGCGAGAGTCCTGAAGAGGGGGGGTGTGTGATGGCATCAGCCACACAGGGGTAAATCAGTCCATTTTTTACTTTATTAGTTTGCTTTGCAGTTTTCTTCATTAATTTAATTCATTAATCATTTGGTTAAACCTAACACTGGTATTATGAGGCGCGCGCATAGTAACATTGTGTGGTTTTTCTAAAATGTTTTGTTATATTAATTATGTTTTTCTCTCTTTGAGTTACCTGGGTTTGGGCGGTGGCTGTTTCCTGTCTGGGCAAAAGGCGTGGCTGAGGACTCTGAGAACAAAATGCCTGCTCAGCAGGACAAACCATAGGCTTACCAGGAGCAGGGGTGTTTTAGGTTTAGTTAGGTTATTCTGTGCTTAGTTAATATTAGTGTGTGTTTTTGTTTCCCCCCCTATTGTGTATAAATGGTTTGGCCAAATCATTATAAAAGCTACCCTCATGTGTCTTTGTAATTAGGTCAGTTTGTGAGTTAAGTTGTGTCTCACTTTGTTTTGTTTAAGTTTCTGGAAATTATTTTTCGTAGAGTTATATTTAGTTGACCTCTTTTACGGGCCTGCTAAGTATGTTTTTGAATTCTGTTAATTTTGGATTTTTTGAGGGTTAAAATAAAGAAAACCCTTTTTGAAGATACTTTTTTTGCCTGTGTCCTCTATGCTTTGGCTGCATGGTCCCTCACAGTCTTATCACCTTAAATCTTCACTCAAAGACAAGTATCTTTGACAGTGCATATATATATATATATATATATATATATATATATATATATATATATATATATATATATATATATATATATATATATATATATATATATATATATATATATATATATATATATATATATATATATATATATATATATATATATATATATATATATATATATCATATATAAGAGACAAATGTTGTTCCTTCAGTATGTTGGCATTACTAAATTTGGCTCATTGCTTACATATATTTATAAAAAGAAAATGTACGAGCTGTGATAACTGTTTCTGATAAAATGAAGAGTAGACTGATATATGAAATATTCCTTTATTGGGTGAGAAAATCAGACCATGTTATAACTGCTTTAAGTCATACAGAATAGATATCAGAGCCTTAAACAGGCTGACTTCTGCTAAATGGGTCAAACTGGGCAGAAAGTCTACAAACACATAACATCCTTATAGAATATGATGTAACACTATAGATCATAGGTGTCAAACTCTGGCCCGCGGGCCAAATTTGGCCCGCAGCCTAATTACATTTGGCCCGCGAAGCCATGCCAAATTACTATTAGAGCTGGCCTACTGGTATTATACAGCTAATATATATATTGTTTAGTATTAAGCTTTGCTTGTTCCATATACAGTTTTTCAGCAAAACTTGTTTGAGTCCATAAGAAAAGATTAATTCTTATATCTGGAGGAAGATTTTGTTTTTCAATAAATATTAATGTTAGCCCACGACTTTGTTCCAGTTTTGAATTTTGGCCCACTGTGTATTTGAGTTTGACACCCCTGCTATAGATCAACTTACCTCAGAATATATAAAGCATATAAACAATTACAGCAATATGATGCAACAAACACAGCAGTGCTACTAATCCAAAATACTCAAAGCTTCATAGAACTGAAACAAACATTTATTTTTAGCTCCATTCTGCTGCTGATACATACTTTAGGTTTCTGAACATTAAACTTGTTTCTGCCTTTCATAGTGTGTAACCTGAAGGCCCTGAGTACTTTCTCCCACACTGAAAACACTGGAATGATAACATTATTTGAAGGTTACCTAATAAGATTGATTCAGGACAGACATTAGTTATGTTAAACTTTTCTACCAGTCCTTCACAAACAGGGAACAGTCTGTCTATTCTCTCCATCTGTCAGCTGCTGCTGGCTCTTCCTCCTCCTCTTCCTCACACATGGCTGAGTTTGTCCTGGTGGATCATCAGGGGTGCAAAGCCTCACAAATGATGTGCAGCAGTGGGTCCCTCAGTCTGTCCTCACTCTGGACACTTGCAGTTGTCACACATGGAAATCAAATGTGTGATAAGCTGCAGGATTCAAACACAAGTGTAACTTATAAATACATGTTCATACTTTTATTCTACAATCAGAGAGAAAGAAACAGAGAGAGAGTGCAGGACAGACAGACAGGTGACAGTCTCAGGTGTACACACTGCTACAGAACAGCACAAGAGAAGGAGGATTTAGCGTTTGTGTTATTACGAGTGCTAAACAAGAGGAGTTCCCAGATGGTCCAGTGGACACATGTGTGACTCCTGTGATTAAAGCATCTTTCTTTCAGCTTAACGTTCACTCGTCAGCTCGTTCAAACACACGTTAAAGTCCATTTGGCTCGACACCACCGAACAGAGGCAACAATAAAACATAGCTGACATTAACAGTGCAGTGAATCCTGCTTGTGCCGTCATATTCAGGACTGCAAACCGAGCAGCATCACTGACTTTCAGCTTGTTGTGTTTGTGGATATATGACTGACTTTAATTATCCATGAAATCATCACATCTCTGTAAGACTAAGGTCGACCATTGAACGGCGAATATTTTTAAGTAAAGGCTTTAAAACCAAGCTAATGTCACATAACTTTCCCGACATGTGTCCAACAGTAATGTTTTAATGTTCTTCATTATAAAAACATTTGCGCATAAATAAGTGACATAATATTCAGTACTTACTTCTGAAAGTTTACTCTTCGGCCGCTCCGCTTCCGCCGTTTTTTCGGCAAAATTATCCACACCACCGCCGCGCTATGAAATCTGGGGTATGTTGGGCCATTAAAATTCAGGGAAATTAAGGACGCATTTGAGGGCCGCATTTGGAGCAGCCTTTGAATTGGGACAGCCTTCGTCGTGTCGCTGTGACGTAATCGGCCTTAAAATGCGGCCTACAGCCCAAATCCGGTCATTGGTACTTCGTGGCTTGTGTAGTTACTATGTAACAAAAGCTCAACACTGCCCCTAGCGTCCTGGAGCACTTCCGTTGTGTTTTGGGGTTTGCAAGTGTTTTGGAGTTTGCAAGTGCTTTGGAGTTTGCAAGTGTTTTGGAGTTTGCAAGTGCTTTAGAGTTTGCAAGTGTTTTGGAGTTTGTACGTGCTTTGTCTCTAGGGGCCACCGTATATATGAAATAAGTTCTTTGCCAAGTTGGGTATTTTGTGTTGACACAACACTGATTCATCCTTTAAGGCCTTTTTAATGTGTGAATGATTCCTGGGTTAGTGCTAATTGGCTTAAACAAACAAACATTTCTCTGGAAATGTTCAGGTACCGATGATCAGGACTGGACTAAAAATAAGTGACAAAACAGCCCATGTCCAGAGAAAACCTCTGGAAGACCTTCAGAAAGACTGAAGAACTATTCAACAACAGCAGTTTAAACATTATAAAAAAGTCTGGCTGCTAATATAAAGAAACAAATTATAAAGAAAAGAGTGGTGGATCAAAACTTTGTGTGGTGTCCTTGTGGCAGCAGAGATACATCAGTGATACATAACCATTGTTTGGTAGCCTTTCCGCCACAGCTTCAAAAGTGTCCATTTTTCAGGCAATCACAGAGCAAGCCTTCCTGATCAGTCTGGTGTCACCAGCTCCAGTGAGACTCCCCAAGCAGATCACAAAAAAGTACACTCTGCTCACCACAACAGACACTCTGTGATAGGCCCCCTGGGAGCACATGCCTTTTTGACTGATCTGGATAGGACTCATTCCATAGTATAACCTGCAGCATAATTTGGAGCGAGCCCTACTACCATCTCAAATTCAAGGTCAAATTCCGTACAATGAGGACATCAGAGACAGGCCACGAAGTTCCCAGCCTCCTCGTTATTGTTAAATCATGACCTCTGAGCTTAACTGAGGAAAGTGAGGACTGCAGTATCTTTAGATGTTTAGAGGTTCTTTTGTGACCTCCTGGATGAGTCGTTGATGTGTTCTTGGAGTAATTTTGGTAGGCCGCCTACTCCTTGGTAGGTTCACCACTGTTCCAAGTTTTCTCCACTTGTGAATAATGGCTCACTGGAGTCCCAAAGGCTTAAAAAAATATAACTCTTTCCAGAGCGACAGATGTCAGTGACTTTGTTTCTGTGGCTGTAGTCTTTAGATCATACCATGATGTGCTGCTTTTTGAGTTCTTCACTTTGTCAGACAGGTTCCATTAAAAAACAAAAAAAACAAAAAGCAAAAAACTTTAAAAAAACAAAACAAACAAAAGCAAACAAACTGCACTTTGTATTTATTCAGGTCATCTTTATTTAATATTAAAATTGCAAAAAAAAAAAAAAAAAAAAAACCCAAACAAAATAAAAGAAATCAAGAAGGGGGCAAATAATTTTTCACAACACTATGGAGGCGATTTAAATACTTATAGACAAAAGAAAATGAGATGCATACTGTAAAAGAAAAAAAAATACAGGAAACCAGATCCATGATATAATCCTTTATTTTAACCCATGGGATTTCATTTTTACAGTGCATTTCTTTACAACAATAATTCATTAAGTGACAGGTTTTAGCCACCACTACGGATCAGATAACTATGTATGTTACATTTCTGAGCTCCTCAAAGATTTCAACTTCATAAACACCGTGCAAAAGATTCCAAATATTAGACGATGATAACTACAGAGGTAACGAATGCAGTGATATCTGATTATCCACTGACATTGTTAGCCTCTTGTTATCAAACTCTCAGTTAATCTTTAGTCATCTCAGTGTTATTAAGCAGCTAGCTATCTGTACCATTAAACATACAGAGAGGTGGCCGATTAGAAACCTGCTGCCATCCATAACAAAGAAATATCCTTTGAAAAGAAAAAAAAAAGAGCGAGAGAGACAACACAAAATATGGCACCATTGTCTCAACAACCAGTAGACAAACATTTTTAAGGGGACTGTTGCCAAACTACTCTTAAAAAAACAAAAAACTAAGAGCTCTGTTCAGTCCTCAGCATGTGGAGGAGTCAGTCAGATGGACATAGAGCTTTATGTGGACACCAAGCCATTCGACTAGAGGAACATCAGCACGACCCTTCAGTCACATCTTCCAAGCACCTTCAAATGACTCATCTGAAGAAGACTTCACAGAAACCTGCTGCCTCCCACCCTCATTCTGTCCCCGCAAAACCACATCAGTGTGCGCCACACATCCCTTAGAGCGTTGCACCGCGACTATACCAGAGAAAAGCATTGATAAAAGACACAACCACATCGACTGTGCACATACAGAACACACTGCAGCAATGAACATGTACACGACCTACCAAATGCACGTTAACATAAACCCAGTCCAGTTATCCATCACATGTTACATTCAGGCTCCGAGAGGACAAAAAAACAACAACAACAAAAAAGATGCAATGGCAAAGTAAACAGCAGATTTCTCCCTTTTGCTCAAGTTTGGTCACAAGTGCCCTCCATTACATGACAGCTAGTAGTGCACAAAATAAGAATACAAAATTAGACTTTTAAATACTGTAGCAGCATTTCTTTTCTTTTAAAGTTGAAAGCCTCCAGTAGTACAGGTACAGGCTTTGGAGTCCCCCGACACGTGGAAGGGTGAGCGATTGTCCTCTGAACTGCGAGACGGTGTCCGTCAGGAGGGTGCAGGTGTTTGGTACTAAAAGGTGTGTGGACAGGTTGGAGATGTGTCTCAGGCAGGGGCACCACTAGAGGACCAAGCCGTGTGGAGGCAGCAGGACGCTGCGGCGCTCAGGCCTAAAAATGTCTTTGACCAACCCCCTCCTCCACCTGCTAGCATGCCTTAGCAATTCCTTCTATTACAGTCTATACGTACATCTCCATTTTTAAAGCCCAGCGTCCCAAAGAGTAACAACTGCTCCTCATTCCCGCCCCTGCAGCCAAACTACAGCTGATTGGCGGTAAAAACAGCGCACAGCTCATCAGTCCCATACGAGCAGGACAAAGCCGAGGCGACAATGCTTCAGAGGTTTCTCTCAGCTGGAGGCTGTAGCGATGGCCTTCTTAAGCTGCTGGCTACGGATCTCGCGGGTGCGGGACTCGAGGAGCAGGTCGTGGCAGGTGTTGCACACCAACACGGGGTCGTAAAGCTGCTGGTCTGGGATGGGAAGCTTCAGGTGACAACAGTCTTTACAGAACACATTACCACAGTTCCTGAAAATGGAGAACACATGTAACGTTATTAATAGGAAAAATTATATTTGATGTGAAGGTTTCTGAGACACTTTAGATACCAAACGTATAAGATTTCAAAATAAAAGATCCTCAGGACCCAGAGAGGGCAAAAATGAAAAGGCTAAATGCAGATTATGGATTGATGAGCAGCACAAACAGCTTTACGCTTCTTCCTGAAGCACATTTAAAGGTCTTTTCACACATGGCAACTTTACTGCATTCCATCCGTCTCTATTGCATTTGGGAACGGAAACACAAGTCATTGTTTACATAAATAGAATCAGCTGATTTATAATGTATTACATGTTGGAAAACTTGCTGTGTTTAAGTTACATAAAAAATGGATCAAACAGTTGAACACATGCCCTGCTCAGAGTGCTGCTCTGCCTGTGAATATGAATTTAATTATAAATTTAATATAATTTAATATATATAATTTAATTCCCCAGTGAGTCAAGAGCCTTTGATGCTGAAACCAAAGCTTGGAAAATGCACAGCAAATTGTCTTTTAAAGGCATGCTGCTGCTTTGGCAGAGTCACTGTGCAACTAAAGAGTGCAGAGAGAAACAGGCATACAAAATATACAAACACAGCCAGCTTTTAAAAGGAAACACTCAGATCTCTTAGACAAGTGCTAATCGTGAAGCAGCTTCACTTCAAATGCGAAAAAATATTAAGGCTTAAATGTTAAAAAGAATTTGCACAGCATTTGGAAAATGTACTTATTCTTTCTTGTTCAGAGTGAGACGATGAGACTAATCTTGAACTTGATGTTAACCAGCAGCTGGTCAGATTAGCTTAGCACAAAGACTGAAAACCGGCTGAACAGTTTGTCTGGTTTTATTCAAACAGCAACCAAATTTGCCTTCAAAACTGCACCAGAATAAAAGGAATAGCTGAGCACATAATCACCCAGTAACACAGCAACAAGATGCTTTCACACTGCTGACAGCTAGCAAAGCTAGCATTAGTTAACCTGAGCTAACAGGCTTATGGCTGAAGCTTCACATTTACTTTCTTACTCTGAGCAAATACGTAAACACAAATATTTCCACACTAATATTAATCTAGTCTAACCTTGGCATTTATCTATTTTTTCCTCCAAGTTTTAGCACATGTTGGAAAAATTAACAACAAAAAAGAAACACAATGAAGTCTCTACCTGCAGTGGTGACGTCTCTTGGCTATCCAGAACTCACAGTCACAGTTGAAACAATGGGAGGCCATGTGGTCGGGCACCCACCTCGTAACCTACACACAGAGATAGTTATTAGAAAAGTGTGAGACATAGCTCTGCTCCTGGACATGCAAGTGAGAAGTGAGTGGGAACAAGGAAGGAAGAGTGAAGACAGAAGCTCTGTAGGACACTCACCTCAGTGTCCCTGGGCTCCACTCGATCCCAGCTGCCCTCGGACAGACGGTCCTCGCTGTGGGTAGACAGAGAATCTTCCTCATTGCTGTTGTCTGACTCACGCAGACATGTCTAAGGAGAGAACAGAATGAGATCAGAGGATGGATACAAATAAGAACTCTTCTGAAAATAATTGAGAGTAAATACTCTGAAGACAAAGAGAAATGCTTTTAGTTCTTTCAGTAAAGTCTGTGCTTAAAAAGTCACTCACAATGTCATCCTCGTACTCGACGTATGGCTCTGAGGGAGGGGTGCCATACTGTTGACTCTCAAGCCTCATCTGCAGCTGTCGCACCTGCTGTCGCAGCACCTCAACCTCCTGCTTGTAACCCGCCTCGATCTGACGCAATCTCTGCTGCACGGCATCCATCGGCACAGGCAGCCCATCGTCATCCAGGTAAGCCAGGGCCTGGGGAGGTGGTGGCGAGCTGGAAGCTGAGGGTGAGGAATAAGAGGCTGGCAGGAGCTGATGGGCTGCCAGTGAGTAGCTGGTGAGGGCAGCAGGCCCACACAGTCCAGTGTAGCCTGCACTCCTGGTAGGCCATCCAGTCTGCAGCGCACTGCTCGGACAACAGAGAGCCTCCCTGCGGCAGCACTGCGAGCCATTGGCAATGGCAAAGCCCTGGGCGCGGAGGAGTTTACTGGCAAGCCGGCGGCTCTGGTGGATGTTGGGGTGCTGGGCCCGGCTGGCACCAGAGGCAGACTGGACCAGACCCTGGACACTCTCCCAGTGGGAGCTGAGCAAGCACAGGTCCGAGAGCTGGCTCTGGGAAATCAGAGGGCGAGCAGTTACCTGGATGCAGTCTACAGGAGCTGCCGCTAACACACGCTCTCTTCCACTCGCCCCATTTGTCCTCGTGTCCTCCTTCTCCTTCTGGGGTTGAGCTTGTGGCTGAAACTCAGGCTGCTCCTCATCATTCAAAGTATTCTGGGTAAATTCCTGGGTCACTGCGGAGGGCGAGTTGGGGGGATGATCATTCTCACCTGTAAGAGTCTCAGTGGAGTCCCCCATGGGAAGGAGTGGTGTTAGCTGCTTTACAGCCAGCAGGCTCTTTGACTGACTATCAATTTGTCCTTGAAATACAGAGGTTGGTGTGTTGGCTGCAGGTTGAGTGCTTTTGCAGGGCAGAGGTAAGCAGGGCTCTGATTTATGAGTGGGTGATGGTATACTCTCAGCAGTCCTACAGGGGCTCTCAGCCTCCATTGGAGCTTGTTGGAGTGGAGTATCTGTGATCTGATGCAAAGCTTGCATGAGGGCAGGAGTGGAAAAGGCAGTGTGAGCAAGTGTGACATCCTCACTGAGGGGGACAGGTGAGAGGGGCAGGGAAGGCAGGGGCTGCGTAGTGAAACAGGGTCCATCCACAGCCTCTTCAGCACCCACTACACCTGGGACAGCTTTTGGAGTCGGATGCACAGATTGTCCCTCTCCACTGTCCACCGCAGTGTCAGGTATGAGCTCGTTGGAGCCTTTTGCAGCGGGTTCTTCCACAGCAGGTGAGGGCTCCAGTGCAGAGCGACCCTCCTGGCAGTGCTTGTTGAGATTGGGGTCGCTCGATGTTCGTGTCAGGGGCATCCCATTCTCAAAAGCTGACAGCAGGTCATCCATGGAGCGGGTCTTAGGAAGTCTGTAAATCACCAGTACATACAGATCTTATTTTTTAATGTGTATAAAACGCAGTAATACAGTTCTCCATTTTGAACTCTAGAGGGCAGTCTGACTGTTTGTGTTAGAGTGAATTGTTAAATGTTTGTCATTTTTATGCTTATCATCCATTTCTACATTGTAAAGCAATTCCACAGTCCCCCTCCCCAGATTCTTGAGTTTTTGGGTGAGGGGCTGTAGGTTTGATTACAGACACATCCTATCTGGAAGGTCTGTTTGATGTAAGCTTCCTGCCCAGCAGGAGGTCTCACACACACACACACACACACACACACACACACACACACACACACACACACACACACACACACACACACACACACACACACACACACACACACACACACACACACACACACACACACACACACACACACACTGCCTCGTCTTTGTAACCAAGGGGGGTTAAGAGGGGAGGTACGTGTTGTAAACTATTGTGTGAACTGTAACAGTTTGTCAATAAATAGCTGCGAGGGAAGCTGCTCTTTGAAGGACTTTGGGCTGGAGACAGGTTAGGAGCGTGAGCTCCAAGAGCTGGTTCTTGACCAAAGGCCTCCCTTGCGCAAGTAATCGATCGAACGCTGTTGCCTTGTTTTCTTTCATAATAAATAAGTCTCTAGAACTAGCGGGGTTTGTGGGAACAGACCCAACAGTTTGCCATAACATCACTAGTCAGACTGCGGCAATAGTATAGCTCAGACAAACAGACCTGTCCAGGGAACGGGAGGTAAGCTCGTCTCCTGTGATGGAGGGCGGGAGGTAGAGATCCACAGAATCATCCACAGCAGTGCAGGGGGAGGAGGTGGGCAGGTAGACGGCTGTCCACAACTGTAGTGCCCGAGTATGGCAGACTGGCTGCAGCACCTGACAGACAAATGCACCGGGAGGATAAGTACATAGTAATGGCGTCTAAGATCAAAACTCTTTGAACGTGCATCAGAAAGGATGGCAGGGAAAGTAGGATAGATTTAATCTTTAATCATACTGAAGTTCAAAATCGGAGTCACATTATCCATTAATCAAAACACTTATTCTGCTCACTGAGACTGTGACTGAAGATTATGATCATTACTATGATCAACTGTTTCCTTCAGCAAGTCACCTCACTGAACACTAACTGAAAAGCACAGTGGCTTTAAAAGGAAACACTCAGGAAGCAACTTCCAGCTGCAACTATACTAAACTACAAAAGCTGTGAAAACCGGCAGGTACCATGTCATGAGAAGGGATGTAGAGGAAGTTCTGGAAGTTCTTGTTTGCTGTGCGAAGCAGAGACCACACAGAGCAGGTGCGTTTGTAGATATTCTTTGCCTCCCTTTCACGAGCGTTGTTGCACAGAAACGTGCCGTAAAGACACGAGTATGTGTGCTGCACCAACTTGACCTGGACATGTGAAGAAGACACATCAAGTCAGGCCTTTAATTACAGCACTGATTAACTTTAACTCTCATTGTCGGTGTGTGTGAGACAGCTGACTGATGTGAAACATGACCATGTGACCCAAGACTTTATTCATTAGGCCAAATGTATGGTTTCATGTAATCCTGGCCACTTTTTAAAGTTTATAGAAGATGTAGAGATTAATGCGTAAGACAGACTAGTATAGAGTGCTGTCCAACCACCCACCAGGAAGGCCTCGTTGAACTCAAACAGGCAGGGGAACTGTTTGAGCAGCTGGTGAACACAATCCAGCCACTGCAGGAAGACGGGACACTGCTCGCTCACATCGTCTGAGTTCTCCTGGTGGCCACAGCGGTCCCCAAACTTATGACCAAAGTCCAGCCATTCAGTCTCTACGAGCACCTGGAAACCCTGGGGATAGCACAGAAGTCAGTACCAAAAGCAACAAGAGAATCCAGCAAAATAAGTGCTTACCATATCTATGAGAATATGCCTGCATGTCATCTAAAAATCAAATACATTCGATTAATACTGAACTGTGCAGATGCTCACCTCTAATGTCCTGTAGTAGGGGTCCAGCAGGACCTTGGCGAGGGCTACAATCTGAGGCGTGCGGTCCCACCCGTCTGAGCAGTGTACCAGGACAGGACGACCGTCCCGCTCGACTGCTGAACATACCAGAGTGGCAGCCTTCAGCATGACCGACAGGTGCTGCAGCCAACGGGTGCTCTCTAGTGCTGAAAGCCAGCTGGAAACACGAGAGGGGGTTGATTAGGCAACAACTAACCTATATGGAATATGTCATAACTGAGGTAATCTGAAGACTGGATACAGCATGGATTGGGTTATTTGGGTTAACTATGACGGAGCAGGGAGGCACCTCTCTGGAGGCCTTTCTGCTTCACTTCACACATTCGATGTAAAATACACATAGCTGACACACTGAAAACACATGTAAACATGGGAACAAACGGATAGCCATAACACACATGTGCTGTTGGTTGACGTGTACAGACAGACAGCTGGCAAGCCCAGCAGGAACAGGACTGTGTTCCTGTGCCTGTGTGGTGTTGCCTTACTGTGTGGTGAACCCACTAAAACAGAGAAGGTGGAGGGAGGTGCAAATGAGGCCAGAGCCGCTCAGAGAGAAAGGTCACATAGATCGACTTACTTTCCTGGATCGGGGATCTGACTGCAGACAGCCCTGAGAGCCTGGAAACTGTTCCGGATAGCATGGATGTTGGCCATTCCCATGAACATGACCTCACAGCTGGGGTAGTACTCTGAATACAAACAAACAACTTGGATGAAGGTCGTAAGATATCAACAAACAACAATTTGCTTTCAGTGCAACATTCATAGTCATCTAACAGTGACTGTGTGTAGCCACTGGTAGCAATAATATTTTCCATTTAGTCAAACTGGACTGCACTAAATGCGTTAGCAAGTCACTGTAGAGAGAGGGGATTGTTTCCAGAATGGAAAAGCAGCACTTTGTTAAACAGATGTGTGATCAAAAGCTACACGAAGAACATTTTAAACTTGCTCTGTAAAGGATGATTTCTATAAGACAGGTCTAACAGCATATGAGCACTGACAAGAATTAAAGTGTGTGCAAAAGCTACAAATCACAACCAATATGCTCTAAACTGCCATCATAGCAGAGCCTATCTGAAAGCCATTAGTTTTAAATATTCAAGCTGATCAAGGTAAAAGTTGAATTATGATATAATTACCCATATACTTGTCCAGCTGGCTTTAGTATTATTCAAATTGTTTCTGATTATTACATAAGTAATTAAAAAATAATTAAGCTCCATAGAGCTGAGAGAAATTATAAAGTTGGATATTAAAATTATGTTGAGTCACCATAAGCAGGCAATTTTAGAGTACTGAGTAAAAACACTGTTTTACTTCTCACCGAGTTTCCTGTCTGCTTGATTCAGTTGAATCAGACGCCAAATGATACACACACACACTCCAGATAAGGTTAACAGATGACAATATTTCTGGTTTAATTTGACTTTTTGAAGATGGTGCAAAATTTTTTGGGATTATGCCAACCTTCACATTCGCAGCCTCCGCCCTTAGCTCGGTTAGCCACTGCAGCAGTGTATGAGCGAGCATCCAGAATCAGCAGCTTCTGTGTCACAGTGTTGTCATTGCAGCTGGAGCCGCCCGTCAGAGATGAATCTGGGGAAAGAGAAGATTCTGATCATTATGAGCAGACAGTGTAATGCGAATCGACCTGCCAGGGAAAGGAAGAAAGAGAAAGTGTGAAAGGAGGAGGACGGTGTCAGAAGTGCAGGGAACATGATTAAGAGAAACTGACTCTATTTGTAACCTACTGAAAATCAATATCTCCTCATGATGAACACCACTGTTACCTGGTAAGTCAAGAAGCCTTCTTCCCACAGCTTCTGCAGAGAAAGACGACTGGAACTGAAATACTTCTCTCTGCACCCTTCTCTAATTGTGTTAAAAGCTCTTTTAGCACTTTCTGTAATTTGACATATCTGTGTGTTCCTTGTAAGTTAATATGGAGGGAAAAAAGGAAAGCAAAACCAAGTCTGAAAAAGATACAAAGAGTTGTTTTTCTGAACTGTGAAAGCTGTGCTGACAGCTGTCCTACTTTCTGTAACTCACAATAATTACAATGCAGCAACACTGATGCATGTACTTTCTGTTAAAAAGGAGGACATTAGCAATGGAAAAAAACAAAAACAAAAAACACATTCCCAGCCCTGTGAATGCTTGCAAAGCTCTGAAAACACCAGAGTCCTAGCTATTAGCGGCTGTTTACAACCTGGAAATTCACTGATTTCCTCTCAAAGTTCAAAGTGCTGATTAAAAAGCTAATTAAATTTATGGTGTGCACGATAAAAGCGATTCATGTTAATCAGCTACCTTTATACTTTAAATTGGTGATGATGTATTTATGTACTTGCAGGTATTATTGAAAATGCAGTTACATTACAATTTATTATGTGTTGGTTCTCTTGGAAGTAAAAACTGATAATTAAACAATAGATAAATGCATCTCTTTCTCTCTGGTCAAAGTTTGTGAAAGAAGTCTAGAGTTAGAGAGTGTTTGGCCAGGTTTGCACAGCGTGATCTGCTGTTATGTGTCTGGATGACTGCAGAGAGAGAGAGTCTGTTTCAGACACTCACTACTGGAAGCACTCTGTTTGGTATAGGTGTGTGGGCTGCCTGAGTAGACTGCAATATGATGCGATCAGTGGCTGTGACTTTAAGAAAACGAGTGAATTTGGACCCTGGATGGTTTAATTTGACAAACAGGGTCATCGTGTAATGCACAGATGTGCAAATGGATGAGGAGTGCAAGTATGGACGTGCAAAGAAAATCAAACAGCAAGATTACCAAAATCACTATCGGAAGAGTCAGGAGCTTCCCCGCGTTGTCGATTTGTTTGTGCACCCTTGGTTCCGCTGTCCATCTGACAGGCCTTAGCGATGGACGTAACTAGATACTCATCATCTGTGTTCCTCCAGCCCCACCAGCTAATCTCAGGCTGGCTACAGCGGGCAATCACTGCCCCGTTCTTCTGGTGCCTGGAAAGGAAGGTTACAGAGTTAATTAACCTAAAATGATGGATTTTCTTCAGCTTGCACCCATATAAGCTGGAGAAAACATGCACACAAAGTTACCTGTAGACCACCACTGGGATCCTCTTCCAGGATCTAAAAGAAGCCACACTCTCCAGCTCCTTGTCAGTGATCCAGATTGGAATCAGAAGCTTCTGTGGGTAGCTGGAGCACAGCCTACAGGATGAACAGAAGGTTAGAGGTTCTAAAGGAAGTTTTAAAACCGTTTATAATGCTGCATTATCTTTTGATGAGGAAAACCAAGATGAAACTGGCTGCAAAAGGACATTCCCTAAAATGTTCTGGTTTTCAGGGTCACTGCAGCATCAATATCTCAGCTAGACCAGGGAACAAATCAGAAACTTCCATCTGTCTTTGCTTTCTCCTCTTTCTCTCCCAGGATACTTTCTTCAAATTCTAATCACTTGCTCAGAGTCTAATAGCAGGAGGGAGAGAGACTGTGTGTGTGTGTGTGTGTGTGTGTGTGTGTGTGTATAAAATACAGTGCTGAGTCATGGGCCTCAGCAGGCTGTGACTTGTTTAATTAGCCAGTTGTCCTATGTGTGTGTCTGTCTCAGTGGGGTGTGTTCTCCTGGGCCCTCCAAACAGACTGACCTTTTTTTTTTGTAGCATTTATTTACCCAGACTGCAAAGGAGACCCTGATGTACAGGTGCACACACTCATACATCCATTCAGTCTATTGTTTCTACTTAGGTGACTGCCTTAATACAGCTTATCTTAGGCTGAACTACCCAACCTGGTAGCTTCAGCACACACACACACACACACACACACACACACACACACACACACACACACAGAAAGCTGTTTGTTTCAATGACAGGGAAAATTGCAGCTTTAAAGACATCCTAGATTAGCCATTAGCTTGTCTTATTTAAAGTGTACCTATTGGACATCCATTAATCAATTAAGACTTCTAGTCACAGTGGATGATGATGAAAACATCAAAGTCACATATCTAAAAGATGTGGAATTTGCTTCTAGGTGTTGCCTTTCACTTTAAGGTACCCTTTTCTTCCCTCCCGTCCCTGGTGACACTCTCATTCTGAAAAACCTTGGATCTCATCAAAAAGTAACTAACTCTAAAATTCAGACACTTATATTACCAACCAGAGTTCCCACTCTGGCAGAGCTCTCAGAAATCTCACAGAAACACTGCCATTCACCGTCAACTATCCAATCATTACTCTTTATAATGACACCATTCTATACTACTAACACTAGATGCAGTCATCGGGATATACCTGCTGTGCTTTTCATGGTTAAGCATCAGTGACATACTTGTAGTTGCAGTTGATGTCAGACACTCTCCAGATGTTTTGAGTATCGAAGCCCATCCTCTTGACCTCCATTTCCATTCTCTGACGTACATGATCACCTACAAACACACATAGAACATGGAGCGAGGGTATAAATGAAAAATGCCCTCTCAAACATTTACTTGTTCTAAAACTGTGAACGAATGTGTGTGAACCTGGGCGGCAAAGATGAAGGTGCTGATCTTCATCGTCAGCGCTGCCTCCTAGACACCACGCGTGATAGGCCAGGGCGAACAGGTCCTCCAGCCGTGATGGGTGTGCTATGGCCCGGTTCAGACGTTTGACCCACTCCTGGCACTGCTTGAACGTTGCAAAGTGGCATCTGTGGAGATTAGAAAGATTAGTGAGATCCAACAAACCCTTCATGCACTGGGGACTAGGAGAATAAATAAATAAATAAATAAATCAGCTGTTCTGTGATTTTCCAGCCTTTAAACCAGAGTAGTAATGTGGTTGCTTAATAATGAGGAACCAAAATGCTGCTGGGCACATCTGCTACCGAGTATGCGACGGTTCCACTGGTTTTAAACTTTACAGATGTTCATGAACACATAAAGATGAGAATTTACCAACACCCTTTATTACCTTTGAAACCTTAGTTTCAAAGAAGTATTACCTACATATTATTTTACATTTCCTATCTAAGGTGGGCGAATGACAGTGCGTCACAAGTTGTGACCAAAATCATCAATGACTACAAGTACAGTTCAGTTCTGCAAAAACACATAATTTGTCTCTTTCTCCATGTCAAGTCCTTTTACATTATTGCTTAATTTGATCTCAAGTAAGTCAAACTGAACTCCAAATTCAGTCAGTCTGTTGTTATGTGTACAATTTACAATTGGTAATGTGCAATATGAACAGTTTCCTAAATGAACCCATAGTATTACTAATTCAAATGTGTATCAGAGTACTGTGCTGTAAGAGAGTGTAAGAGTGAGGGGCTCTCCTTACCTGACAACTTTAGAGTCTTTGCAAATGATGTGCAACTGGAACATATCTCTACTCTCTACACTTTCTATCAGCCTGAGAGGCACCTGCAGAGGGAGACAGAGAGCATGTGCATTTAGCCTGATGGCCCACTGTGTGAGCAGACAGCACACTGGCAGAGAAATTACCACCCTCTGGTCTAGCACAGACTGTATCCAGGTTAGACACACTAAGTAAACCTTTAACCTGACTGCAGAGGAACAAAAGGCCTCACTGGTGTTCCAACTTTGCCTCTAGAACTGTTATGATACCAAGTGACAGCTACAAACCGCTGTCTCTTATGCTTTTCAAGCAGGTAAGTAGTACTTTAGAGTAAGATGTTAATGAACCCCCAACGAGGTTTAAAAAATTCCTTATGGACAAACCTTTGAGCATAAGGACTATGTATGTGCACTTTTTACAAATAATGGCCAGTTTAATTCATGAGAGAGAGTGCTGGCGACACAGTCATTTCACAAAATGATTAATCCATCTACCACTCTGCTGAATGTAAATTACAGTTTGGCCTCAGTGCATCCCAATCATGTAAAGTGAAGAGGAGCTTAATGACAGCTGTCTAGACTATGGCAGAGGGTGATGTTTTATCATATGGTACTCACAGATATGTCAATGTCCACACCTGGGTAGGTCTAAAACACAGTGACACCATGGAGCACAGACAAGGAGAGAAGGAGGGAGGGAAGAAATAAGACAGGAGGAAATGGAAAAAAACAAAACAACAAACTATTAAACCCAAAAAGGAGGCATTGGGAAATGAAGAGTTAAAAGGAAAGTAAACACCAAAGAGGCTGCGAGATGAAAAGACAACCGAGCGGATCACGCTGTGCACTATTTGTAGCACATGGCCAAGTCAAATGGAAATCATGACGAGATAGACAAACACAGGCGGGAGCAAAGGGCAAGAAAACAGCTTAAAAGTAAGAGGCTGTAAAGAGTTGTGAAGGGGAGGTGTGGGTGAAAGGTTGTTGTTTGCTGGCATTCATACAGTTCATGTGTGCTTCTGGGGTCAAGGCAGGAGTCTGTCTAAGTAGGAAATCAGTTTGATAAGGACTGTTAGTCTGTGACATTTGAACTTTGTGTGGTAATCTCACTCTCCTCTGCTTAAAGTTAAGGTGAGGACGTGCCTTGGTGATTGGCCCTCGCCACCTCCTTTGTTTTTAAAACTGTCATCTTTTCCAGAAGCTGAATCCTTCTGGAAAAGATGACATGGATTTGGGAAGAAGGATTTTCATTGCCAGTGAATGCAAACAACCAGCCTGTTTGTATTTGAGCAAGGCCTGACGTCAGCAGGAGCGAGCTGGTGGACAGCACTGCCAGCCTGGATGTCACATTAAACCTTTGTGGTTTCAGGATTAGAGGGTCTAGTGCTCCTGTGATTTAACCTTGGTACAAACAACTACATGCCAAGTAAGCTAAAAGTGCTCTACGGGTACCCCATTGAAAGTTTATTTGCCTTATTGCCACAGTTCTTTCTTAATAAAAACTTATATGGGGGAAGGGAAAAAGTCTAATTGCATCCAAACTAAACATCCTTCCCTCTCCTCTGCTGGTGGCATAGGGCTCTGGCAGAAGTGACAGTTCTGTGATTCTTTGTTAGGTTTGTTGTCGGAGACATGCACTCACATTGATGACTGAGTCCTTGAACTTGATGTGAAGTCTGTAGTTAGAAATGGCAATGATGGCTTCATCAGCACGGCCAAGGTATTCCACACCTTCCCCCTGAAGAACTGGGAACGGCACCTGCAAAGACCCAAAAACAATGGAACTGTTTACGTCTCCTGTGCATGAAACATTACACCAGCACGTATTTAACAGCTTTATTCAATCTACTGGAAGTCTAATCCTGACAGAACATATTATGTTAATGCCGCGTCCTCAGTTTTGGTGCAACTCATTCTAAATATTGATCGTGGGAATGTCATTTTTGGACAATGACAAATTAAATTTAACTTTGACTGAAAAGCCAGACCATTAATGTCTGTGTACTACTGTGGATTTTTTTAGATGGTCATCAAAAAAAAGTAATCTCAGAGCAAAACAGCAAGATATGTGACATGATCTGTTAAGCTCCTTGTCATACTTTTAGAGGTACTTAAACTCAAATATTATATTGGCACGGCATTTCATTTTTATAAGCAATACCCAGCATTGCTGACAGCTTGTGATCATCCTGTCAGAGTAATATTGAAGATAAAAGAAAAAGAGGGACATGAGAAAAAGCGTGCATGCGTAGCTGTCCAATTAGGGCATATGAGTTTTACAGAAGAGCCTTTGTGAGCACAGAGGGGCTTGTTGGTGGAAGGGAGACTGTCTGCTCCGGTGTAGAGGGAGAGGGATCCCAAACTGTCCATTAACATTCCATGGCCATTTGATTAGTCACAGCCAAGCCCCGGCTTCAGCCGCAACGACACCCCTACATTAAGGTAATTGCTTCCCAACAGAGGTTAACAGAACATTTTTCATTTCATTCTGAGGCAGGGTATTATCTTAAAAGTCGACAGAGTGGGAGAGACACATGGTTGCACGTGCCAACTCCTAAAACATCTTTTCATTTATCTAAAACAGGAAGCTTTTAATCAGTTTCAGACCAGCTGCTCTTGTTGTTATTCTGTTTACTTACTTTACTGCTTTTTCAATATAATTAAAAAAAGATGCACTGAAACAAAAGATCTTGAATAAATGGTGTTGACCAGGAGCACAAGTGTTAGATTATAAAATAACTTTGTGAAACACTCTCGGCTTGGTGATGAATTGGGGGACTGTGTAAGGCCCATTCAGTCTTGATTATAACATACTTTTTTTCCTCAGTTGTCACTTGGATGCGATTGGCACGAGCACAGTTATCGCTATGGCTGCTTCAAACTAATGAAAAGTGCGACACCGGTCTTGTTGTTGAGTTGCTAAGTAGTGAGGAAAGTGTTGCTTAGAGACAACATTACCTCATTCTGTATTAGCATGCACTGCTGAGTGACGCTGAAGAGGACCCACTAGTGCATGTTAAAAAAAGACAACATGCAGCAGAGCAAATGCAAGGCTATAGCAGGCCCACTTGAAACAGCCAACACTGCAGAAAGAAGAGCTCCACAGCACAAAAAGCTAAATGTGACCGATATTCCCATCACTCCATCTAGTCCAACAGACTATTTACTCTCATGCCAAATTGCATAAAACTTTAAAATAAAGCAGGACTATTATGTAGAAATCCCATCAAGTGGTAAGAGGTCAAAAGATGTTGATGATGGCTGATCCATAAAAATGTTTTTAAAAAAAAAAAAGCCCTGATATTTATCACTGCACCTGCTGCTCATCAATAACTGAAAACTTCCACATGAATCGAGACAGGAAGCATGACGAGGGGAAAAAAAAAAGAAGTGTAGCTTAAACTGGGAAATGGAGCACATAGTACTCTGCGCTCAGACATCAGCAGAGCCAAATATAGGCAGCAGCAGCCCCCTCCTTCTCGGCACAATAGAGCGGGACTTTGAAATATTTTTGGGATTAAAATATTCCAGTTTTTCAACTGACAAATTGAAAGTGACAGGAGGACAAACGGCGCTGACACCTAGCTAGGTTAAGCTTAAAAACCATGTAGCTACTGACTGAGGAAAAGGACTGAGGATACCGTTTTACAATATATAAAAGGAAAACGCCACAAAAGCAAAGGAAAGGTATACAATTTCATTAAATACTGGCTCAGTGGCAGTAGAAATTCAGGTAGAGAGTGTACACATTTCTCTGCTGTGGAAAAGACTTGAAGTGTGTTGCTAGGAGTGCCATAGTTAACATGGTGTACAGACTGCAAGCTGCATTAAACAAGCTGTGCTCCAAAAGTAGGTGCATGAGTCACTGGCAGCCAGCAAGTGCAACAGAAGATACTGTGTCACGTTTCCTCTATGAAGCCTTCAGCAGCAGAAATATGACAAGAGAGAGAGAGAGAGAGAGAGAAAGAGAGAGGGGGGGAGGGAGGGTGAGTAGAAAGCCCCATTTAAAGAGGAAAAAAAGAAAACACTGACTTGTGAGTCGTGACTTCCGGTTTAAGCAGCCTGCCTGTTAGGACATGCACGTGAGCAAATGTACGCGCAACTGAAAGCATGCACCATGACTTGCACGCACGCAGGAGGGAAGGCAGTAGGGTAATAAATACAGTGGGGTGGGGAAATGCCTGCAATTTGTCCGCAGTAAGAGACATCAGCTGTCAGTGAAACCATCATGGGAGAGCCTACACATGCACAAAAAGTCACACAAAAGCACATGCATGTGACTCCATGTGTGAATGCAAGGGGAAGGGAAGCAAGCGTAAGAGTGCAGAAACAGAAAGATTCTGCCATAAGAATTCAGCAGATTAAAAGACACTCTCATAAACTTTGCTAGCAGACTATGAACCAGCCATGCTTCCTTTGCACACTGCTCAGCTGGAAAAAATATACAAAAGACCTTTGACACACAGAGCCCTTTAAAGCATAGCACTTTAATAATAAAACATTTGAACAGGTTGATACTCCCTGCAGTTCACTAGAAACCAAGTGGCTTCAATTGAAAGCCACAAAAAAGAAACAACAGATAGTGACCCCAGGCCCCTCCTCCCTCCACTTTTCCTTTGTCCAGTGCTCCAGACACATGATGCTAAGCTCCATTAACCAGCAGACAGCCACAGAGCGCCAGCTTAACACCAGAGGGTCAAGCGCAAGTTAGCCATCACAGTTCTGCTTACTTGTATCCTCACATGGAACAGACTTTGAAATCCTTCTCACTTAACTGACCTAAATGTTTCTGAACCTTCTTATCCTCTGCAGCGGCTTCTAATTTATTTATGTAAATTTTTTTTGGAACAGCTTGGGGTAGTTTATTCTGCAGTATGGCTCACATATGCAAACCTCTCAAGTAAAATTTCTACTGTATTTAGAAGTTGATCTTCAACAGGCCAACTACATATATGTATTTAGCCTTTTTATGTTAATAATATGAACATTTACATTTATATTCAAAAAATAAATGTTTTAAAGTAGGTCAAGCACAAGTGCTCCTTTACAACCAATGCACTTAAAGAAAGGCCTGAGCCACAATTCAGTCCTTTCATATGTACATGCAAAACAACTTCCTGCTCTCCTTATTAAAGCTTTGCATAAAAATATCCCTTATCTTTACATGCTGGCTTAATTCAGAACCAATTTTAAAAAAAGTTTACTGAAGAGAATTTGTTTTCTTATTAGAACTCTATGATACTTTATCTGTAGAGAATGCGGGCAATTGCTGCATTCAAATGGAAATACTTGTTATTCTAATTGCTAATTAATTTTGTCAGTGTTTAGCACAGGAAAAAGTTGAGCTACATGACAGTGAAAAAAAACAAAAGCATTCCTCTGGGTCCCCATCACCATCACTTCTTCCATGTCTGACCTCAAGCCTGTCGGGTTGAGACTTGTGCAGTAATATCTCGGAAATCATGAGATGACCAGGCGTCAAGGTGAGGGTGTTTCAGAGGAACACTGATTTTATTAGCCACCAAGATTTAACATAACGTCACAACCTAGAAGTGCCACACTTGTTCCTGGTTTTCTAATATTAAGTCATGTTGCTGGGCGTGAGAGCAGATGGGACCGTGCTGTAGAAGTGGTTGTCACCTCACCTGAAGGCTTTCATCCTCCTTCACCAGCTCCTTCTGGGGGAACAAATCCTTGGCCTTGATGTACTCCAGACTGGGAGGCCCCTCTTCACCCTGTCAGACACAAACACAATCCAGCGATAGAAAGATAAATACTTCCGTTGTGATTCATGTCAACATATCAATGTGAGACTACATATGAGAAACTGAAGCAACACACAAAGTCCATAAAGTTTGTTGATAGCAATACTGAAGCATGTGAAGAGACATGAAACAATCAATACAACCAAACCCAGAGTTAATATTCTCACTGCTTTTATCCAGGTCATTAGGCTCTGGTAGTTCATTGGTTCATACGTGCCAGGTAGAGTTTTGCAATCTCTTGCAGCCAGCTCAGACATCACGTAGGAGATTAAAAATTTACTACGAGGGCCCTAAAATTGTACATTTGAAGAAGAAAAAGAAAAAAAAGTAGTACACAACCTTGTGTTAGGTCAATGTGCCAAACCATTTAAAATGTTTATTACTTGCTTATGACTGACAGTTTTCCTGCCTGATGAATACTAATGCTGAAAGAGAAATGCAACTTTTGATGTCTGCAGTGTGTTTGCTTTGGCACTGCAGTGCAGGTGGTTACTGCAAGTGTAAAAGATACCCAGTGCTGCCTATCACAAACCAGTACACTATGTGACTGGGTGTAGTGCAAACAAAGATACTGCGATTAACTTGAGGATTTTACCTTTTTTTTAAAAAAAATACAGATTATACAGATAATAAACGTAACTATTTTGATTGCAAATATGATTTGCAAATATTTCTGCAGTTTCTTAGAAATTACAAACAAACAAAAAAAAAAAAAACAGCTGCAGTCTTTTCAAGTTCACTTCTCTTCTAATGGATGGTCGGCTAAAATTAGACTGCAACACTTTAAGGAGTGGCGGAGATGAGAACGAGAGGAACAAAGAGGGCAGTCGAGTCTGTCCTTGAAGCTTAGGGGCCTGTGTCCAACTCGGGCTGAGCAAATATGTTCATCAGGTCATACTTCAATCACTGGACTTAAAGGGGTGAAAAGCAATCACATGATGAAACTGAAGGACATGCCCTTGGCTTTTATTCTCTTTAATCCCTATTCTAAAAACACCAACGTTTTGCAAATAATTTTTATATTTTTTTTTAACTTCATAATTCAAAAGTAAGCACATTAAGCAAATTAACATCTTCCCCAATATACCATTCTATACTCTATAGTGTATATAGTATGGTACATTAGTGTGGTGCATGTCCAACAATTTTCTAGCTTTGTGCTATAACACGAATAAGTTCCAATCCTTCTCGTTCAGGTGCTGTGTCATTTCTGCCACTTTACTGCTCTGCTGGATTTTCACTTTTCCATTTGAGTGCGACCCTGTGTCATTTTGGTTTTATAATAAAATCAGAAATAGAGGCCTAACTGGGTGGTTTATTTCTGTGAATCACATCCACGGAATCTTCTAGGATCCCACCAAGATAGTTATAGTATATTTTAAAAAAAAAACCCCAAATAAACCACACAACAGCAAAGTATCAGTTAGGTGAAATTATTGAATTTTAAAAAGCAAAATGAAAAAAGATCCCATGCATATTAAACCAAACCCCCCCCCCCCTCCAAAAAAAAAAAAAAAAACTGGCATGAGGAGGCGTCGAGATCAATTACAGTATTGTGTTTGAAAATGTTGTTTAATTTTAAAATACGGATTAGAATACAAGACAATAAGAACAAAGTGAAATTAACCTGAAAATGAAAAACCTTTAACACTGCATCCCAAGAGGAGGACATGCTGAAATTTCAGGAATTATATCAGAAACCAACTGATGTCTGACCACAGAGAACTCCTGCCGTGTTTACAGTGGTTACATCTGTAATCCGGAGGCTCAAACTGGTAATTAAACCACACGATAAGCATACCACCCATTGGGCTGGTAACAGATGGACATAGTGTCCCTACAGTGACAACCCCTCACCTACAAGTCACCAATCACCAACATTTTCCCAAAAGCATCACATCACAAGTAATAATGACAATGCCAAGGCAGTATTTTTCAGCTTATGTGACATAGCTCCATCAGTAGGTAATAATTACAGTGAGCTAAAAACATACATCTGTGATAGCACAGGTGGTGTCATGGATGATGAAAACTTTTGGCCGATGATGAAAACAGTTGGCACCCCAAGGTGGCTAAGCAGTGCAGGAGAGGATGGCTGGATGCAGCTCTAGATTTAGGTATTGCATGGACAAAACAGCACAGGTGTCAAATTCTTGGCAACCCTTGGAAGGGAGAATATCCAGCTACCAGGGATTTCCCTCTCTCAAAAAGGGCCTTTTGAGGTAGGCACGGGGGTAGAAGTCTGACAATGGGAAAGAAAAGTGATAAATCCCAACTGAAAGTCATCTGTTAATTTATTATAGTATAAGTTGCAATAAACAGTGGTGGTGATGATTGCCACAGAGGTGGGTGTCATGGTGAATGTGTCCATGTGAGGCATTTAAACCCCCTAATGAGTTGCTCCAGTGGTAAGTGCTATCTAGCATTACTGCAGGCTCCATTTCCTCCAAATGTTGCCTTTACGTTCATGGTAATGCTGTGTTTCCATCTTCATATAAATGCACACTCAAAATGAGGGGAGAGTGGTGGTTTTGTAATGCAACGATCAAGTAAAGTGTGCTGTGTGTGAGGAAGAGGAAAAAACTCCTGTTCAGTGATTATCATCTATATTTAGACCAGATAAATATGCTTTAATGAGTGCGTTGTTGTTGTTTGGTAACAAACAGAAATCTGATAGAAAATGGGTTGAAACTCCTTTTAGTTTTCATGTAAATTCTAGCAAAGCCTCCATGATGACACTCATTTGTTGTTCTCGGTAGCTCTGAATCGGTATCACAACTTGAATGTTAGCATGAATGTAATTACTCCAGTTGACTGCTTGTAATTAGGATTATATAGTATCACACGAATGGCGTTTTCCACCAAATCAAATGTTAAAATCCTCAGTTTAAAAACACCAACCTGTGGTGCCTCTCTAAGAAGAAACACATTCTGGTTGTCCCAGAATGTGGTTGTCCCCTCCTCCAAATCCTTTTGAAATGCAACCCCACTAATCTGTTGACCTTTTACCCTGAGCCAACAGGTGGCATCAGACTGATGAGGCAGCTGTGCAACATCAACATTACTTATGTTCACCTGAGAATTGGTGTATGTATTATGACTGTGGCCATCAGTCAGAGGGGTCCTATGAGGTCATCACACGCTGATCGACCACCACATCAAATTACTTCAGCCACTAGTATTATAGAAGTCCCTCTGAGAAATTCAATTATAATCAATTACTCTAAAGTTAACCAAAACCAACCTCCAAATCAGTTTTTCCTGTAAAAATGTGTCAATTTACATTATAATATCTTACAAAAAAAAAAAGCAGACAGACACTTGGACCACAGCCACACACTTTCATCTCCCATCAACAATCCATCTAATCTGGTTTGGTTTCCAAATACCCCAGGCAGCATTACCTGGTAGACTCTTGGCCACATTTATACTTTTCTCTTGCAGAGCTCTGACACAGCATTTCTCTGATTCCCACAAGTACGCGATGTACTTTAAAGACAAGAAGAGCTAAGTTGTGTATGTGTTGCCCTAGAAGCACAAGACACTACCTAATGAGCTATTGCTATTAGCTTATATTAACAGCAATAGATTCAAATACCATAGGAACATACTCATTGAACTACATGAAACATGGATATATGCATATTTCAGCTTCATAGATTCTTTGCACAAAGATGATGCTTAAAGACCTGGCTTTAAAAACCGTCATTACATTTGGAGACTTTTTTGGAGGGAGTTTATTTTGTCCATATTGTGATTTTTGTTTCCACAAGCAGACAATCAGCTTACAGAAGATTAAAGGAAAACAGGGATGCTCTCACTTCTAAACAGCTCCCAAAGATGGAGCACAGCTTGTCCTGTGCCCGACACGTTTTTGCTTCGTCACTGCTGCGAGCCTGCGCACCCTCCCCCACCTTTGTCCAACCAGCTCAAAAAGCTGGAGCTGACAGGCATGCGCGCATACGCCTCCGTGCATTTACCAAATATAAATGTCAGAGTTGATAGCACATGAAACATCAAGATAACATTAATAGCCAAAACAGTATCAGCTATGATATCAGCTACTGTAGCAGCCAACGAGACAGCCGTGGCAAGACAGATTAGCAGCATGCATGTGGAGGGAATAATGCACAGTTGCTTTTTCCAAGTTTTACTTCTCTGGGGAAAGCATGTGTGAAAACGGTCCTGCACGTATGCAAATGGAAACAGGACAGAATAGGTAGACAAAGTGAAAGAGACATTGGCACAGTGTTCATGAATAAATGTCTGGTTTCCATGGATACGACAGCCTCTTTTTAGAGGCCCTTTCACCCAAAAGCTTTTTCTAACAATTTGCTGTCCTTACTCACCAGATTATTTACTTAATCTGACTGGTGCTTTGTCCCAGAGTTTTTCGGATTAGAGAAGCACTACAGGATGCCAAGGTGACCTCCTGAATATGTGGACAACACGCACTTACATCTCTGCTTTTAACTGTTCGGTCATTCGCCGTGTTGGACATGATAAATATATTAAACGATGATTCTAAATAAAAAAGCGAGGGGAAAAAGGACGAAAATGACTGCAGGCAGAGGGTGCAGAGACAGGGCAGAATGAAAAACATTATATATAAACATTAAAAATAACCAGGCCAAAGATATTTTTCTGAGTAGAGCTAGGGAGCAGATTCTAAGTAAAAAAGTCAAGATCAAAGATGGCAGACTATGACAAATCTCTCTAAATGCATTTCTTTCTCCTTGTCCCATCGCCACCTACATTAATCTTCAATCGATCACTGTGTTCTAAACAATCAATTCCATTTTTGTGTTATAACTGGGCAGTACTCCAAGAACTGAAAAAAATAAACTGGGCAGGGTTTTCTTTACGTGAACAGAATCCATCCGAAATCCACAAAGTTGGAGTAACACTTTGTAGCACAGTAAGAGCAAATCGATCAAGGTAAACACACAAACAAGCGACAACTTAAAGCAAAAGCATGAACCGATGGCCCTGACAGTCTAGGCGTCTGATGGCTCTGATGTCTTGCGAGGGACATGTTGGTGTTCTGGTTTAGACACACTTACAGGACAAGTCACTGCTAATCTATAAAAAGTCCTCCTGAGTGGTCCATCAACATATTAAGTGATTTGTTTGTTGCACTTTACTTTGTGGTATTTGCCCTACTTATCAACCAGTGGTATCTGTCACTCAAACTGGTAGTCAAGTCGACTGATGGCCTTTAAGTTGAAAATTTAACTTTCACATTTAACTGTCACTTTGCCTGTTGCCTCTTGAAGATGGTGCAGTTGATCGACATTCCACAGTCTCTTGTCACTACCTGTATGGACGCCCCTTAAACATTTCTATCCTCTTCCAGGAAGACAATGCCCATATCCACAGGACATGAGGCATCACTGAATGGTTTGACTTTCAAAACACCAAATGAGGTAAAGGGTTATGGTGGCAAAAGCCCTTACTGAGACACCTTTGTGTTAGTTTTTCCTTTAACTCTTTACCCCTTGAAAGTCTTCTAGGAGTAACCCTTGAAGGTCTGTTCTGAACTGAGTGGTTTCTGCCATATTTCAGGCCTGTCTTTAAAACAGAATGACTGGGTGTCATTCTGTTTTATTTCTGGCATCAGAAATGAGTTGTTTTCTGCCTATGCAGCTACCCTAAGAAAAGCCCAGAAACTATTCTAATGATCATCAAACCATGTCTTTATTCATACGTACTGGAGTGTCAAAACTCATTATTTAGGGTACAGAGGTGGTTGTCTATATTGGTGAAACACGAAACAATATAATAAACTGGCTGGCATTATCCCAAAAAAGGTTTGCATAAACGTTCACATAGGTTAGCTCAGACTTTGGTTTGGTATGGCTATACTGAGACAACAAATACAAATTAAGTACCTTTCCTTTCAATAACTTGCTACGCACTTTGCTTTTTTTTCCCCCCCAGTCCCTCATCTCTGTTGTGTTGTCTTCCTCGGGGGTCACAACACAAAGTCTGTTTACCGTTTTTTTCCACCTTGGTATTAGGCAGAGAGTTAGCATACAGCCTGATACAGCCTAAAGGCACATCCCCCAATAAGCTTTTGGCTTTACTTACACTGCTGATTTATTTAAATAGTGGGAATAATAGAATCTGAGTCATGGAAAAATCTTATCCAATTCAATTATATGTTTATAGTTCCATTTACTGCAGACAACATTGCACATTGTACATTAGAATAGTAACTGAAGATGCCCCCGCAACTGCTGGATCACAACAGTGGTGGCCATGATGAAAATGATGGAGCCTCCTTCCACAGGAGAAGACTGACAGCGCTCTGATCCACTTAAGCAACAAAGGATGGGGATACTAAATTATACAGACACTGATGCAGGAGAAGTGCCGACTCAGCTGCGTCACAGACATATTGGAGAGAGATCATAAATTGCGGAACGCCTGGCTACATCTGTTCACAGAGAAAGGAGAGGGAGAATGAACAGCTGCACTCTTCCTACCTGACAGCTTTTCAAACAAAGCTTTCTTTAAGAAGATTTGTGACAATATAATTTTCACTAGTATTATTAAAATCTTTTTTGGGATATGTATTGTATAAAGAAACAGAGGAATAGCTTGATAAATCTCTAGGTGAAATATATGTGATAATGCTGAAAGGATCTCAGCATGCCAGTCCTCTACTGTGGCTGAACCATTTGAAACACTAATGGATGGATCACTATGAAATACTAGTACAGACTTGCATGTGTCCCAGAGGCTAGATCAGTCTCATTTTCATATTTCATAGTTCATAGTTCCCAAAACTTTCAAAAGGTTCACATTTGTAGTTTTTGAAGAAAATATTTTGTTCAACTTGTCATTTCCATGAAAGTTTTTGAAATACATCTTTCCCTCTGAGGGAGATGTGTTATATACCTGCAAAACTACTGATGCTTTCTTGGTGCTAAGTAACATTTTTTATATTATATTATATTATAAAAGGTGGAAGGGCTAAAATTTCACTGATTCTTTTATCAACCACATGCTCAAAGTGTGATACAGACTCTGCTGAAAGAATGCTAGCTTTATAATTTGCAAGTATTTAAGTTTCACCGAGTGGTGAAAATAAACACGTTCACCTATGAATTCACAAGATTAATGATTATTTTCACCACCTGTATTTCCTTTTGCTGTTTTCTTTTAAATATCCTTTAAAAAGTTTCATCACCTGTTCCTCTGATAATGTCTCTGGCCGAAGCAGCTGGCTCTTGATCTGCCCATTTTGTATGGGAGGAAAGTAAAATCCAAACACCCCCTTTTATGTGAGCATGAAAAAGAAAGTCTGAGTTAACAAAGACAGTTGATAACTACTGTCCTCATACTAGTGACAAAATAGCTAACACAAAGAAAGTCTGGCTATGGAAAGTCTGCTGGCTTCAAAGGTAAGTGTCATTTTTTAACAATGTATAGCTCAAATTACTGGCATTTATGTGTATGAAGTTTTTTTTAATTTTTTTTTATTTACTGGGTATCTTACCAGACATTGTTTATATCAGCCTCAAAAAATGAACTTTAGGTGGCTACTAACATTGGACTCTTGGCAGGAAAGTGTGATTTGATTTAATGCGTAGTTGAAAAGCTGACCTCCTGAAGGTTAGCAGTTAATGGCCACATTGTACTGCATGTGCTCATTACCTGCTAACCTTGAGGGGGTCATAGGTCAACATCCTTGGTTGTCAACCTTTTCTTTACCATCTCAAGGCATAAACAAAAACAAACACCTGTTCTACATGCCTCTTCCTCATAGCCCATGTACATCCTAACTCAAAGCAGGACCTTCACTGCAGTGAACACTTTGGTGCTCCGGGACTGCAACAGTGAATGCATGAAAACATCTTACCCATCCTAGTCCTGGCAGCTCCCCACCCCCCTCTCCTCCCCGTCAGTCAACATACCAGCAGCTCAAAGCTGTCCATCCGACAGAGGTGAATGATGACAGCAATAGAAGCACCTTTTCATCGCCTCATACTCTAGAACATTCTGAGATAATTCAATTATTTATATCGAGTTACTGCTGTTACTTAATAACTGCAGCACTCGTGTGTCGAGCAGCACCCCCACCCTCCACTACCTGGAAGGGAGGCAGAAACACACAGGCGGGTGAGATAGAGAGAGGAGGGCCCTAAAACACACCCATCGGAAACAAATGAAAGACTTACAAAGCAGTTGAGCATGGAGCAGGACACCCTTCCTGTGAGGCTCATGTCGAGGAGAGGCAGGACTGTGCCTGAATGACACGCAGCCTACGGAGCAGCAGCACCACCAGAGCACGAGGAGCCGGCATAACCATTCTTCTCCTGAGCCTCTCCAACCTTCTTTTGCTTCGACCCCCTCTGCCTGCCACCCCACTTCCCACCCCCCCGCAGCTTTTGCAGGTTTGCCCCTTATCTAGAGGTTCTGTGGGACAACACAGCAGCCCTGGCTCTAAGTCAGGATCCCACCCCACCCCCACCCCCCCACCACTCCCAGAAAGGGCTGCACACTGGCGTCTGAAGACAGCCCCTGTTGCACTGCTGGCAAAAAGGATGATAGTCCATAAACAAAATTGGAAAAACAGTACAGAGAGGCGCAGCAGTCTAGTGGATCAGCTGAGTTACAAGTGAGACGAAAGCAGAAGAGTTGAAATGACTGCAGATGTGCCCAGCGATGTGGATCAGGGGAAACTGTGAGAAGAGAAAACAGGAAAGAAAGGAAGACGGAGGGAACTGCCTGATGTAAGCTCCACCCTCTGCATGCGCATCTACCTCCCTCCCTCCCTCTCTCACATTTGCATGCTCGCATTTCTCCCCATCTCCTTCTCATCTCTTCCTCCTCCCCCCACCTCCTCCTTGTTCACCCTTCACCGACATCCCTTCAGAAATATGCTTCTCCCTCAGCAACAAGGTGGTAAAGCCTCGAGTGCATCGCTGACCACCAGAAGATGCTCCGATTGCCACACTGACTGCAGTACGCTGTGGCTCAAACACACACAGTTTACTGATAGCTATATGCGCAAAAAATGCCCCCAAAAAAGAATGCACAACCTGAAGCCAACAGCAGAGAGACACAACGCATCCCATTGTTGGGACAGTATCCCATCACAAAACGGTCACACTAGCAGCTACTGATGTAGCGCAGAAGGCAAATACGTGGCAGAGAACAGAGGGAGGGAGGGCAACAAGAAGAGACGGTGGATGCAGAGATTGCTGGTGACACAGCATTTTACAGACATTCTTCCCCACTTCCGAGTGTCATTGTCACATTATCCTGAAACATTTTTAGATACTATAAATCCTGCACGTCACCGTATCATATCAAGGAAGGACACTGATTGCACATACACTTCTAGGCAAGACGTAGCTCTTCCTCCCTCTTACCCCAACCTCCTTCCTGTTAGAGTCGTGACAGCCACTCACCTACAGCTGTATGACCCCATATTACGTAACAAGCATAACGCAGTACATGCAGCATAAGCTAAACACAGCACTATTAAATAGGATTAATTTCACCAGCAAAAGGTGCTGCCTCATTTTAACAGGATGAATTTCCACATGGGGGTAAATGTTTATTGCCCTTAAGTGCAATTTGTGTAAAGAAACCATCAACACAAGTGTATTAAGTGAACTGCTTCAGCTGACAGTGTAAAGCTGGTGCAGAGACATAAGTCTTATTCACTGGCTTTACAAAGGAAGTTAAATCAATGCTGAAACCGTGGATCATGAGGTCCACACATTTACATATGCCCGGATATTGGATGGATATAACTGAAACTAGGAAGCCGGTTGTAATTCAGTGTGCTAGTAGCTACAATATGATCAGGAAGTCTGTATTTTAACAGGGAGGTATCCCTAATATTGTTACATTTGCACCCATGCAGTTCTAATACATTTATAAACACCGAAGGCCATTTTCACAGACAGCTTCATAAAACTATAGATGTAATCCTGGATACACTGTGTGTACATATATAGAATATGTACTTTAAATTTGTTTACTTTCTGCCTTGAGAACATAATTTTGATAACAGTGGATTGTGTCCTAATATCAGTGAGAGAATGCAGCCTGAAATGCATCTGCAGCAAATAAAGCCCAGTAATTGGTGTTAATGTCCTTGGCTCTGGGTCATTGCATGGTCAACATTTCTCGTGCTTAAGCACCACTTTGGCAATGTTAGATTTTGATTATCTCTCTACCAAGAGAACAACATAGTTCTAGGCTTTTGAAAGCAGAGAGTAAAGTATGCTGTCCGCAACGGTTAGTGGCGAGAACTTGAACCTCAGAGGCAGAAGTAGCGCTTACAACTGCCATGCTGACACCTGCTAGGTTTTGAATTGTTCTCAGCGTTAACATTTGGAATCCTTCTATCCAAATGTGAACACTGAGGAGAAGCTTCTCCAAAGGATGCTTGCGTCTCCTTCCAGCAGACAGAACTCAGCTGTTTACGAGGCATGAATACATATTTCAGGAATACAATGACTGACATGGACTTGAGCTGATGAACATTCAGGATTCATTCAGGATTCAGAAGACTTTATTTATCCCCAAGGGGCAATTAAGAGACTGACCTTCCCGATCATACATACAATACACAAACATCACATTGGGGAGACAGGTCAGGCTAGGTAGCTGGCCGGTCAGCCGCACGAGCAGCGGCCCGGAACCGAACAACAATGGAAAATGCACAACATGAGGAAAGACGAGGAGAAAAAAAAAAAACTCCCCCCAGACTGAGTTCCAACAGGGAGTGAGTGTAGGTCTGTGTCAGTGTACATGCGCATGTGTGTGTGTGTGTGTGTGTGTGTTCCGTGTTCAACCGAGAGAAAGTGTCCCTTCACCCGGTTAAGCAAAAGTCAACAATCTTCGGTCGACGCGGGTGACCTTGAATGAGGAGGGAGAGAGTCATAACAAACAGTCTTATTATCTAGGGAGAATTTTTATTCCTGTCAGCTTTTGCCTTGAGCATCCAGGGGGGCCACATGAGATGAAGATGGTAGTTGTTTTGGTTAGTGCGAACAAACTGCTTCCAATTTGGTCTAATGTCCGTCACTGGCCACCAGGTCTCTCAATTCCCGTTCTTCTTCTTCAAGATGTTATCCATATAGCAGAGCCATGAGCTTCTCCAAGATCTTATCCATATTGCATTTAAAAAAAAACAAAAAAAAAAACAGTCTGAGCACTCACAGCCCTGCCCATCGTCTATCATGTCGGCCAGCCTTGTGGGATTTTGAACAGCTGTAGCCACTTCTTATGCTTCGATAAGCCAGGTCCGAGCCAGCTCCAATCAGCCAGAACTCTGTTACCGTAGTTCAGAATTGGTAGATGTCGTTCAAAGTCCTCCATCGAGAGTGTCACCAGACACACGACGCAACAGACCATCGAGTATCTGGCAGCAAACGTCTCCGCAGGACAATCGGGCTCTCCCAAGCCCAGGAGGGTGTCAATTCCGTTAAGGGACCAGTTGATCAAATCCATAATTCTTCTTTATGTTTTTAGAGAACAAGTCTGGGAGACTCTCTTAGGGTTAGAGAATAAGCGAGACTATACAAAAGACATGAGAAGCCAAGCAGGAAAGATAAGGGAGAAGGAGAGAGAGAAGGAGAAAGTGCGACCGCCAAGGAGGAGAGGTCCAACATGATATTGGAATTAATGCCTAAGGTGATTTCACACACTTTGACAATGTAGAAACAAGACATTCCCACTTGGAATTCAATCATATTTCCCCTGCACATCAAACAGTTTGGCTTCTTCTGCAAGTCTTTTATAGGAAGAAGATCTCAATGTCCATGACACTGTTTATGCAACAATAGACAAGCTGCCCAAGGTTACATATTAAATCGATCAATACAGTAGATTATTCTAGGTTATTCTGTTCTATATAGGTCTATAAGCTTTATCTAATGTAATGTATACAGTCTGTAGAGACCATGGAAAAGGAAGCAGAGAAGAAGGGATGCAATCGACTTGTGTGCAGAATGGTTTCCATTTCATCACGTTAATGGGAGCATGCATCTGCTGCTATAAGATCCACCTCCATAAATTAAACAAAACCTTACCAAGAACCATTTGCATGACACGGTTTGAAACTGTGGCCCATTACATTTATTTTCCACCAGTGGAATGAAGAAGTGAAATACAACATTAAAGCTAAGCCCAAACACGTGCCCCTCTCACTGTAGCTTTATCACACATTCATGGCTTTGGAGAAGAAGGTGGTACACTCTAGGAGCTACACCAAGTTTTCTGATGTCTGCTTAGCAACTCAGTCTAAAGCGATTTCTTTCCTTTGGCAAAATCCCAATGATTAAGACTTAAGTCCCAAATAAGTTTGATACCTCATTACCCCTGAGAGTGTAGGGGGCTTTCCCTTTATGAGCTTAGCTGAACTTTAAAGATCTCCAGCTGCTCTGACTCATCATTAAATCATATATTAGAACTGTAGCATGTACATCTTTGAAAATGTATTTATTTAAAACCTGGTTATTTTTTGACTTGCAATATCTAAATGAAAAAAAAAGTATATACAACCAAGAGTTTTGAATCATCAGTTCACTGAGCAGGTTGTGAAGCTCTTTTTAAGTTCATTTATGGCCATTAAAAAAATAAATAAATGTATTTGGGATCACTACTGACTAATGTATGATTAACTGGTCCAGAGTCCAAATACTGAGCTATAAATTCTCTCCCTCTGCTTGTCCAGTACTGGCTGAACCAGCCGCAGAAGTGAGCACCAGATTTGGGCTCCTCTGTTTCAGGTTTTATTTTAGGAAAGGAGGTCAGCCAGTAGCCAATGCAGGGTGTCAGCCTACATGTTGACACACAGCTATAGAAGCAGGATATGAAAAAGACATGAAGCACTGGGAAGGAGGGCCAAATGAAGCTAAACTTTCAGAAATTGAGTATTTCTGTAAATACATGTATGTGTTTGGATGCCTTTCATAGACGTAACCAAAGTACTTGAAACTTAAGTAACAAGTAATTTTTAAGTAGTGAAGCAGTAACAAGGATGTATGGGGGTTTGGTGTACAGTTAGTGTTTGGAAGTGTGACTTCAGTCTGGACAAGTATTTAGCTCAATATGATCCATTACAAACATTAAAATAATTCATCAGGCATATAAATGTAGGCCGTACATTTCACTGACATTTGTCACTAGAGTAACGTCTGACTGGCTGCCAGGCAACATCTTAAATAAGATTGAGCTAAGCAGGCTCTGAAGGGAAGTGTTGCAGACACACACACACGCAAAGCTTTGAACAAAAAATAAAGTTAACAATTATCTGAATGGAATGAAAAGTAGGAATGAGGAACCGGAGACAGCCAGCCAGAATGATTTAGCCTAACCAAGGTTAGGTTTGAGGCAAAGGTGCCTTCAAGTAGGGCTGCACTCAAATCATTAACAGCCCTCGCTTTAACTACAACCCTAAGTGAGAGCATCATGTGGCTTTCCATAGTGCTGCCACATTAACTTTGCCTTCCAATTGTGCACAACCCTCATATAGTAGAACTACAATGCACGCAGTGTAGGCAGAGTAAAAACAATCCTGCTGTACCCGTTTCCGTGCTCCCATTATCTTGCTAACAATGCAATAGCATGAGTGGACAACAACATGAGCTCAATATTTCCCATTTTGTTTCAGTGGACGGAAAAAAAGCAAGCTCAAGGCTGGGAAGCAATTAAACACTGCTTCACATAGATGATTAAAAAGGATCATATTACCTGAGGAACAACTGTCTCACAATCCCACCTGAGAATATAACCGTTAGCTCAAAAAGGTAATGATACTCCCATCTGTCCTCCCTAACTGTGGCCACTGGGCAACTTAAAAAGGTCCCATTAATGTAGTTTCTTAACATGCACAGTAACGATTACAATTTCATATTTGATCGAACACTGTACACATCTGTAAATCACAGTTGTACTTCAAATACTGCTTAAGGCTGATCTGAAACATTCTAGGGTGTGACCATGCCACCTGATAACAGTTTGAGCCTTTGATTACTCATGCAGCGCATACCTCTGACCACACCCAAACCAAGAAGAGGTTAGCTTTTCTATAAATGCATAAACACTCTTCAACCCAAGACAGCTAAGCTCTGCATCCTCATTTTATGCTCCTGTGGGCACATTGTTTGTTCATCAGCTATGCCATCAATTAAGCCCAGGGCTCCCATAAAAAGGCTGGGAGTTGGGCATCCAGCCACAGTGACATTCTGTGGAACCATTTGACCAGAACCTTGGGATATGTATCCTCCTGTTACACTTCCTATGTCTGTCCCATAAAAGTGGTTCCCATTAGTTTCAAGAGGAATTTGCTCTTTTAAAGCACCATTTACTCTGAAGCCCATTCACTGCCCGACAAGGCACAAGCAGACGGCCCATCAGGTGACTAAGGGTGTCCTAAATTACACTCTGTGATGGAGCAATGAATTAAAAATAAGAAAAAAAAGAAAATTACAAATGCATTTTGTATACTGGATACTTAAACTCCTAAAGGTTATGGATCTCCTTAAATTGAGAATCTCTGCATGTCTTAACATCTGAAAATAATATGCTGTACTCACTAATCAGGTTAAATTAGGACTAAAATACACAGTCTCATGGCTCATTTCAAATACATGTAGTACTGTTATCCACAAATAGTCTCAGATCTGTGTTAAATTTTCTGTGCTCCAATAGAATTAAAACCCTCGGGCCAACATCTGCAGTGCGATTAGACAAAGAATCGCAAAATGTGAGACTCAGCAAAAACAGATTCAAAACAAAAATGCATGTAGAAGCTTGAAGCAGCACAATTCCACCTCCATCTTTTTTATACCAATTACTGTTGTGACCTTACATAACACAAAGAAACCATTTAGTCTCAGTTAAACCACAGAAATGAGTAGCCAATAGTATCCACTAGAGGGCAAACAGAAGATAAACAGACATATCCCTATTCAGCATTTACTGAAGTAGACACCTTCACCACTTGGCTACACTAAGAGCATTTTAATCTACATTGAGAGTGAGCATTCAGCTCTTAGCGAACTAAATGCTCATTGCCTTGTTCAGGACTCATGCTTCTCATATTCTGAAATGCCACATGTAATGCGCTGAGCTCCTTCATGTAAATAGGACGTCAACAGGTTTTAGAGTACTCCAAAACACAGTTGTACGAGGGCCACGTGGCAACAAGCTACATCAAAGACTTGTAACATCTGTTAGGTGCTACATAGCACTTTCATGAAAGCAGAAGCACGTAGGACTAAACAACAGGCCAATGAAGCTGGATCCCTGCTGAGAAAACTAGTGTCTGGGCGAGGAGACTCTGTAAGAGGACGATCTACTTTCACCTACTCTAAATAGTGTTCCACAAGTCCCTGTTTAAGACTGGGAAGGGATCTGACACCATATCTCACGGGCACCTTTAAGAACCAGCTGGAGTCACTAATGCACTGGCTTCCTGCATGTAAAACATGCCGAGCTTAGAAATCTGAGAGCAGTTATCTAACAAACTGTAGTTTGCAGCAAAATCGTTTCAATTTTACTGCTTCATTGCTATATTTTAGTTTGCAAGTAAATCCTAACATTTCTGTATTTCTGATTGAAAGTGGTCAGAAATGCAAACTGATACAGTATAAAAGGAAATGTCCAAACCTTTTTTTTTTTTTTTAAGAAACTGGCATTTACAAAACTGCTTTAGCGTTGTGTATTGTTATACGTGTTGCAACAGTCTGTGCTTTGTTTTGGCTTGCAACCGCATTCTGTCATTTCTTGTGTGAGTGTAAAATCCCAGCTTGCCAGTTTACCATGAAGAAAATCATGTAGGGAGTTTGGCACCTGTTTTAAAAGCAGTCAGGCATCTGCAGCAGAGTACATATAAACATATACAATAGTGAGGAGTCAGGAGTGTGATTGGCTCACCATGCTGTCAGCCAGTGCTGTAGACAGTGAGTCTGGGTGTTCCTCTTCAGATCCCTCCCTCTCCTCTTGCCTACTGGGCTCTGTCGGGACAGCGATGCCTCCTGCCAACATAAAACAAAAACAAAAAAAACCCCAACAACCTTCAGACTTGTGTGTGGGTGGTTATGGAGTGTGTGCCATGGTGTGAAGGGCTGGATTTCAAACCTTCTTGGACCAAAGTACAGAATAAGAAGCTGGCACTAAAACAATAAACCTGTTGAGGAAGTTGAGTACGGATGTACTTTTATTTTACAGAAATGACCCAACACAAAACCTCGTGGCCCAAGAGTTCTTCACAAAATGTCAAGCATGCAGGTTTAACTGGTTGCCTGGGCCAAGAAGTTCCCTCTCCAGTTGTAGTCAAGTCAGTGTAACAACACGGCACACATGCACGCAGGCACATGTGTGCGGTCTGACAACGTGAAAGAGCCTTTGGTGCAGATCTGACGTGGCCAGAGGGGAGAAGCTCTGATTTACAGGAAATGCAAACTCAACATTCCTCTGCAGATTATCAGCAGCCCAACAGGTAACAACACAGGAGCTAGACAGGAGATGTGAACAAACTGCGACTTTTCTTTCCACCAAAATCATTAAAAACAAAAAAAGGTGCTGAGGTGAATGTCCGTATCCTCTAATAGCTTCTAAACCATCTCACAGACAGGACACTGTAAACACCACCTGTAAGCACAAATCTGCACTTTGTAGGTTTGTATTTTCTACAGTGACTGTGTATTGATGTGCATTTGTCACAGAAACACGGGTGACCTACAACTAATTTACATCTCAACACTGCAGAAACATAAGCGGGCTGAATCTGCTGCTCCTGGATTGGACAGTGTGCCACATTGGAACAGCGACAGGCAATGATCCAGCAGCTGTACACAATAAAAAAAAAAAAAAAAGCACTACCCTGAAAACAAACACTTAATGACTGCATGAAAAGTGACACTGATATTGCACTCTTACTTCCTGTGCATATACGAGCCAAGTCAGGAGGGAGCGACTATGTTCAGTGGAAGTTTACTATGAAAAGAGTGGCACACAGGCAGTGAGACAAAACATAGAGCCTTCACTTCCTTGGGTAAACAATCAGACTTTAACAACACATTGACTGCATGCAAGGACCCAGCTTTGAACTAGATTCTCACTGTGCAGTGCCTTCATCTCACTTCCCTACACTGCTTTTTTTTTTTTTTTTTTTTAACCCGACACACCCCCTTTTGCACACAGCTCAAAGCTCAAAGAACAAAAACCAAACACCAAAAAACTACTCAACTCTCAAAATTGTCTCAAAGCAGACTTCTCTTACCTGTTCAAAGTATCGAATCAAACTTTTGCTTTAAGCTTCTGTCTAGCTTTTGGTGTTGATTAAAGCTCAAGAGTCTTGTAGAGTAGCAGCAGTCTCCGTCTCCCAAATACAAACTGGTTGTAGTCCAGTGCATGGCATGCCTCCCTTCCTCCCTCTCACGCTCTGTCTCTATTGCTTACTCTTTCTCCCTCCCACTCTGCTCAAAGTGAAAGAAGCCATACTACAGGGCAAACACTCTTAACAATTCACCCACCTACAACAAACTCGTGACTCATGATCAGAAGGGACTGCTTTTGTTGCTAATCAGTAATAAATACAGAAATCACATGCAGGCAACCATTTTCAGGAGAGGAAAAGGTTCCAATATTGCTCTTCAGGTAATGTGAGTCATCTATTGACTTAGCATAAATAGCCCCATGAGATTTAATTAAACAAAAACTGAAATCTGATTTGAATTGGCTGAAGCTTTAAAAAAAGAAACAAAAAACCCCAAAACAAAACAAGCAAACAAAGAAAACAAAACAAAAAACAGACACATCTAGAAGAAAATTAAATAAAGCTATAAATTAAAAAAAATAAAGCTATATATTAAATAAATCTATATTTGAGCCACAATATGACAGAAATAGTTCAAAGCAGATTGAGGGTTAAATATAAATGTTAGTTACAGTTAATTAACTAGTTAATTAGTTAGTGCAGCAATGTTAGCATGTACCATCCCGGTTGTGGGAAGCTATAAAATAAAACAACAGCTTTTTTACTTTACTTCAATATTTATTTTCATTTTAGTTCCCATTTGGGTTTAAGAGCACCTACAGAAACATCTGAATCTTTAGATAGATAGTAACCAACTACCTGCGGCTTTGTTTACCGTTTGGTGCTGACCAGGCAGGTAGAGTACAATCGAGCTACTTATACATGGGTAATCTCAAACTTATTTAAGTAAAAAGTTAATTTTTTGCAAATGAACCTATAAAATTTTTTTTGAACTAAACCTATGAAAAACATGGGTTTGGTTGAAAAATGTTTTAGTGCCTTCTGATTCAAGTTAATTCCACTGCAGGAATGCAACTGCCATACACAAAGTGAACATTAAATGATCAGCTCCTTTGTAAAAAGCTGAAAATGCTAATGTGGGTCAGTGTGACCAGGTAATAATGCTGCAAATTCCCAGTGAAAAGGTCGTGCTTCTTCCATGCTTTATGCAGACAACATCTTAGTCTAAACCAGAATACTTTTAGCAAAAGCATCTGAAGCAGACCATCTCCTGCTGGATGCCACATCTGCTTTAGAAAATGATCCAACTGGACTGTCTCGAGATTTCTGCACAGGCTCTGAATCACAGCTTAAGTGATTCAGAGCCTGTTGGCGGAAAACGACAGCCTACCGAGAGAAGAAGAGAGAGAAGCTACACTTAAAGGGGTGAGGCTGAATCATGAATTAGGTTTGTGGGCTGTGAAACAAAAAAAGAGAGCCAGAAGAGCTTAAAATTCTGCATTTGAACGAATATTGTCAAATACCAGGTGCCCTTTACAAACCATCCACACTTTCACGCATTTCCTAAATAATGAGTAATCTGCCAGAAAGCATTACAATTTATAGCAAAACTGTTCTTTCTTTTCAAAAATATTCATCCAGCTTTGGGATCAGTGGCTATGAGGGCACTTTTTCCCCTCATTCCTTCCCTACTTTCACTGTTTTCTGCAAACCAATATACAAAACATTAGCAACCCCAGCTGCACTCACTCTGCTTTGGCAAAGTTTTGGCAAGATTTTATCAGCTGAAAGCAAGCAGGCTGTAAATCTAAACACCGACTACATTTGTGCTGAAATACCTTCTCACTCACTGACACCAGTGTACGGGAAATGCTTGTGACAACAAATATTACCCTGAAGGCAGCATCTGAGCTCAGGTAATGTCGTGCTGACGGTGAGATATGTTTGACATGACTGATCTGGAAATCAAAACTGAAATTCCACAAACGGCAGTGTTTATTTTGATATTAACGATAAGGAGGTGATCTCACAATTAATTCCAGGTACAAACCACACCTATTCTCAGAAATGTGCATGATTATGCATGTCGAATGCCGTCTTGAGACACTGCTCAGTTAAAAACAGTCAAAGAGCTATATAGTATGTAGTTGATATTAGTTAAAGGGGTGGTATGATTTGAATTTTTCTGTTTAACAAAAAAAGATTATGTAACTAGATCTCAAAAAAAGGATGAAATCAGGAACTGTGTCGTGAAATGGGGAAACAGAAGTATGTATCATTCAAGGCCATCATTTATTACTTTGAGTCCTCTGCGCTATGGACACATTTAAGGAAGCACTGAAGTATACTGCAGTATACTATTGAACACATAAGTCTGATTAATTCTTGTTCTAGCCTTCAAATTTGGAACGAGCAATGACAGCAACCAAGCAGAAATGCATTCATTAATCAATAAGGTGGTCAAACAAAAACGAGTCAGTCCTTTTGACACAATTGTTTTCTTCTCAAAACTGAGAAGATTATTGGGTGTTGAAAACAAATTATCTTCTGGATTACTGACTGTTGGTCAAATGAACAAGATAATTTAAAGGATTGGAATTTCAAAATTATGAAATTTTTATGTTGCCATGTTTCACAACGCAACAAAATTTATACTAATCTGCAGCTCAGCCAGTGATGAAAATAGTCCAGTTTTGCAGCCCTATTTCACAATTGATCATTACAGTTGGAATTACTCAAAATCAAGCCAAAACCCATTTCCAAACTAAAGACCAAATCAAAACTAAACTGACCAAACAAAAAAAAAGCTCCATGCAAGAATCACAAATATGTCTACAAGCTACTCAAGAAGAGGTAAAGAAGAGACAACCTGATAATAATTTTGACAAAACAAATTTAAGTAACGCTCTCCCTTATTTTCTGTCAAATATTTACCGTTAAAGATGTGGATGTGCATTAAACATGAGCAAAGTTTTACATAGATAATCCCTATGAGCCAGAAGCTTAGGCTTCACATTCCTCTGATTCGGAAAGGTCAAACTCATTTCACATGATGGGCCAAACGCAGCCCACTTTGATCCTAAGTAGGCTTCTCGTCACAGAGAATGCCCCATTTTATTTATTTATTTTAACTGTGGAACCATTGTTTTGTTTTGTTTGTTTTTTAAAAAAACACAATAAAAAACAAAACGGAAACAGTAGATTATTTCACTGTTAACCTTACTCACTTACTACTTACTTCTTATTACTTAATTACTTTAGTGTAGTATGAATGGCCATGTGGGAGGTATTTATCAACAGGAAAACCTGTCCAAGTTACAGCTGAAAGGCCAAAGTTTATGCCGTCCTTCATTTTACACAAAGCTGTCCAGTAGGCCAGATTGGAGTTTTTCTTGGCCAATTCTGGTCCATGCACCTCATGTTTAACACTCTCCCTCTAAACACTCTGTTTCAGGGGGGGTGTTTTTTGCTCTTGGCCCCGTATTATGTCATAGCAATGGGATAACCATAATATGGTTAACTCAAACACTGAACTCTTTGTTTGCATGATCCAGCCAATGAGAATAGAGTTAGCTTAAAGGCAGGGGAGCTAAAGCAGCTTGTTCAAGACGAGGCAGTCCCTCAGTTTATCCCAAGGGCCAGTATTATAAATAAGAATCATTTTAAATGGAATCCCGTAAAGCTACTCTACTGCAGGCCAAGAATAAAAATATGGAGCTTTTGTATGTCACTTTACATCAAGCAAAAAGGACAAACATCTAGTAACCAAAAACAGCATTGTGAGCATCTTGTCTTTGACTCGTGTTACAGCAAAATGAATACCTTTAGGTTGTGGACTGCTAGCGAAACAAAAGCAGCACTGTGATGCAGCAGTGCGAGCTACAGAAGTACATTTTGAAGAAAAGCTAGGTACTAGTTTCTTCACTTCTCCATAGGAGTAGTAAAGCTGCTAATAAAAAAAAGTGCTCTGATGGAAACTGAGGGGAAATTAAAAAAAAAATCACGAAGTGACAACAATAAGAGCCATTTGTTTTGGGGAACCGATTTCCGTATAAAAATAATTTCCAAGTACAGTGGGGGATTCCGGGGTGTTTTTCCTCTGATCATAAACGGTCTAGAAATTTCCAGCTTTCTTGACTGTGAGCTCCATTTAAATGTCAGGTGACCGGTTTGACTGGCGACAACACAACAGGTGTGAACGGATGACGAGGAGGCTGAAGTTTAATAAAAATAAATAAATAAAAAAAAATGTATGGTGAAAGTGAAAGTGGACCACAGCCCCAGCACAGCCTGGCACTACACTAGGAGCCGATTAGTTGGTGAACCGAAAGTGTGCGTGTGTGTGCGCGTAAATGTTAGCACTGTGCTAGCTACCGGATAGCAACACTGATACAGGCTAGTGACTAAAATTCGCTCATTTGCCCACAAAAACGACAAAACCGCTCAAGGTCCACAAGTTCGAGACAAGTCTGTCGGCCTGAGAACATGTCACATACAATATATCATTTAGAAGTTACTTCATTTTAAAAAATTAAATCGAGTTACTCACTCAGAAACAATCAGCTGTCACAACGGTGACTCAGTAGACTGCACGACTTCCGCATTCTCGCCCGATGACAAAAGCCGCAACCAATAATCGAGTAGGTAACCGAGCACTAGGATACCAACGACGCTGCAGAATTCTCACCAACCAATGAGAATTGAGAGCAGACACGCCAGTGGGTCGAACACGCCCACAGCAGAGCCAATCAGGTGCCACTACACTCCTGAAGCGCACCAATAGAAAATCACAGCGCGGCACCAACTAGAGGCACACAAACAACGTGCAGTACGTGAGCTCGGCACACAGACACACACCAGCTGGAACATAGCAGGGTTTTCACATTAGCGGAACACGTGAGATGTACGCTTGAGTTGATTGTTTAACTTAACTATTGATGATTTATCTTAAAAAAAATAAATAAATCAAACGAAATAATTTATTTGTAATATAGCTATCTAAATAAATAGACTGATACTTTATTGATTACACGAGGGAACTTGTTGTATTACAGCAGCAGGATAAAGAATAAAAATAGTATAGTCTACAATAAATAAACAAAATAGTCAAACATACGTGCAACAGGCGCATAGTCAAGGCCTAATAGCGTGAGAACAATTTAAAAACAAAAAACAAAACAAAACACAGAGAATAAAAATGCAATTACGTTAAAGTAGAGTGAACAGTAAGACTGAGATTGCGCAATGCATTACTCTCTTGCTTATAGTGTAAGCATGTACACTATAAATCTAATAAATAGCTGTAAGATGTGAGTTATATTGGAATATATTTGATATCTGATATTAAATATGGTTAATTCAATAAATAGAATAATTAGAAAGTACTGATTAATTTGTAGCGTGAACAACCAACCCTTTAAATTTACACTTAAAACCTTTAATCATGCGACCAATGCAACTAGTTAGTTGCACAGTTATCCTGAAGCACCCAAGACACTACAAGCACCCTAAATATATAAATACATAAATAGATAGATAGATAAATAAACACTACAGTATATGCTTGTTTAAAGGCATGGTTTATTTGCCACATACCTTAATGCAAAAATTAAAAAAACTGAGTGAAAACCTGTTTTCAGTAAATGTATAACATGTAAATGTATGACTGTTAGCACAATGTATGGAGACAGTAATTCAAATCACATCACATCCAAGCTGTGGTACTGGTACACACTAATCTTACAGTAAGTGCTTATTTTGTCCGGCAATATTGCTCCCTCTGGTGGTGGAAGTCAGAAACCACAGAGGGCTTTCAGAAACTCCTATGGGACAGGAATATTTTTTATCCTCACCTTTAACAACACTGCATCTTTGCTTAGTGCAGAACTCCCAGTTCAGTTCTGCACACTGTGGATGCATTATGATTGTTTTAAGCTTTTCATCAGCCTCAGTTAAATAATACATTTTTAAAAGTTTGTCTGTTTATTTCAGTGGTAAGTGGTAAATTTAGTTTCAAGAAAAAGATCTCAGTGTCTGTAATGTTTTTCCCTGGCTTTGTTTATTATGTCTATGTTTCTATGACGACTGCATGACTAAGGACTGGACACTGATTAGACACAAAAATGACAGGACAGACGCCAAAACCTGGGTCACTGCTGCCGAAGCTTCAGGAAGCGAGGAGGTGGACAGGTGGGTGTACACCCCAAAGGACCAATCACAGCTGGTCATCAGGTCAGTACTTATCTGCTCATTTTTAGCTGGGCCCTGATTTCCAATCTTTCTCTTCTCGGAGCCAAGCCCCATCTGAAATCGCAGCATGGTAAGGACACTTGACTATAATCAAGGCCTATTATAATGAGCAGATGCTGTCAGTTGTGGGACTCTGGGCCTTCCCACAGCTGAGTAATTGTGGAGATAATGGCTTCTTCAGCAGATAAGAACCAATTAAGTCACATTAGAAATACGAGATCAGTTGACTGCAGGTTTTTGCTGACCGCGTGTTAATGAAGCTATTATGATTTTTCTATTTTCCTTCTTCTTAGACAAGCTACACAGACAAAGGAGAGAAGGTGAGATTAATATTTTCTCTGTGGTGTCTGATGTTTTGTTATGTGTGCTACTGTGCTTTTGCGTAATATTCACAGCTGGTTAATTGGTGCAGGAAAAAATAAACCATCCCAGAGTTATTTTTCAACTACCCATTATAACTGGTTACTGTGTTACTTGTCACCTGAAGAATTTGCACACTTTCCAATGTCAATCTTGAGTTCTGCTTTTACTTGCTAGCCTGCAAGGGGAAGGTTTGTCAGGTTCCATCATGTCACCTTCTGGGTCGGCAACGCCAAACAGGTCAGTATCCAAACCCTCTATACATGACCAGAAGCTCACTGTTAGTTATTCAAATCTTTACCGTATCATCCATCTGTGAGCTGACTTTGAGCCTGTACAGACTCATATACAGGTCAGAGAGCTGGTTGCACCGAAAAAAATAAAATGTGAAATTAATTAAATAAATAAACAGAATAATCAGTAAAAACAGTTTTATTGTGGATTATTGTTCAGCATACAGGTGAGACTACACATTACACTGTGGCATCTCCTAGCTTCAGTACGTCTTGCATCGTTAGATTTCATCAGAGTAATAGTGTGGTTACTTCACAGGCAGCCTCATTCTACTGTGATAAGTTGGGCTTCGAGCCCCTGGCCTACAAGGGTTTGGAGACTGGCAGCAGAGAGGTGGTGTCACATGTCATCAGACAGAATAAGGTACGAACAGTAACGTTCACAGACTGTTCGACCTGGCTGAAGATCTCACCCTCAGTGCAAAAACATAACTACTCCTCTGCTCTCCTCACAGATTATATTTGCATTTGAATCTGCTCTGAATCCTGGAAATGAAGGCAGGTTTTCTCATCAGATCACTTAAGACTATAAAAAAGGTGACATGACGGTATGACGGCATGATTTATATTCTGCTTTAACCCCTCCCCCAGAGATGGGAGAGCACTTAGTTAAACATGGAGACGGAGTTAAAGACATCGCCTTCCAAGTGGAGGACTGTGACTTCTTATTCAAGGTAAGATGACAGATTGTTTTCAGTTATACTTTAAATCTTTCTAGCGTGAAAATAAAATAAAATTAAAAAAACAACTTTTTGATACTGTGGGGTTAAAAAAGTCCCTGTCCCAGTTGGCTTAACTGAAGAACACAGAAATTTAGCACAACACTCTAAATTTCCGTGTTTTTCTGTGTCCCTTTAACTGTGTAACTGGTTGTGGTGCTCGATTGTGGATAATTCTACACACTAAACCAATTAGCCATAAAGAGACAGTGATAGGGAATTTGTTTCATTTTTTATCTGTTAGTTTCGGTCTCTGCTTATCCAGACTAAGATAAGATAAAAACTTACATGCTTGTGCCAAAAGTTGGGAAATTCCTGACAGAAGTTGGGAAATATAGAGTAGCCGCACTGATCCACTGTTTGTCTGAGGTTCATGGGTAGTTTTGTTGCATCTCTGACTTCCTGGAAGTGAGCAGGGTTACTCTTAGTTGTTCAACATATTTTGTAATATTGTAATAGGTTGGGGTTTTTTTTTTTTCAAATTAGGCAGCTCACAACAATCCCATCTAAATCTTTAATACTCTAAACCAAGGGTGTCAAACATAAGGCCCACAGACTCCAATTCGGCCCACTGGACAGTTTGGAAAATGTGAAGGAGGACATTTTGGACTTTTTAGAGTTTTTCCTGCTGATAAATGCCTCCCCCATGCTCATTCATATTATACCAAAGTAACTAATAAATAATTAAATGTCAGAAACTTTCCTGTTTTTTATTTTCATTTACTAGAGCCGCATTTCTCTATTATGCAGAAAAACTGTTGAAATTGCTCCTCTTTTTCTAATACTCTGATATCTCAATGATTAAATATGCTGTTAACCTTCTTTGCATTGATACAAAGAGGAGGTTCACCGCTCTGGCCCACTCACGAGCAAAGTGAGCTATGTGTAATTCGCAAAGTAAAATGAGTTCTTCACCCAGTGCCCTTGTATAGTCATTTTAGGAAGTAGTGAACTGTTTCTTCTGACATGAAAACAATGCTCCGAAATTTGGATAAACGAATAATCATCCAGTCGGCTATTTTCATCATAGCAAAGATGCAGCTTCCTTAAGCATGTGCATAAAGTAACCGCGCCATATGCATAATTTTAACTTCAGGAGAGACAGGCTGTAAATCATTATATAAATGCTATGAAGAGAGGACAAGTTTACTTAAGTAAAGAATAAAAAGAATTTGTAAAAGTTGCAACATATTAATAATACTAGGAGATAATAAATAATTAGAGCTCCACTGTGCTCACATTAGCTCACTTCTGTGACTGAGATTTAATCCTCTTACCTCATACTATATATACATACATGGGGTGAGGGGTGTGTTGAAATTGGGGTAAACAGGCCAGTGTTGTGACAACTCCTACTGCAGCCTTGAGGTTTAGCTGCTCGTGTGAACTCTCTTTATCTCAGACAAGGTCAGGCAAGACATAAACTGCCGTGTGGACTATCAGGTGGCTGCAAAGATACCGAATCAACGCGCACTTACTGCAGGGATCAACAGCCTTTGCTCTCTGAACCACCATTTTGTAGCTTCTTAGGAAGATATTTTCCCTTTGGCCACTGGAGGGCTTCCAGGAGCCACAGACACACAGCTGTTGCAAACTCCCGTTATCTTACACCCATCCTGACATCTCTCCAATGACAGACGGCCAAGGAGCGAGGAGCTGTGGTCGTCAAGGAGCCCTGGGTGGAGCAGGACAGCCATGGGAGGGTCAAGTTTGCAGTGATTCAGACGGTACATAAAGGGTGACTCACATTGGAAAGCCCTGTGTAAATACATTGAAGAAACTGAAAGCCAATAATAATGCTGTGCAAATGTTTTGTCCTCAGTATGGAGATACCACACACACACTCATCGAGTACCTAAGTCCCTACAAGGGCCTTTTCCTGCCGAGCTACAAAGAGCCTCTGTTTAGAGATCCCCTGTTAGCTAATCTGTGAGTCTCTCCCACAACACCACATCATCTGCTACAACCTGTGCCTTTTTTTCCCCTCTGGTGTTTTTTGTGCATACACATGGAAAGAGTAAGATGAATCTAGATTTCACCACTGTCAGTCCCGGATGACATTTTAGTACATATTTTCCCTTTTCTGTGGAATTATAGACTAAAAGATTATCATAAAATCACAACAAAACATGATTATGTGTATTTTGATCACATCTGTATATCATTAAGCAGCCTGACTGCTTATTCTTCTTTTCTTTCAAAGTCCACCAACAGGTCTGAACTTCATCGATCACATTGTGGGAAACCAGCCAGATGACCAAATGGTGCCAATTTCAGACTGGTAGGTCTCCTGTCTCCAGTGCACGTACACTCGCTGCAGGTGCAGCAGACACACAGGGCAAAAGGACAAAGTAAACAAACACCACAAGCAGTCGCTCCACCGCTGTTGCTGGGAAATGTTGGCGCATTTATTCAAAACAGCAAGCCCTCATACAAGATGACTTATCCACAAAATTCAAAGATTGCTTCAAGAAAGAAGGAACAAGAGGAAATGTAGTTTCTTATTAGCTCTGATGATTAGTATTGCTTAGCTCGTATTCCTGAATTTCTAGGTACCAGAAATGTCTGATGTTTCACCGGTTCTGGTCGATCGATGACAAGCAGATCCACACACAGTACAGCGCGCTGAGGTCTATAGTTGTCACAAACTACGAAGAGACCATTAAGATGCCAATCAACGAACCTGCCACGGGGAAAAAGAAGTCGCAGATCCAGGTGAGGCTTTCAGAGGTTTGCTCTGTGACATGGATCCCAGCAGCCCAAGGGGTCTGATACAAAAATGTGTGTGTGTGATGTCCTGCGTTGTGTCCTCACAGGAATACGTGGACTACAACGGGGGGCCAGGTGTTCAGCACATCGCCCTCAACACATCGAACATTATTGAATCTGTGAGTCTGTGTAATTAGCAGGAAAACTCCAGGCTATTTTGAAGCTTCATGCTTGCAGGGCCTGTTTTAGATTCGTCTTTTTTCTCCCTCTGTTCTTGTCACTAAATAGATAGTGAACCTGCGCGCCCGAGGGATGGAGTTCCTCTCAGCACCTGACACATATTACGACACCCTGAGGAAGAAACTCAAAACTGCCAAAATCAAAGTGATTGAAGACCTCGACCGTTTACAGGTGAGGACTGCTTTTGGCATGGCTGATTTTTTTTTGTTCTTTTTTCTTTGTGTCTTTAAATCTAAAAGATATTTTGTTTTTCTTTTTAAGGAATTAAAAATCTTAGTGGATTTTGATGACAAGGGCTACCTCCTTCAAATCTTTACCAAGCCTGTGCAGGACAGACCAACACTTTTCCTGGAGGTCATTCAGAGACATAACCACTTTGTAAGTGACCAGTTAGGCAGTCTACTGGTATAACTTGTATAAACAGAGAGTAGGGCTTTGCTATATTTAAGGCCTCTCATACCACACCTGTATTAACCCCATCAGTATGGAGGGCAAATATTTTAGTTGGGCACAACCTAACCCTGACTAATACGTTTTTTTGGACCGAGTTCACGGTTTACTTGAAGATTTTTTTGCTTCATTATGGCACTTTTTGGTTATTGACTTTTTGAATATTTAAAAATAGTCCTTTAGACTATTTTTGAGACATTTTATGATGTAAATAATCTATTTTTAAAGAGTTTCTGCGTGGTAAATATATCAAAAGATGGAAGCGATGTGATATAACACATAAAACACAGTTAAAAAATAGTCCACACGGCTGTCTCAGGTGATGCAGTTTTTGAATGCTGCAAACTTCTGATAAAGTTTTTACTGAATAGAAATATGGCTTTTGAAGGGACCAGACCTTTGGGACAGTTGCCCACTGTGCCCAGTATGCGTAGGTAATCTAGCCTTTACTGGTGGGATTTACAGGCCTGGGGCTCTGTTTCACGCCTCTGCCACCTTCAAGAACCCGAGGAAGAACACCTGTTTACAGCTCCCACCCAGCATGAACGCTACAAGAGCAGCGTACTTGTAAAAGCTCAGTAAATCTGTCACAGATGCAGATTAAAAGGCTCACTGCTTCACAGCGAGGGGGATCTCTGGATTGGGTTGCACCCTGTGGCACTCAATTCATAACACTCGGCGCCCGTTCTGCTTGTCAGAACACGCTCATCTTGTCACTCTCCGGTGTCTACAGATGTGGATACAATGCATGAAAGTGAGAAACTGCATCTGAACCACAGCAAAGAATTTCTCAGAGGAACCACCACCACTTGATCTTTGTTTTTTGGATTATCTGTGAAAATATTTACATGATTAATTTGCGAGCGCCCGGTGAGTGCAGCTTGCTGTCACAGAGGAGGAGATGTTTGAACCTTGGGAGGATATTTATGTACCATTTGTGATCCAACATCAAAGCGTTAAACACCCTGAACGTTGTCTGAGAGAAGATCCCTAGAGCCATAACAAATGACACAGAAGGCGGCAGATCTTTGGGTAATTAGCCATCTGTGTGTGTCTGTTCTTTCACCAGGGCTTTGGGGCAGGAAACTTCAAGTCTCTCTTTGAGGCTATTGAGAAGGACCAAGACGCCAGGGGCAACCTCACTGTGCTGACACCCAAAGGGCAGGCCGAAGCCTTCTACTGATCCGCTGACGTCTGGTGCTGCCAAGCCACACTGGGACTCTTATCTACTCGGCTGTACGTTTCAGAGGCGGTCGACAACACCCACCACGACTGCAGCACAGCAAACACTTACGCAGTGTTGAATATCTGAGTGTGACAAGCTGAGAGTGTTATCAGATATGCTTTTAGCTGTCAGGAGATTGCACAGTGTTTGGCTAAATAAAGAAACAAATGTTCATGTGGGCTGGCATGTGTTTTGTAAATAGAGGTTCAAATATTAAAGGAATAGTCTGACACTGCTATGCTTTATTGTGGAGGGTTAGCTGTGAAGACTGACATGCTCACATCTTCATGCTGAACCGCAGCCAGGAGACACGTAGCTATGTGTGTAAGTACTATGGTTGCTCCAAATAAACTTAAAGTGTGATTTAGTATAGTGAGGCAGAGAGAAATAACCAGACAACAGTACCAAAGGAACAATTGCACACATTATTTATACTATAATATGTGGGATATGAATTTTTCATTTCATATCTTCTTTGCACAAAGACTGGAAAAGAGGCCAAAGAGCCAGCTGAGCGTGTAGTAGCATGTAATCCCTCTAAAAACTAAAAGCATTATCCAGGATTGATCATATGTCCTTATTACACTTTAGGCTTTATGCAGATTGCTTTTCAAGGTGAAACAACAGTACTACTAGAGTTGCAGTCTTACACGCCTCTCTGCAGCTTCTCTCCTCCTGTTACCCCCCCAAAACCATATCTCCATAGAGACTGTGTCAGCTCCCAAACAGACAAAAAACAAACTAAAAACCAGCAACAAACAACTTAAACATAAAAAAAAAAATCACAAAGAAAGAACAATACAGTATCCACATCTGAACCAAAGAGTAAAACAGTGAAATGTGGATTATTAAATATTAGGTCTCTCTCCTCCAAGTCTCTGTTAGTACATGACTTAATAACTGATCAACAAATCGATTTACTTTGCCTTACAGAAACCTGGTTGCAGCCGGATGATTATGTTAGTTTAAATGAATCAACACCCCCGAGTCATTTTAACTACCAGAAATCTCGACGCACAGGCAGAGGGGACGGTGTGGCAGCAATTTTTCACACCAGCCTATTAATCAACGAAAGACCAATACTTTTAATTAATTTGAAAGCCTGATGCTTAACCTTGCCCACCCCAGCTGTAAAACTCAGAAACTAGTCTTACTTGTTACTATCTATCGTCCACCTGGGCCTTACACAGAGTTTCTGTCTGATTTCTCAGACTTTTTATCTGATTTAGTGCTCAGCTCAGATAAAATAATTATTGTTGTGATTTTAACACATGTAGATGCAAAAAAATGACAGCCTCAACATGGCATTTAATCTGTTATTAGACTCAATTGGCTTCTCTTAAAATGTAAAAGAACACACCCACCACTTTAACCACACTGTAGATCTTGTTTTAAAATATGGCATAGAAACTGAACATTTAACAGTATTTCCTGAAAACCCTCTCTTGTCAGATCATTTCCTGATAACATTTACATTTACGATAATGATTACACAGCAGTGGGGAGTAGACTTCATCACAGTAGATGTCTTTCTGAAAGCGCTGTAACTAAGTTTAAGAATATAATCCACCCACTGTTAGCATCTTCAATGCCCTGTACCAACACAGAGCAGAGCAGCTACCTGAACGCTACTCCAACAGAGGTCGATCATCTTGTTAATAATTTTACCTCCTCACTACGTACGACTCTGGATACTGTAGCTCCGGTGAAAACTAAGGCCTCAAATCAGAAGTACCTGACTCCGTGGTATAATTCTCAAACACGTAGCTTAAAGCAGATAACTCGTAAGCTGGAAAGGAAATGGTGTGTCACAAATTTAGAAGATCATCATTTAGCCTGGAGAAATAGTTTGTTGCTTTATAAGAAAGCCCTCCGCAAAGCCAGAACATCTTACTACATCACTGATTGAAGAAAATAAGAACAACCCTGTCACGGCTGGCGAGGCAGGCCGTGTGAAGGTGAAGTGAGGACCCAAGTGCAAGCAGAGGTTGGTATGAGGAGTAAGTTTATTTAAGGTGGAGATGGCAAGGACAGGGACTAAAAAATAACTAAACTGGGAAAACCTAAATACATGAAACTGAAACCAAAACTCACGGAGTAACATGCAAATGAACACAGGAAGGACCGCGGAGGAAACACAAGGAGCCTGGGTAGACATCACAGACAAACCAGCACCAGGCAGGAGAACACACAGGGCTTAAATACTCACAAGGCTAATTGTAGGATGGGAGACAGGAGGGGAACACACCTGGGAGAAATCAGGGCTGACGAGACACAGACGTAAAGCTGAGAACACTCACATGAGACAGAAACCTTCAGAATAAAAACAGGAAGTACAACAGGTATGCACAGACACGAGCTTAACACAAGACATGGCAACAGGGAGGGAACACAAAGATGTGGGACCAGGGCAGGCACAGAGACACAGAACAAAAGGAGCTTGAAATACAAAACAGAAACAAAACCTGAGAACGAGAAATTCCTAACAAAAATGAACCTAAAACATAAGATAATAATCAAAACCAAAACCACTGAGTCAGACTCAGGACCATGACAAACCCTAGGTTTCTCTTCAGCACAGTAGCCAGGCTGACAAAAAGTCAGAGTACTGTTGAGCAAACCATCCCTTTAGCGTTAACTAGTAATGACTTCATGAACTTCTTCACAAATAAAATTTTAATCATTAGAGAGAAAATTACCAATAATCATCCCACAGATGTAATATTATCTACAGCTACTTTCAGTACCATTGATATTCATTTAGACTCTTTTTCTCCAATTGATCTTTCTGAGTTAACTTCAATAATTACTTCCTCCAAACCATCAACGTGTCTTTTAGACCCCATTCCTACAAAACTGCTCAAAGAAGTCCTGCCATTAATTAATGCTTCAATCTTAAATATGATCAACCTATCTCTAATAATCGGCTATGTACCACAGGCCTTCAAGCTGGCAGTAGTTAACCTTTACTTAAAAAGCCATCCCTAGACCCAGCTGTCTTAGCTAATTATAGGCCAATCTCCAATCTTCCTTTCATATCAAAAATCCTTGAAAGAGTAGTTGTCAAACAGCTAACAGATCATCTGCAGAGGAATGGCTTATTTGAAGAGTTTCAGTCAGGTTTCAGAGCTCATCACCACACAGAAACAGCTTTAGTGAAGGTTACAAATGATCTTTTTATGTCCTCTGACAGTGGACTCATCTCTGTGCTTGTCCTGCTAGACCTTAGTGCAGCGTTCGATACTGTTGACCATAATATTCTATTAGCGCGATTAGAGCACGCTGTAGGTATTACAGGTACTGCGCTGCAGTGGTTTGGAGTCTAATAGACTCCAATTTGTGCATGTAAATGGAGAGTCCTCTTCACACACTAAGGTCAATTATGGTGTTCCACAGGGTTCAGTGCTAGGACCAATTCTGTTTACATTATACATGCTTCCCTTAGGCAGTATCATTAGAAGACATAGTATACATTTTCACTGCTATGCTGATGACACCTAACTCTATCTGTCCATGAAGCCAGATAACACATACCAATTAGTTAAACTGCAGGAATGTCTTAAAGACATAAAGACCTGGATGGCCGTTAACTTTCTGCTTCTTAATTCAGATAAAACTGAGGTTATTGTACTCGGCCCTGAAAATCTTAGAAATATGGTATCTAACCAGATTCTTACTCTGGATGGCATTACCTTGGCCTCCAGTAACACTGTGAAGAACCTTGGAGTCATTTTTGACCAAGACATGTCCTTCAATGCTCATATTAAACAAATATGTAAGACTGCTTTCTTCCATTTGCGCAACATCTCTAAAATTAGAAATATGCTGTCTCAGAGTGATGCTGAAAAACTAGTTCACGCATTTATTACTTCCAGGCTGGACTACTGTAATTCATTATTATCAGGATCTCCTAAAACCTCCCTGAAAAGCCTTTAGTTAATCCAAAATGCTGCAGCAAGAGTATTGACAGGGACTAGGAAGAGAGAGCATATTTCTCCAGTATTTCTCCAGTATTGGCTTCCCTTCATTGGCTTCCTGTTAAATCCAGAATTGAATTCAAAATCCTGCTCCTCACATACAAGGTCTTAAATAATCAGGCCCCATCTTATCTTAATGACCTTGTAGCACCATATCACCCTATTAGAGCACTTCGCTCTCGCACTGCAGGCCTACTTGTTGTTCCTAGAGTATTTAAAAGTAGAATGGGAGGGAGAGCCTTCAGTTTTCAGGCCCCTCTTCTGTGGAACCAGCTTCCAGTTTGGATTCGGGAGACAGACACTATCTCTACTTTTAAGATTAGGCTTAAAACTTTCCTTTTTGCTAAAGCACATAGTTAGGGTTGGACCAGGTGACCCTGAGTCCTCCCTTAGTTGTGCTGCAATAGACGTAGGCTGCCGGGGGATTCCCATGATGCATTGACCTCTCTGCATTGAATCATACCTGTTATTAATCTCTGTCTCTCTTCCACAGCATGTCTTTATCCTGTCTTCCTTCTCTCACCCCAACCGGTCGTAGCAGATGGCCGCCCCTCCCTGAGCCTGGTTCTGCCGGAGGTTTCTTTCTGTTAAAAGGGAGTTTTTCCTTCCCACTGTCGCCAAAGTGCTTGCTCATAGGGGGTCATATGATTGTTGGGTTTTTCTCTGTATCTGTTATTGTACGATCTACTGTGCAATATAAAGTGCCTTGAGGCGACTGTTGTTGTGATTTGGCGCTATATAAATAAAATTGAATTGAATTGAATATTTTGATAGGAAAAATGGGAAACTATTGTAGTAGTTTGTTGAAACTTGCAAACATAAAAGGAAACACAGTTTATAAGGCAAAAACAGAGTTTGTACAAGTCTAAAACGCTTGAAAGTCAATATTTTTGTACAAGCAACTTTGTTCTTCAGCACAACCTGAACTCTCCTAGGGAAGCTTTCTTGTCATTTCTTGGCATAGTTTCAGGATTAGTTGGAATGTCATTCATGCATCTTGAAGGACTCTGATTTGAACTAAAACATTTCAAATTTCATCACTCCATCAGACCCGTTGCCACTGATTTTCAGTACAGTTCTTTTTTAATTTAGCAATTTACCTCAGCCTGCTTCTCTTTGTTATAAATGGCTTCTCAACAGCCACTCTTCCATGGAGATTTTTGGTGATGAAGCAGTGAATAGCAGATGGATCAACTAATGGCCCAGGTGTATCATGTTCTGTGTCAGGTCTTTTATTGGATTCTCCCCCAATTTCTTAAGGACATGACTTTCAGATACCTCTTCCATCTGCTGTAGATTGCTAATTCTTATTTCATCCTCCACTTGTTCCTCAATTTATTAAGGTAAATCTACACACCATACTGAGATATTCCAAGTTTTCAGCTAATATCTCTTTGGGAATCACTATGTTGGTGCAAAAGTACTATTTTATGTTTGCCAAACTGTGTTACCTTTGGCAGTTTTCATATACTCAACTAAAGACATAAGAACAAATGATGTGTTTTTGGAACAGGCTCCTAATAAAGCTACTAAAAATACAGTTTGAAATGTGTAGATAAAACACTGGTTAATTCTTTGGATAAAGCGCCTTTTTTATGATTAAATGATTCATACTGTGAGTCAGTGAAAATAGTCAGGTCCAATGGCTGGACTGAAAATGCATTTAAAAGCAGCCAGGGTCCAAAGAAGCCAGAGTACTGGCTTAATGCAGTGCTGTGTGCATCATATTTAAATTAATTTAAATTCAGTGTGAACATTTTTTTTTAATCCCCTCCTGTTCAACTCCCCAAGCAACTCCAATTTGAAACCAAATTGAAACACATCTGGACACTATGGAGCATTATCTTGTAACTTAACATTAAAAAAAAACTGCCTAAACTGAGTGTCCGGTCAAATCTGATAAAAAGATTATTTAAAAGTTACTCACAAATAAAGTTTTAAATGCCTTCTCTCCTGGAAGTTACACCACTACCACCAACTTTGCTGCTGCAAAATATTTCCATGCATTTCTTCCATTACAACTTTTCTGAGAGTGAGACAGCTGTAGCTAGCAGAAACACTGTGCAATCACTGCTGAGCCATTTCAAAATAAGTTAGCTTTTATGCTAACTGCTTTTCTGTAACCCTAGCTGGATGAAATGTATATGTTTGTTAATGTTAGTTTTGGGGGCTTATTTTAACTTGGAAGGTAGGGTACCTTAAATGATAATAATATAGGCCAGGCATAAATATAAGCACTATACTATTTGTAAAAAAAAAAGAAAAAAGAAAAAAAAAAAGATAAATGATAAATATGATAAATAAATATCATATCGTATCATTTAGTGGTCATTAAAATGTGTTCAGAATTTGCCAAGTTCATGATGATTCATCCCATAAATCACAACACACTGCTCTCCCCTACCGAACCCCTTATAGGTTAAAAATGTGAGTATCAGTATCAGCATCAGCAATACTGGCCCTGTATTTACTTGGTATCAGATCAATACCAAAATTTGGAGTATTGCACAGCAATATCCAGCAAAACAAGAATAACAAAATAATGAATTGAGCAGTGACGACTTATTTCAAAATAATTTATTTGCATATAATTGGAATGAAGACAGGTTGATACATCTGTGATGGCACCGGTCAGTTTCCATATAGAAACATTCAGTCTATACAGAAACCACTCTTTCAAACCTGGGCAAAATGGATAAATATATTAGTAAATAAATATATTAGTGACATGTCACTATATTGAAATGTTCTATTATATATAAAATACAACACTATTTCATTTTTGTTTTTGTTGTTCGCTTTTTTATACACAAAATATCCAAAATATACTGACATATCCCTTAAAGTTCTGGAGGGACTTTCTTTTTTTTCCACTCTATTAGAAAAGGCAGTTTCAGCTCATTATTCTTGCAAAACATTTAAAAAAAAACCATACAAACACATAGATGACACAAAGAGAAAGATCTTGAACATTATGAAATCGCACTAGATATTGTGTGGCATCACTTAATACAATTTTTTTCCATGTGCTGATGGTTCCGGGCTTACTTTCCATTAATACTATATAAAGTTTTATGTTGTTTTTTTTTTCTTTTTCTATAAAATTTACTTGAGCCAAAGTGCTGCTTGTCATTCAGTCATTTCCATCTCAGTCTCTGGGACCATTTGGACAGAAAAAGGAAACCCTGATGCTTTAGCTAAAGGACACTGAGTTGACACATTCAAAGTGAGGTATTGGTACGAGGGACCGCAGGCAAAAAAAAAGCTTCCAAAAATAATTTCCACTTCTATTCTAGCATGTCCTCTCTTGTCAGTGGGAGCACACAGTGGGATCCAAAAGATGGGTGGGAGCAGAAAAAAAAAAGAAAAGAAAAGAAAGGCACAACATATTAAGAGTTCACTGTGTTCAAGAAGTTGCCTCTTTGGTTAGACAGGTAAGAGCTTAGTGTGTTCCTGTTTACATGAATAAGGCACCGGTAAGAGTTTAGTAAGTGCTACTGGTTACATGGCCAATGTCCATGCTTTCTCTGCTCAGTCTGCAGTCTGACTGCAGGTAAAATCCTTTCACATTTTCGCTGAGCCTTGAGAGGAATTCCACTCTAAAACAGAATTCCTACTGCTCTGATCTCAGATTTTCTAGTCTGGTACAACAACAAGAAGCCTGTGGTTAATTAGAAAAGAAGCAGGTCATTGTTTTTGATAGCGTCAGGCCAACTGTTATCTATCAGAGTGGCTAGAATAGGCTTTATATAAAAGATGGATGTGTGGCCATTACAAAAAGGTTTAAGGCACGTCCACATGGGCTATGCCCATTTTTTAGATACAGCCTGTGGAGGATAGATGGGAAACCAAGGTAACAAAGGTTTAAAAGTTAATTCTATCAAGTGTTCAGCACAGCGTGGATGTCTTATGATTTGAGGTGGCACTTTCTTCATGATTGGCACAGACTGGCAACGCACATTTAAAACAACAAAAGATTTTTATTTTACTGCTTTGGGTAGCATTACTGTAACTAAGACAAAATCTTCCTATTTTATTTTGATTTTTCTCCAGTGTCTGATTGCTCCTGAGACATTCCTCGGGATCTACACATTGGGAAAGCAAAAGAAGGACACTGGTGCTCCTTAAAGTGATGTTCAGGACCGCTAGGTGTATCTAGCATGGCTTTACTCCAGTTACACTGATACCTAGTTATTAAGGCATATTTCTACAGCTTTAGGTGCTGGGAGACAAGTGGAGAGTATGAGCTCTGTGGAGGACGCTACAACATTGTGATGAGTTTAAAGCAGCAGAGGACCGTCCTTCTGCTGAGGCCCGTTCACTGTGCACAGATCAGGGGGTTTAACAGCACTGAGGTCAAACATATGATGTAACCACTGGCAAAAGAAATGACAATACCAAGACGATAGCTTGTAATGACGATAACATAATTCAGTCAAATCGATTCATTTTGACAGATGAAATAAAAAGAAGAAAAAAAAACAGCTGCCATATTTGTAATAGTGAAAACAAAAGGCCCATGCAAACCTCAGTGAATGCTCATTTGCTTGAGGGGCTGAGCATCAACCTTTCCTCTCCGTTTGGACAGGTCAGACTGCAGAGAGATTTTGTTGAGTTTGTGGGAGCTACATGGTCGTGACATAAAAAGGAAAAATAAAATCACTACAGCAGTACCTTTAAGGACCTCGTGTTTGAGGCGTGTTAAGAAATCTGAGCTGAGGTAGGCTGGAGAGAAGAGCATCTCTCAAGCTGAGACTGGACTCAGCGAAGGAAGACGAAGAAGTGAAAATGAAGTACCTCTAAGATAAATCAAGTTATTATGTGAGAGAAGAGAGTTTGGGACACGCTGCAGAGACAGAGTCTCACTTCACGAGGGCTCAACACCTTCAGCAAGGACCATTCGATAGCTGTCACCAAGGAGCATGGGAACTTGTGATAGCATGGGCGTTCTTCCTACGAGGTGATAAGGAGTAAATGCACAGAAGAAGGGTTTTTCCTCTGTGCTATATGAACTTTTTTTCCTCATCTTCACATATTCCTTTTAGTATATTTTGCTATTAAATATCATAGAGGGTTGAGAATGACTCTAAAATTTCACTTAATTTCACTTTTAATAGTGACGATCGTTTGATTGTTTGTGCTTGGGGAATCATCTGTGTTAAGGCACTGCTGGTGGAAAGACATCTGTGGAAGACATGAGAGCCAATGAGAGGCTTGTCCAGTCTGGCTCCTGTGTAGCAGTGTGATAATGGGGATGCAATACGTTCTCACACTCCAGACTCCTCTTCTGATCCTGTGGACACACAAAAAAGCTCTAGTTCATTCTATGATGATAAACACAGTAAACAAAGAGGCTTTAGTTTGAGACCACACAGCTGGCGATGGCATTTATGACAAAGAAGTGACACCCACCCTGATTGTGTTGTAATGATTGGCAGTATAAACAAATGTCTGTGTTGCACTCAGCAGCAGGCCCCTGATGGAACCTACAGGGTGGCCTGTCCATAGAGGTCCCAGGCCCCAGGAGCTGAGGCTCTGAGTGGGCCTGCTGCACCCGTTTTTGCCACACAACATGGGCCCCAGCACAGCAAGGCCAGTCCTCCATCCCACCAGAGTCTAGAATGAGGGGCACAGGGAGCAAGGCGGGGTGCAGCTCGGGAGGAGAGCAGCAGAAGCCCGGGCCCTGACCATAGTGGATGTGGATGCTGCGGTCATCCTGCAGATCCATATTCTGATGGAAGCGAACAGAGGGTCCTTCAAGCACACATCCTCCCACTCTCCCGAGAGGAGCAGGAGGGTGTCCGTGTCCCTGGTGGCAGCAGTGGGGCTGGAGTTGTAAGGAGATTGGGGACATAAGCACAGGAGGTCCTGCGGCACTGCCGGCGTCGTGGTCTGGACACTCAGGCCCTGGGCAAGGCCGATCAGTGGAGTTTGCTTTGGGGCAGTGGCAGGGGCTGTGCTTAGGAGGGGACACGGTTGAGTCTTTGTCTGGGACAGGAACAGCAGGTGCAGCTGTGGCAGCGGCGGCCACCTGCTCCTCGTCTGAACCTCTGCTCGCACCTTGGCTGTGCTCCCCCTCCTCATAGTGGTGGTGTCTGTGACGGTGGTAGTGGATGTGGCTAAATACAGTCTGTGGCTGTTCTTCAGGGCAGCCTGCTTTGTTCACCACAGAATCCAGGGACCTGGGCCGGGCCTGGGCACCAGCCTCCAGGCTGTTCCTGCGGGGCGCATGTCCGGGACCTGGTCCACAATAAACAAACGGGTCATAGTCACTGCTCAGAGAGCTACGGAAGGTGGACCAGCTGCCATAAACTCCCTGCAGGGATACATCAGTACAGTTGAGAACTGAGTCACTTGATGAGCCGTGGCACGGCCCTGAGCTGGAGTCGCTCGCTGGTCCGTCAGCTAAGTATCCGCTGCGCTCCGTACGGTAGCTGCCACCCGAGCAGCTTCCCTCGTCCTGTCGGCTGTGGGCAGGCGCCCCACGGGTCTGTGGCGTGAGCGAGACCGTGTGATGCAGTCTTGAGCTGGATGCGCTGCGCTGGCCTGGGCAGGATGAGCGGTAATTATAGCAGGACCGGCGGGGGGTGTAGTGGTGGGTGGAGGTCCTACAGTTACCGCCAATCCTGTGGGGCCTCCCGGGAACTTCCGTGGGAAGGTGGTACCCACAGGCTGAGCCCAGCGGCCTGCTGGTGAGGAAACGTACAGTCTGAGTCTCCATGGGAGAGGAGCCACTATAGTGGCCCAGATTGGGATAAGGTCCAGAGGGTCCACGAGGATAGTGGGGCCTCATAGAGAAGGGGATAGCATGCTGGGGGAAGGGATGGTTGTGGGGACTGCTGTAAAGCTGAGGATGTAAGAAGCTCTGGCTCTGCTCTGTGTTCTGCTGGAGTCTGTTCCTCTGGGACTGCCGCTCCGGCCCTGTGAACCAAAGCAGAAGGTAAAATAAAGCAATTACTGTCAAATATAGCACTTATTAAGAAGAATGTTAAATTTATGATATGCAAAAAATATAAAAAAAAAAAAATCAGGCTTTGGATTTAAGATCTGGATCACAAAATTCCACCATCAGGCCAGGCTCTTTCTGTGTAGTTTGCATGTTCTCCCTGTGTTTGTGTGTGTTCTCTCCGGGTACGCTGGCTTCCTCCCACAGTCCAAAGACATGCAGTTAGTGGGGTTAGGTTAAGTGGTAACTCTAAATTGCCTATAGGTGTGAATGTGAGTGCAAATGGTTGTCTGTCTCTATGTGTTAGACTGGTGAACTGTCCGGGGTGTACCCTGCCTCTCGCCTTAAGAGAGCTGGGATAGGCTCCAGACCCCCGTGACCCTGACAAGAATAAGCGGAAGAGAATGGATGGATGGATGCTTTAGATTGGTCAGTTAAACTTTGTTTGCCTTGTAAAGTCAAAGGAAACCATCAGTTTCTGCAGCAGCTTCACCAAAAAACAACTAGAAATGTGCTCGTCCTCACCCATGATGTTGTGCATGCAGAGCGGGCAGGTGCGGTGCTGCAGCAGCCATGGGTCAACACAGTCTTTATGGAACTCATGAGCACAGGAGATGATCCTCAGAAGCTGGGACGAAAAGGAGGTGGTTCTTAGAATGTCCAACTGAAAAGCGATGCTTAAATCTACAGCTGTAATGTGCACCCTCACCCTCTCCTCTTACCTGCCCGTCCTGGAACTCTTCCAGGCAGATGGCACAGACGGGGCTCGAGTTGGAGCTGCTGGCCGAACCCCAGGCTGCACGGTGGCGCTGCGAGCCCGAGCAGCCCTGAGAGCTGTAGATTTTGATCTCCAGTTGACTAATAGCCCGCATGGTCTGCTGATGGACGGAGTCCTGCACGCACAAGAGGAGGAGCGTTAGGCAAACCTTTGAATCCATTTTAGTGGGCTTTCCTACCAACACTGCTGCTGTCACTCACCAAAGTTCTGTTGGACTTGCACTTGTAGCGGAAAGCAAAGATCAGGACGATGGTGAGAATAGCCAGGACAATGGTGAGCAGGATACCAACATCATAATGTGGCTGAAAAGGGAAAAGAAGATTGCACTATACACTCGCTAGATTCATGTTAAAAAGACATAAATAGATAAAAAGTTGCCTCTTAACTAAGACAATTGAAATTTTTAGATTCACACAGCTTTGCAGAAAGCATCCGGCTTGTTCCAGCATGCTTACCCATTTTGGCTCCATCTTGATCTCAATGACAACTTTGGCTTCCTCGTTCTTGTTGACCAAATCCATCAGCTCCTTAGCATTATTATCCTCCACCAGCACAACTGGACGGGGAAGGGAGTCTACTTCTTGCAGCTGTGTGTGTGTTACAAAAATATGATAGTAAACAAAGCAGGAGGAGACAGAAACATCATACTGAATGTGAAACGTCAGCATGCTTTTTCTTTATTGGCAACTCTAGCTTTAGCAGGGTCTGAACACTCACCTCAGCAGCAGCGCTGGCATCGTTTCTGATATCAAAGATCACCGCTTGAGCTCCTTTATCCAGCGCCATGCGAGCCTGAAGGGGACAGAACAGGGAGACAGCAGTGTGTCAGTGTGAGTTCTTCAGAGGCCAGATATACAGCGGACTGTCAGTGTCTTAAACCATCACTGGGTGGCAGTCATGTCATGAGACTCAGGCCTCATAGACAAAGTGAGCTCTAGCTGACTCCAGAAGCCAAACACAGACTAAAAGTGTGTTAATGGTGAACATGAAGGCATTATTTTGTCTGACTGCCAGCTACAGTGTAGCTATAGTGCAATCTGTCTGTGCCATGATTATTAGAAATTGTATTAGAAAGTACTACAAAGCAGGTTTGGAGTACTTTGGCAGGTGTTTATATTACTGATTGTCTACAGATTGATTACCCAAAAAACAAACAAACAAACAAACCAAAAACAAAAAAGAGCTTCCTATGCCCTAGAACAAGTGTTGTCGAATCTGTGGCTTGCTGTTAACTTGCTAGTAACATATCTTTTAAAACTATAGTCCTCACCCTTAACTGATGGCAGATAGCTGCCCCTCCCTGAGCCTGGTTCTGCTGAAGGTCTCTTCCCGTTAAAAGGGAGTTTTGTCTTCCCACTGTCACCAAGTGCTTGCCAAGTACTGTTGGGGGCTTCTCTTTATTATTGTAGGATCAGCCAAGAAAATTGCAGTTGGTGAAACTGTTTTAAACCATATGTGTGCTCACGTGAGTACTATACTACCAGGGCTACTGACCAGGTTCTAAGTCCCCAGAGCTGGGTTTGCCTTATATCGCCCTGTGCATGTCAGGCCTGCTCTCTGAGCCTGCATTTCTATACTCCCTCTAAATTTTGTTTTTGTAATCTAATTGCTCCACTACAAAAGCCCAGAATTGCTTTCTGCACCATCGCCAAATAGCAGCTGTCTCATCACATGTTCTTAAGTGTTTGGCATCTGCCAATGCTTAATAAGGACAAGACATGAGTTTAAACACCTAATGACATGGGTCAGCCTTAACACTAAACAGTGATTCCCAGCTTACTGCCCCCGGCCCAGAGCAAGAAGGAGCACGCACACTGACACACAAAACATTAACAAAAGAAATTCAAGTGAAAAACATGACTCACTTGATTTATTAATTAAGTTAATGAAGAGCTTCTTAAATAGAATAACAGCCCTGATCTCTTCTCAACACTTCAAAAGAAGAGAGCGTCAGCACATGACATTTAGTATGTATAAACAAAATGTAAGACGCTTATCACACCTCCACCTATTTCCTCATAGCAGCGGGTGCACCAAAGGTGTGCAGGTAGGAGTGTGCACAATAGGAGTGTACAGAAAAAAAGCATTAATGTAGAATTATATTTGAGAAATAGGTCAAGTAGCTTGTAGCTCTGGTGCTACAATTTTTGAACAGTAATTGTAGTACATGCATCAGCCTTAAATGTAGTGTGGTCACACAGAAGGAGGGGAAAAAAGAAAGAAAGAAAAAAAAGCTGGATTCTTGACATGTGGGAATTTGCTTCACCTGGGCTTCAAACGTTCCCTACACTGCTATGAGCGTTTATATCCTCTAATCGTGGTGATAAATGCAGGGACGACTACTCTTGTGGTCCAACACACACACACACACACACACACACACACACACACACACACACACACACACACACACACACACACACACACGCACAAACAGTTCAGACGAACTGTGGCCAGTTAGGGAATATATCATAATATGCTCTACAAATGACTGCTGCTGTGGTCTTATTATATCTCAGTATTAGTAGTGGTGTTACCACAGTGTGGTCGCGAAACCACAAGCTGCTGCTGAGCTACAGATCCGGAAGCGGGCCGAGAGGGATCTCGTTACATGATTAATATGGGATATATTTAAACTTTATTGGCGCAGTGAAATGAAAACACTTGTCTGCTTCTAATGAGACAGTTGAGAGGACTAGCGATGCAAGTGTTTCAACATCTCCACGTTCGTTATGATCGGAACTGAAACAGACATGGCTGCAGTTAGGTAAACACCCATCCTTAAGAAGTGCAACTTGGCACATGTGATTACACACCATTTGGCATGTGAGCCGTAACAACTGCAGCAACGACTGCGGTTTGCAGAGTTAAACAGCAGGGACGTCACCGGGGAAAAAACTAACAAACAGCAGACCGCACAATAGTCTGCTTCCACTTCTAACGATGACGGATTGTTGGCGAAGGGTGTGAGTGAAGCTTTTGGTGCGTCTTGTTGAGAGTAATTACTTCAGATGAGATGCCGCTGAGGAGTGGCAGCAGGTAATGTGGGCCTTCCTGTCACAAACACACCCGAGGGCGAGTAGCCAGAGGTACTGTGAGGTCATGAAGGTAAGCTTTCAACCCTAGCGACCTAGAACTAAAGAGGCAAATGTAATCTGGTTACTCAGCTCGTTCTGCAGGCTCTTTATTCACAGCACATATCTCCACAGCATGAAAGCACAGGTTTATAACTTGAACGCTTATGTGATGTTTCTATATGTAAACCTTAATGAAGTGAAGCAGCGCTGTAAAGGAGAGTGGATCAAAATTTCTCCACGAGGATGTGAGAGACTGATTAAATCATACAGAAAATCATTTCAAATGACTTCAAGCTATTGCTGCTACAGGAGGCTCCATAAGCTTTACGCTAGTTTTCTACACAATGCTTCTGCATTTTTGCTGGGGGTTTTGTTAAAATAGTGGAATCCACTGGGATTAGATCTAAATAATTTTAGAAACTGGTGAGGACCAGATGATTTTTTATTATGTCTGTAGTATTGATTAGTGGTCTGTAGTGTCAGTGATTTAACAGTCTAATTTAAAGAGTAAAGCTTCAGATTACACTGTGCCGCTTGAAACACAAGCATTCCAAATGCACAGCATAATTGTTTTTGTGCTCACATTATGTATAGAATAAAAAATGTACTTTAAATTCCTTCCAAATATTGGTATCCAGTACTTTATACCACAATCCCTTTAATAAGGGATTAAACAATATATGTGGCAGCTCCCCACAAAACTGAACTGGAGAAGCTGATAAGAAAAAGAAAGCGTTTGTAATTAGGCACCAATACCTTGGTCTACCATTCATACATGTCGATATTGGCCTTGCTGACATCAGCAAATAAGGTGACATTTACAGATGCCAGATTGATCTGTTTCATCACATCAGTTTGTCCTAAAAAATAATTTTTTTAACACTTCTATTAATATTAGGCCAGACTTTCCCAAAAATGTATCCCTACTCCTAATAAACTGTAGTGTGGTTTTCCGACACTGGCTGAAAACACAATATACATAGCTGCAAATAAATACGTATCTAAATGATGCTTTAATGCTGCAATCATACAACATGAGGTGGGCTTCAAGCTGCAGAAGAGAGGAGCTGACAGGAAAAAGTGACTCACACAAACAAACCAATCGAAAATCTGCGCACGTCCCGCTTTACTACAAGCGGCACGTATCTAACCGCCATATTAACTGCAGCTCATTGTGCGTAAACATCAGCTGGAGCCAGTCATCTTCTCTCTCCAGCAGTGGGTGGCCTGCTGTTTTTGTTTACATCCCAGACGAAGTGCACTGTCTGCAAGCCAGGCCTGGCATCGCAGCGTGTTTTCAACAGAGCAGAAACAAACTATGCTCTTCTGATGTCCTCAGCTCCGCGCTGAGGATTTTTCTGTCGCCTGACGCGATCTCTTTGCTTGTAAACGTCTCAGTGTTTGTGCTGGGTGTAATGTGAGGTCCATCCAGCAGCCAAACTCCATTCATCTGCAGCCATGTGTCAACGTAATGGAGAGAAAATGAAGAGGGGAATGTTGAGACACACAGATTCAGTCTCGTCTGTAAAGGAACATCTGCTGTATTAGTCGAATGTCTTTGATTAAATTCAGAGTTTTGAACTCTATAACATTAGACTTTTGATTCAGAGTTTTTTAAAAAGTTATCCAGGCTTTATAAACCTGCTGATGTTGAATTTTATTCGCCGTTTAAACCCAACTTTATGACTTGTCCATAGGTCTAACATCCCAGCATGGCTTTCCACAGCGTCCAGCACATGAGTAAATTACACCCCGCAATAAGGAGTGAAAGTGAAAGGGCTAAAAGAAGAAAGAAAAAAAAAACCCCAAGATAAACCAGGAAGGAGGCGAGCTGTGGTGCTGCTGCATTAAAGTGTCTAATGACAGAGTACAGCGCTCCGGGCCTACAGGTCTGAGGCCGACTTTCTGCTCTGTCATTTCTCCTGAGCGGCCCGGCACGCTGGAACCATTACTGAGGCACCAGGACACGCCGCACGGCTAAATGAGGAGCAGACGGAGGCGGGGGCTGGTGATGATAGAAGGGGCGAAGCAGCATGAAAAACAGGTGCAGTCTGCGGTGGGATTATTATAGGTGCAGTGTTCAAATCGACATCTGATTTGGGATAGTCTTCAAAACCTTCAATAGGCCTAAAGAGTTTTGTTATTTTATGTCACATGGATGGTGTGACAATGGATGTTCCTACCAAGCATGGCATAATGTGCAAAATAATGAGGCCATTTGTTTTGTGTGTTCCTGGCTCTGTGTGATGTCATTGAGAGCTGACTCATTGCAGGTACAGAGCTCCTTGCTGTTCACGATTGTTTATGAGGAGCAGCCAATCAGAAGGGAGGTTTGGAGAGAGTTTGGTTCAGGCAGAGTGAACTGAATAAATAGTGATCATTCTGAATGATGAGTCCTGCAAAGCTAGAAGCCAAGAATAAAAATATGGAGCTGGAAAAGACCACAACAGTAAAGTGTAAAATACCTGTAAAGTACCTGAGGAGAATTCTAAATTGTAAAAAATAGGCTGTATTTTTCCCTCCTGTGCTAATAACAAAGCTCTGCAGGCAGCCACATGGCAGGCAGGCAGATGATTCTTTAACTTATTTAGCAGCTGAAATACTTTCCCCATGTTTGGACCCATTTAAATCTACATTGGCTACATTGACTTGGCTCAGTCGATAAAAGAGAGGCCTGTTCTGAATAACAGCACTTTAGAAAAGCACGCTTTACCTGTGACCGAATTACGAGCACAAAATGAAATATCGGATAAACTTTCATTTCGGATATAAGCACTGAGTTCAGTTTACATAGTGCACGTTAAAAAGACGACACAGACTACGTGACTGTGGGCATGTGGACGATCTCAGTATCTGTGTTTTCATCATTTTAACCTGATAAAAATCCAACTGGGGTTGGTACTTCAATCAAACTGTGTGGCAAAAACATCTATGAATGAAGATTCTAGCAAAAAATAAGAACAATGTGGGCGCTCGCTCCGCTTGTTTCAAGTCCATTTATCCAAACTCCCAGCGTCCACACCGCATTCTTAAGTGACTGCATTGCTGTGACTTCTTTTGTGTAAACTACATCAAATTGAACCAGAACTACACAGCCTTTGCTATAAACACTGTTTAGCTATAACTCTGGAGCTGTGTATTTAAGTCTAATTGTGTGTGAATAACATGTCTGTGTGTGAGTGAGCTGATTGCTGGGTGCTCGCTACTGACTGAACCAGCAGTGGAGTCAGTCAGAGGAGGGAAGGGTGTGGCTCTGCTGGGTATCCATTACTCACACGGGCACTTTGATGTGGGGTGGGGGGGCTACTGTATGGCGGAAAGGGGGGGGGGCATGCATGTCAGGGCAGGTGAGTGGATTCTGTGTTCTCAAGAAAAGTATTAAGCCTGAGGGGGTGGGCCTGAATTACACACACTCCTCCTCCTACCTCTCATTCATCGTGCCACACACACACACAGACATTAAATCCAGAACCAGGGCTTGGTCACCTTTCTCATGCGGAGGAGAGAGGCTGGAAAAAGTTATGAACCTGATCCGCCTGTTTTGAGGTGGGAGAGGTCATTTTGAGAGCTCTCAGCATTGAGGGTCGGGCTGGGCCTCCCTCCCTTGTTAGCAGTCGCCCGAGCTGCAACTACTCCACACATTTGAAATGCAAAGCACAAGGTGACAGAGGAGGACAAGTGTCATCTGATACGCTATCGCTTGTTAAACACATCGTGGAGACATCAAAGGAAATAAGCAGCCCACAGCCTGTGGTGGGGGCGGGTGCAAGCGAGAGTAATGCAGCGATGATGGAGCCGCGAGGCCTGACTCCACTATGTGCCCTCACTGATCGCTCCTTAAAGTCAACAAGTCTAGTTGGGGGTTAACAGTGTGCTAGAGTATCAAGAAGTAGAAAAGCCAGCCAGTGTAAGCTGTGCTGCTCCAGAAGAATAGTTCTAGGCTGATACTCACATATCCATACTCTAAATATAGAAGCAGAGCCAGGAGAGAGCAAGCATGTAAGATGAAAGCAGGGAGAAAGCAACAAGCATTTGTAATTAACACAGTCACATCAGTTATTCAGTTCCAGTGTTAAATGAAAAATATTTACCATGACAGAAACTTTGTTGTATAAGTTGCTAACTACCTCCTGGTTCAACCATCAGATTTGAAGAAGAGAAACGAACATTTCTGATCTTCTAATTTGATCTGACTGAAGCAAGCGTAATCCCAGCACCTGACTAACCACTGGCAGGATCCCCAGCTTTTCAGGGTAAAACACACACTCTTCTCCACAGTCTATACAGTTCATAATGTATATACATATACACATTTGAAATATGCAGTAAAAAAAAGAAAGAAGTAATAAAAAACAAATCACACGTAACCTACATGGATTTCTACACTACCACTAGGGGACAGCAAAGATGAAATTTTGCTAAATTACATGATAAGGGTGATTGCAAGGCTGCAGCTCATTCTATTAGATATTTTCCGTTCTTATTGGATTTATTATGATCCAGCATCACAGCAAAAAAAACAACCCAACTTTTTCTTATTGATTTGATGGGCAGCAATTAGAGACTTTTCCCCATTTGTGCTCCCATATTTCTTTTAAGGATCACTTATTTTTCAAAATCTTGGTTTCACTGTGTAACAGCTGCCAAACTGCACATGCAGTAAATCTGCAAGCATGCAAAATATGCACATCAAGTTTTCTGCACACGCTGCTTTGCAACACTTTGTAAAATAAACTAATGAAGTTGGACAGCACTGAACACTGGTTTGATTTTGATGCATAACATCAGCTGATGAACAGGAAAGATTAAAAATTCTTAAATCATCAGCTGAGTAACATTTTTTTACACGCTTATATCCATACAAAACTGCATTCATAAATGTGGCCTCTGATTCATTTTAAAACATATGTCTGATCTTTGGTAATAGGCTGTGCTACTATATTTGACAGATCACTATAATTAACTAAGGCAGCGCAAGCATATGAAAAATTAATTACAGCTGTAACTATCATGATATACTAATACTATAATTAAGTAAACCAGATCGGTTAGCTGACGGAGGTGGAGAGATGTAAAGAGGAAGAGCGGACTCTTCTGATCTAGACCGGGGAACGCACAAACATACCAAACCCCACCTCTGATGCTTTCCTCTCGCTCTTCTCCAAACATCTAGGGGGGCCTTTTGTAAACCTCAACTGCGAAACCTGCCACATGAGAAGCCTTCTGATGCCACAGAAGAGCCGCTATCTCCTTACTGTTTGCATTGCACTTAATCAGAGATTCATCTAGCTGTAATCCCCCTTTCAGTGGAAAAAAGACACTCTTTTTGCAGGCTCAATAGCGGTATGTTTATAAATTCCTTCCTATAGTACTGATGAGTGCAGAGGAGGTTGAAAAAAAGTCCTAGGTCTTTTTTTTTTTTTTAAACTTTGGTGACTAGCTCTTACTGATGGCGGCAACACAGAGACTCGGGGGAAGCCAATTAGAGGGCCTTTCCCGGCCTTTTAAGAGGCAGATAATGTTCTTGTTTTCATAAAGCATCCTGTTATTTAATCAGGCCTGTAAGTGAGAGCCTGACACCCCTCCTACAGTGCAGAGCAGCCTCCCTCCCATCATTCCTGCCCTGAGCCCTCCATCTCATTCATCAGCTCTTGTAAGCCTCCAGGAATTCATTCTTGGAACAGACTGTGCAGTAAGCCGTGTCTTTCTGCAGAGCTAACACACACACACACACACACACACACACACACACACACACACACACACACACACACACACACACACACACACACACACACACACACAAGCAGCACAGTGACAACTGAACACACACACTGCTTGTAAATGACGTTAACATAGGTACAAATAAAAGCTGAAAAAAAGCACATTTTTTATTTTACTATGACAATACATAAATACCATATGACATTCTGTAGTGGTCAACTACTGCAAATCAATGCAAATCACATTTTAGTTATGATCCTCAGTGTTTGTTCACAAAAATGAGCTGTGTCTCCATTTCATTCTGATCAGCTACTCTGTTCACCTAGCCTCTGGAGGAAGAGAGGTAAAAAAAAGAAGAAGAAAAAAAAAAGACCTACTGAAAAGCAGATGTCGCTTTTTATTGTGTTACATGTGAATCCTCCTTTGCTCTCCACATGGACTACTTGCCTACATGTAACCAAAGGGACACCAGAAAGCTTGTCTCCTGCCTACAGATTCTATGTGTTGATATCCAGATGTGTGACTGCAGTACAAAGACAAACATGGAAATCGTTTTGTTTTCAGGGATGACTTAAACCCAAACAAACAAAGTCAATTCCTCTAACATGTCATCAGCAATATGTGCTAAAAACTATTAAAAAAACCCCATCAAAAACACTCAATGTCAATATTATATTGTTGTGTTTATCATTCCTATAATACATAACATATGATGCATGCATATATTCAGCCGACCCTCATTTCTTTATGTTTTGCTTCTAAGCAGCCCAACCTTTTACAGTGCTCCTTTTTGTTTGTTTGTTAAGCCACTTAAAACTGACCTATGAATCATTCAAATATAAAAAGGCTCCTAACTCAAGGGATGAACCAGTGTTATATATACACATAAAAGATGACTTAACAGTGAACCAATTTTAAATGGTATCTTTTGCCAATTTATTACCAGCAGTCTGTTGGAAAAACTTATTGTTTGTTCACACTTCTTTAGTTGAATTCAGGAAAAATGCCAAAGAACACAGTTTGACAGACATAAAATTGTATTTTTGCACCAACAAGGTGATTCCAAAGGAGCTATTAGCCAAAAACCTGGATCTCAGCTGGTGTGCAGTGAGTCCTCATTATTTTTGCAAAAACTGGATAAGCAGAAGACAAAAGAAGAAGTGGCAGCCTATAAAATTATCTACAGCAAATGAGCAGTATCTGAAAGTCATATCCTGAAAAAACAGGAAAGAAATCCAGCAAAGACCCGACAGAGGACCTAGGAGATGCATCTGGACTGTCAGTTGATCCTTCTACTGTTCAATGAAGCCTCATTCGAAATCTTCTCATTGGCAGGGTGACTGTCAATAAGCCATTTATAAGGGAAACATTGAGAAAAGACTGAGGAATGCCAAATGCCACAAAAACTGGACAGAAAATCAGTGGCAACAGGTCTGATGGAGTGATGAATCCAAGTTGGTTGAAATTATGAATATGTACAGAATAGGCCAGGAGAAAAGTACAACAGTGAGTTTCTACAGGTATTTGTAGGGGCCTCCCCCTACATCTGTCATAATTTGTGCTGCATTTCGGCCAGTGTTGTGAAATGCAGGTGAGATCTTGTCAAAATGAAAGCAGAAATGCAGGTTTTGATCCATCATGCAATACCATCTGTAAAGTGCCTGAAAGCTTCATTATTCAGTATAATAATCATCCCAAACACATTGCTAATACAGTTAAAGCAAGCCTAGCTAGAAAAATGGAATGGAACACAATGGAACACCACTAGTCATGGATTGGCCTCCCCAGAGCCCTGGCCTCAACATTACTGAAACATTGTGGGATCATCTAAAAGCAGCCAACATCTAAAGAAGAGGTTTGAACTTACTTCATGAAGCCTGGGGACCCATTTCCGAAGACTACTACAAGAAAGCTT